>NC_140210.1:31342322-31861458 GCF_951802725.1 Rutilus rutilus | reverse complement strand
CTCGAATCATGAGTTTTTGAAGTGCTATTTGTATGGTAAATGAATAAGCAGCAGGAAGAGATGGAGGCAGTAGGGTGCAAATGGGTTAGCAATGATGACTTAAGTGTACGACCCCTCTTCCCAGCCTCTTGACTACTCACACGGTACCTCCCCTCTGCCATTTCCCTGGAGACCGACTTGTCCTCATGCAGATTTATAAAACCATCATGGATAGTCTATTAATGTCATTGGGTCAGCTAATCACACAGCACATAGCTGGAAGGGGACGTAATGCATTTAACATCTAGGCTAATAATACATCAAAAATTGGTACATTTTATTTACATATTACTAATTTGGCAAAGCAAATGTAAACTCCTGCCAAAGAAAGTGCGTATTCTTTCTCTCCGTCAGCTTCTGTGATGTAAACCAAGCAAAGAAACTAAAAAAACTAAAGAGAAAAGAGCGATTGGCATTCATGGAGTTAGCCGTTAAGAAGCGTATCTGACTGAGAGTCTTGTGTTGGCTAGTACAGATCCGCTAGCCCCCCCTAAACGTGGCCAACACCTGCCAGCTGCACTTTAAATCCCCCAGCCTTTAGGTTCAATTACAGCAGAGCTGGATGGAGTCTCAGTGGGGTGTCCACGATTCAGCATCCCCACCCCCACCTGCTGAGAAATAGGCTTGCAATGCTCAGAAGCAGATGGCATCCAGTGGCTATCGTGTTAACATGCATGTTCCACCTAAATATTCATAATTTACTGTTTGATGAAGGGCTTTCTTTGATTTCAAGGCAATGGCTAATTCTCAGGCTCAGATGGTTATTTGACCCTGTTTAAAGTGGTATAGCCTATTTAAGTCTGTGTATTGTTTTATAAGAATTGCAAATATTAAGTTAAATATTAATATTATAGGCTATTAGTATAGCAAAATAGCTGATGATGAATATACACTGCCATTCAAAAGGTTGGAGTCAGAAAGACTTTTTTTCAAAACTCAATACTTTAATTCAGCAAGGACACATTAAAATGATCAAAAGCGACAGTAAAGACTTAAGATGTATAATGACACAAAAAACTTATATTTCAAATGTTCTTTTGAACTTTCTATTCATCAAATAATCCTGAAAAAAATTCAGCTTCAACAAAACTGAACTAAGCAGCACAACTGTATACAACACTGATAATAAGAAATGTTTCTCAAGCACCAAATTAGCATATCAGAATCATTTCTGAAGGATCATGTGACACTGAAGACTGAAGTAATGGCTGCTGACAATTCAGCTTTGCCATCACAGGAATAAAATGCCTTTAAATGTAAGAAATTTTAATTTGTAATAATATTTCACAATATTGCTGTTTTTACTGTATTTTTGATAAAAAAAGAAATGCCTGGGTGACATTCAAATTCTTACCAACCCCAAACTTTTGAATGGTAGTGTAAGTACATAGTATACAAAAAAATGCATCCCAGCCAAAATGACCCTGCCCAATATGAGCCCCTAGGCTCATAGACACTCAAGAGATATCATCAAAACAGTCTAGTGACACAATATCCACTCTGGAGCAGGGGACGTCCTTTTCATGGAGTGTGTCTGCAGCTGTGCATTGAGGACATGCCGCCTCAAACTCTTCACAGTCTTTTTGAGGGCGTACCAACTGTAATCACATATGACATGCAGTGATGCCTTGCTTGAAGCAACCACCAAAAAAGCTCTCAAGTAAACACAGTTATAAAGCAAATTCTGTCTTACAGACATAAATATAGTTACATATACACATTCACAGTCAAATTCTGTCACACAGAAAGCAATAAGGTGTGTAGTCAGTGTGTGAAAAGCAGCTTAAATGTAAGACAAGTTTCGTCAGTCTGCTGGATTTGATCTAGTTGGATGCTTCTTGGAAATTTATATGCATGTCTGCAAATATAAAGTTCCAATCTCAAGGCTTTAATGTTTTTCTTTCTTATCCCCTATCTCATTCCTCAGTTTTAAAGAGATTCAAAGACGTTAATCTTACTATAAGGCTTAGAAAAGACACACAGTGAGAGTACAACAGAATTGAGCTATGTGTTCGCCTCACCATGATCGCTGAGCTGAGCTCAGAACAAGAAAAACCAATTTATTTACAGTAGGGCATGTTGTACAAAATTGTACACTTTGTTGTCCCATGACTTTTTAAAACATTTAAGGAACAAAAGAGATATATTACATGTTACAATATAGTTAAAATGCTAATAAAAATGTTCTCTAACATTAACCTAGCAATAAAAAGGTTGCTGCTTTAAAAAAAAATAGACATTTAAAATATTTTTTTATTATTTAATTTGTAATAAATGTTCCCTTAATCTATTCATTAGACTAGATCTTGCAATCTAAAACTAAAATTTCCAGTTGTTGGTGTTAAGATTTCATAAATTTTCTTTTCAGTAAACATGGATGTTCCTGAATTGACTTAAAGGCATGGTATCAATGCAGTGCTTTCCCATCATACATTTTTAATGCTTATCAGCGACAAACCATGCTATTTGTGTGTGTGTGCCAGGAGCTACTCCCACTGAGCCACTCACAAACATCAGGATTCCCTGTGCTGCAGGGTAGATGACATGTTCATCCCAATCAAGGACAGCACTAGAGCCTATTATATTAGTGGTAAACTGCCATTGGCTGCTCAATCTCAGCTAAAGTCTATGAATAATGTAGAGCACTTTAGGCTAAAAGCGAAAGGCACTTTTGGCTAAAAGTCCATTTCACAGGTTAAGACTGTCCAACATATGTTCCAATTTAAATGTTGTCTACAAATTAAGACTACTCTTGACATTCTAAACTTTTTAATTCTTTCCCAGACAGCGTTTTCGTTGCTAGCCAGCTTTAGCATTTTCATCAGCATTTTTTTAATTAATTATGTATATCATGTATAGACATACATCAATATGAATTAATTAATTAAATAAATAAGCATAATAAGCTTCATGGTACCAACAATGCCTGATTGAATTGGTTTGGTTTTGTCAAATTTAAACTAATCCTGTAACCCTGAGTTCGTTCAACTACCATGGTATAGGCCCCAGAAGTGATTTAATGGGAGCATGTGAATATTGAAATGAAAAGGGCCAAAAACAGAGCCCTGTGGGATTCCTTGGAACTTTCAGAATTAAATCTATATGTTATGCCTTAAATAACTTGAATGTAACTCTATACCCTTGCTTCAATTTAGTATACGTGGATCCATGAATATGCAAATTGGTCCCCGCCTCCACTCAATCACACCAGCTCAGAATACCTGATCTACTCTTTCAACTTTACTGTAGTAAACGCTGCACAATGGCAAGTGGAAATACTGGTTTAATTCAGCCATATATGTTTGAACCAGAAACAGAAGAAGAAGAAGTGGAAGAGTGAATTATACAGGCTTGACTACAAGTCAATGTATCAGAATGGTAATGCATTTTATGTATTACTCTCTACGTCAGACACATAACGGTAATTGATATGATTAGCCTTTAGCTTGACTACGTTATCAAACAGCTAATAATGTTTTGCTAATGTTACACAAACCATGTTCCTGTTCGCCATCAGAGACAGACAGCTGCCTTCTACAAATCAGTATCCTTAAAAAAAAAAACGCTTTGAACAACTAAGAACATCAGTGGAGAAAGGCATATAGTTTATCATCACATCTTAATATACATCACATAATTCACCCGCTATATTGCTAAATGTACCCGATATTTCATATCAACAGAAAAATATACCGATATAACCTGGCAATTTAAAACCATGTTTTCGAGACTATATTTGGTTAACAGCATTTTTAAGGAAAAAATACTCAGCAATGGTGTTGACTAATGAATTTGCACCTTTGTCTTAAAGCATATTAAAGACACCACATAGACATATAAACAACATTAAATACTTGATTTTCACCATAGGGGGTCTTTAAAAGAACAGTAAAAAATAATGATAATATTTCTTCCACCAATATCACACACCCAGAAACAAAGGAAGAGGTGAGAGACTTATTTCAACTACTTTCTTTGTATTCTTTACTCATCCAAAACCAGCCTAAGACATTACCATAATAATTCTACATTCACTTTTGCCAAGCAATTCTTGGAGGCAGTTTTGCATAATTAAGGCAGATCAAGCCGGGACAGACTTTAAATATGCGCATGAGTTCTCTCACTAAATTCCAAAGAGATTCACAGTGGCCGAGAGGCAGCTAGGAGCTCTCTACATACAATTCACCACTGCCGAGTCGAATCCCCAACGACATCATCAAGACGCGTCAGCTATACACATACCCCGCATACCCCAGCTTTTTGAAAAAGAACAGAAGGGGAAAATTCCCATGCCTTCCCATGTCTGCATGAAGATTCTTTAGAATTTCTTTTTGTGTAGAACAATACGTATTTTTCATTTGCTGAAAATCCACATTTTGGTTTTTAGATACGTTGAAAAAGATACATTGTATAAAAAGCTTTAAAGGAAGTTTACTGTAGGTGTATAGATAAAAAAAGATTAAAACAGTGGGACACACTATGTATTGAATACGGTCTCTGTTGGAAAGACAATGAATGAATGCTCTTTATCCCTGTCATTATCAGAATACAAAGTTCAATTGCTCAAACCCTAGGTACCAATATAATGCGTGTTACTGTCTAGCTACTTTTTTCCAGATACTCCTGTAAATAACCGAAGTATTTTGATCATTTAGTCAAGTAGTTAATATATTTACTAAGATAGAAAGAATATGAATGAATGATGTGAAGCTGCAACAGAATCAAACACATTCATTTACTTGACACTTTGCTGTCCTTAGAATGAACTGCAGATTGGTTTAACCATAACCGCATAAATGAAATGAGAATTACTTGTTTTAGTGTCCTAACAACCACAGAGGTGACTAAAGACATGCCCTTTCTGGATTTCCTGTCTGGATTGGCTCAAGCACGTTCAGAATTAAAAAGGGTTCAGGTGGTCATTACCATACCCTAATGTATAATTCTGCCCTATCTATACTACAAAGAGCTCACATCATTATTTAGGAGTCCCTTGAGGGTAGCATCACTGAAGCATTCACACTTATTAAAGGTGATAAAATACTAAAGTGTGGCCTAATTTTTTAAGGACAATGCTCTATTGGAGCATCCAAGAAAAAAAAAAAAAAAGGTTGTTTTAGATTAAAAATGTATAGCATCTTATACAGGAAGCTAACACAAAGAAATAGGCATGATTTGTTTAGATTTAATAGGACTGTCTGATCAATGTTAACTTAAAGGGTTACTTCAGGATTTAGCATTAAGCTTTGTATTAGTAGAAAACCTGTAGTATTTTAGAATTACCATGCTTTCCACCCTCATATCCCCCTGAGACAAGAGATTTATGTATTTTTTGTCTGGAAAAAATCCTCCGATGACGCAAAAATCGTCATTTTGCGTCATCGGAGGATTTTCTGGCCAGAGGCTAAAGACTACAGCCAGTAGATGGCGTTGTTCCGCATGTTTTCAGCCCGCCCATACAGGGTGGGATCTCACTCACAGAATGTACACAGTGTCAGCCGTCTTTCTTTGGAAGCTAAGCTAGCAGGCTCTTGTTCTGTGGAGAAAGCTGAATAGTAGGAGAAAACTAAGTAAGTAACCATCCTCCTTTTCCCGGACTTGTCCGGCGGGCGAGATCGTTCAAAATGTACGGGATTCAGCTTTTGCTTTCTGCGGTCGCTATTCCTTGTTTACATGCATGCACACCTTTTGTTTCAATCTAACTGAATTCATTCCGATTGGTGAATTTGAATGTAGTGTTTACATGAACGCTAAACAAGTGATCGGTTGATGTGCGTTTTACCATTGCTAAGAAAAATTCCCGCTCCTCCGTGAGAGATGCGAGACCCGGCGCGTCTCAGTAATGACGCCACCGGCCTCGCGCTGTTCTCCCGCGGCCGTCAGCCTCGTCCTGCTCGCCACAGTAAACATGATGAATGAATGGCGACTGTAGAACGCAAAAGCCGAATCCCGGACATTTTGGGCTATCTCTAAATCCCTCGCAAACTCATCACGTAGGCTAGCTTTGTTGTTTTAAACTGCGCACTCTTACCGGTAGGCGTGGCCTCCTAAGACAGCGAAGCAAGTGCATTCTGGGAGTTGTTGTCTTTCATCCACATAAGCCAAAAATACATTTTCTGGCTTTTCTCAGTCTAGAAAGCTCCAAATTCAAAAATTTCTTCACATTTCTTCTACTTAAATGACCTATTTTAAATACACATTCATCTTCCCAGAGGTGAAGTATCCCTTTAAGTTAATAACTAATTGTTAACAAAAAACAACTAATCTCTCAATTCAAAAAACTTTTGGAAAATCATCTCTAGAGAGGACATTTTAAAAATCCCAGATCCATTGGATGAATAAAATGTCAAAAAAAAAAAAAAATCATGGCAAACTTGAGGATTGGGTGCTTGAGGAAAACTTGTTCCCCATGAGGAGAGGAACTAAAGTTAGCCTCAGACCTTTTTAGCATAGGGATAAAAAGTTATAGCTGTTCAAATTAAAGATGTAGTAATTATACTAGACCAGAGCACAGATAATAGGCACTCAAAACCAAGTGGAAGTTTTAAGGGGGGAGAAATGGGACAGGGCCTTAGTTTCCTATGGTTTCCAGACAATGCCAGGGCAAAAATAACTCAGAAAACATTTCAGATTAATTATGCCATTTGAAACCATAGGGATCATTTCAACCCCCATTAGGCTTTAGTTAATATCTTTATTTAAATCATTTTATTAAATGGCTTTTTAGATCTATCACTTACTTGTTTGCCCTCCAGAGTGTAGAGTCTCTTCACAGCCCCAGAGTCCAGTTTAATGGCGTCAGTGATGTCCGTAAGCACCTGCTCAAAGGAGTGAGCCGTCTTCTTATTCAAAAGGACCCGGACGGCCTTGCGCGGTTTGACGCCACTCCTGATGACAGTCACCAGCTTGGGTTTGATGAAGTCTTTGCTCTCTCGTTCTCTCAGCTCGTTCTTTGAAGTGGTAAGAGATGGCATCGAGCGGGACGTCCCAGTCTTCACATTGACTGACCAGTTGGGATTAACGTTCTTAGTGTAGTCCACTTTACGGTACGGTTCGTTGGAAGCACACACATAGCTTTCTCCTGCCAAAGCAAAAGAGGAGAATAAGATAAATGGAATTATGTTTACAATTAGATATGGCTTATTTTTTTTAGTTTTTTTTAGTTTTTAATGTTATTTATTTGTCTATGTGGTGTTTTTAATATGCTTTAAGACAAACCGTGAGCAAATTAATAAGTCAACACCATTGCTGAGTATTTTCAAAAAGAGTCTCAAAAACGCGGTTTGATATTGCGGGTGTTTCTGACTTCACAAAACTACCTTGTAACCAATCACGTCAATGTGCGGGCGGGCTTTAGCATATCATTACTATGCTGAGTCTCAAGAGAAGCCAGGTTGAGGTTATCCCGGTATATTTTTGAGATGTTGAGATGAAAAATCGGGTACATTTAGCAATATAGAGGATATTACTCTGAGACAGAAACATGTTGTCACATTGAGTCACGGAGTATACTCGAGGCAAGGATCTTTCTAGCAATAATAACCAACCACGAACAGAAGAATCTCAGGAATTTAAGGGTATGTTTAGACGACAACAATGTAATAAAATTGGAAAAGTTTTTCCTTCGCGTTTTTCGCATACAGACGACAACGTTGTCAAAAACGATCCCCATTCACACGGATCTGCGGAAACGACTAAAATGCTGTGTTATGCATGCCAGGCCAGTAGTTGGCGATGTCACTTTGTAAAGCAACACTACACGCCTATAGACTAAATACGTAATACGCATGCGCATGACATCACCGTTTTCACAAATTCAAAAACTTGCACCCATTTCAAAAGTTTGCAGTTTCAGGCCCCCAAAACACCATCGTTTTGCAAATGAACAGCGAAAACATAACAAGTTTCCTGGTTTTAGTTGAAAGCAGTGCTGTGAAAATGGCCCCTAAATGCATGGGATGATGATCAACTAAACTAGACACAGGTGAGGAAAATAACCAGTAACCAAGTGAAACAAATGAGAACTGTGACAACCAAGGAAACAGGAACTAAATACAGGAACTGAGAATACAGGAACAAAGTAATGAAATGAAAATCAAAATAAGAGTCCTTAAAACAGAATAAACCAAACTAGCCTTGGCACATGCTTCCATGTGAAACACCTCAGCACCTGTACAACAATTCGTAAATATAATAACATACATTATAAACGTACACATCTGAGACTGCAAAAGGTTGGGTTGATTACATTTGGTTTTTTTTTTTAAACACACACAGACTAATCCCATCTGTGACCCCAACTCTGCCTCTCTATAGTTGTCAGCTGTGGTTTTGGACAACGTCCAAGGCACAATATTTTCCTTTTTGAAGGAATTCCAATGTAACTGTTAGCAAGTATGCGCTCCCATTCCCACAGCGATACTTCACAACCCAATAGGCCTTATAAATGAATACCACAAGAATGAAACATTATTGCCAAAGAAATGTTGCATAATTATGGAGTTCATTATAGAATTTTTACGAAATTGAACATCAGTTTGTCTGATAGACATTGTGTTAAATACTTAAAGCCCATGAAAGTGTGCATGGCAGCATAAAGGCCATGCCTGTTTACGTGTGATGGCACATCTTGGCACTACAGCAGAGGCAGCTGGTCTGAAAATGGAGCTTTGTCATCCTAAGGAGCACAGTGCTGTCAGGACAAAAGACAGGCCAGTGTATAAAAAGAGGACAAACAATCCTCAAAACCAAACATCCCCTTCCTGCTCCCTACCTCAGAGAAAACATGTCCGATTGTCATATTTACAACATATCAGTTATGAAATTTGATGAATTAGCAGGAAAAACACGCATCAAGAGCATGATTATAGATTAAATTCATAACTCGAGATACGAATCAAAATGATTTTGTGTGATATATTCTGTGTGATGCTATTTTTGCAATTTACTCTGTTAGTTCCGTTGCTCCACTTTGATTTGCTATGATATTCAGTGTAACATCACTCTTGCGCGTGTGATTTTGCTTAATGTTTGCTGAGCAGAGTAAGCTTTATGGTGGTAAAGTGATCCACATGATAAAGTTGGCATGATTTGATAGTCTTTTCTTTCCTATTTTGACACAAGAAACAATGTAGGGTGAGATGTTATCCATCAGGAATTAATTAGATTATTGGATTGCCATGTTAGTTTGATTAAAGATTATAAGGGCACATGCATTTAAAAATAATGATAATAATAATAATGTGCAAGGATAAATCATTTATAATAAATACTGGAATATTCCATAAAAAAATAAGAACTGTCCATTTTGATTTTATGGTGACTATTTGGTTGAGGGGTCAAGATAGTGAAAGCAGCCAGCTTATCAAAATAAGAGAATGATCGACAAAATAATAAAGATAGGAAACAAATGTATTAAAAGGTCATATAGCTCACCTTGAAAAAAGTACTGACTCTGAGCACTGACATCTATAGCACAAGTTTCGTGCTTTCATTTGGTGGGCTCTTTATATGCAGAAATCACCTTTTACGTGCATTTGATATGCACTTTTTGCATGAGTTTTTTTGTGGAATAGTATTCATATTATATATTATAATATGAATATATATTCATAGAATATATTCATATTCATATAATAGTAATTTTTGGCGAAATTAGTATTCTTATTATGATTTTGCTCAACCTTACTGTAGTATAAGAAAGAAAATGAGAGGATATTCTGAAAGTAAATCATATTTCATAATTTTACACACCCGACCTTGTGTCTCCAAAGCTTTGTGGTTTTATATCTCCTCTAGTGGAAAAATATTTACCTGTTTTCTGTTCTCATTGCCACTCTCACTGTAAATGAATATTGATCCGAGCAGCTTTGTATCGGATTTGAGCTCGCCTAGCTGCACTGTGTGAGTCAGGTTTGCCATTGCTGTTGACGTTTACTGAAGCCATAAAAATGCATACAGATTAATAACAAATCATTTTCAAAATGCAAGCTTTACATAAAATGCTGCTGTGTTTTCTGAGGTTGAATTTTGGATGTTTAACTAAAATAAGCTATGGTTAGGTTTAAGGAAAGGTTTGGGTTTAGATTTAGGAAAATAATTATCAGTCTGTATGTATTGGTTGCGGAATGAACCGCCGCAACAATTTTAAAAAAATGCACACAGATTGATAAAGCTTTTTCTAAATCGAACCCCAAACACTTCCCTAAACCTATCCATAATGTATTAAACCTAACTTTAACATATTTTGACTTTTTATTTTAAATAACCAAAAGATGGATGTCCATTGGAATGCTGTTGCTAGACAACCAATTAAAGTCAACAGGGATATTTTGTGTACCAGATGCATGTAAAAGGTGATTTCTGCATAGTCTGTGCCAGGAGATCGAGTTGATTCAACACAGTTACAAACAGTGAGATAAATATCTTAACAGCACTTGAATTTGAAGTTTATAACCTCAAATAGAGTCTGGGTTTGAGTCTGGTTTCATTATGATTGAATGTTTAACAATATATTTAAGTTTGAAACAGAAAAAGATTAAACAATGGCTATATACAAATCATCATCGCTCCTGGATATGCATATTATGCACACCAAAATGTTGAGCTTCATTTCTTAAGCACCTAAAAAATCTGAATTTCATCTAAATCTGAATGGCAAAGTTTAAAGCCCCTGGTGAAACTAGTAAGCTTCAAACTGAGAGGAAAAATCATATATATTTCTCATCTTGGCAACTGAGAACATATAACTCACCTAGTGTAAATTAAACATTTGTGACCCTGGATCACAAAAAAACAGTCATAAGTCGTACGAGTATATTTGTGGCAATAGCCAACAATACATTGTATGGGTCAAAATTATCGATTTTTCTTTTATGCCAAAAATCATTAGGATATTAAGTAAAGATCATGTTCCATGAAGATATTTTGTAAATTTCCTACCGTAAATATATAAAACATTTATTTTTGTGAGTGAATGCAGCACAATCGCGAACATAAATGGACAACTTTAAAGGCGATTTTCTCAATGTTTTTTGCACATATTTTAATAAACCATACATCAATGGAAAGCTTATTCATTCAGCTTTCAGATGATGTATAAATCTCAATTTAAAGAAAATGACCCATGTGACTGGTTTTGTGATCAAGGGTCACATTTGTTTATCACATGAGAGTAAGAAGAGATGCGTGATATAACCATACACACTGTATGTCTGTTCGCTTTGATGCATACAAAATATGTCATGTTTAGCGTGTTGTCCAAATTAAAATAAAACCAGAATGTCTAAAACAAAACCCAAAAACCATGCAACAGAAATGCACATTTTTTAAAGCATTTTCAGTTGAACAAATAATACCTCATACTCATAAATCAAGAATATGGCCAACATTTAGTTCCACCACTGACCCAGAACTACAACCATTCATCCACAACATAAATGTCATTGTTACCACCACTGGATCATAAAATCTCAATTTCACCCAGTTTGCCTCAGAAATAGGAGGGGGGACTCCCAAGGCACTGGGCTTTATTAAGCTGAGAAATTAACAAAAGGCTAATTAATGAAGTAGACTCCAGATGGGGTCACTATTACTGACGAAAAACTGACTCAAAATCAGATGGCAGCTATTTGACAAACTATGTGTGTGGGAAGACAGAAATATAGTAATATGGATGTCATTTACATGAGTCTCAGGTGTGGACTGGAACAGGCACAAGGGTTATGAACCCTCCATCACCCTCCCATAACCAGTCCTGCCTTGATGTCCAGATGGGACCCTGATGTACAACAAAGTTTGGTTTGCCAGCACAATATGCAGTGTCAATACAAACACTCCAACATACTAGCTGCCTGTTCCTGGCAAGGCTTTAGCAAATAGCATTCTTTGATCATGCATTTGTAAGACTTTACACAAATTTGAAACACAAAAGAGAACTAAGCCAACCCTCAGTCAGCGTGAAGAGATGCTGAGCTCGGCACTTCAAATCCAAAGAACTTGAACAATTGCATCATTGAGCAAACACAGAGCCACATTCTGCGTTACATTCTCACATGCTGAACCAAAGCAGCTGGAATTGTGCTTTTAAACTAATTTAGTCAAATATATACTTATACGGCTTGAATTGTGTGTTTAGAATAACACGATTTTACACATTAAATCTTTTGATTGTGCAATAAATTCTCCATTCATACTATCGTTGAAATACCACAGAGATACAATAAGGCCCAGATATTTGGGTTTGTTTTTATGACAGTCTAGTCTACATACTATATACAGTAGCATGCCTATATCAAAAAGGAATTCTAAGAGCACATTATTAACATTTAGATAAAGAAATACATTCAGTGTTTGAGTACTGGCTGGCTTGCATTATCAATGTCAGTTAAAGGAATACTTTACCCCCCCCCCCCCCCCCAAAAAAGGCAATTCTACACTGTAAAAAATTTGCTGTAGTTATGCAGCTGTTTGCCAGTAACTTACTGTAGATTTAAATGTATGTTATTTACTGGCAACAATTTGTTCAAAATTAAATGAACATTAAACATTAACAAGTCTTTGTCTTTTCAGAATAAAATTATAAAATAACAATCTAATGCAAAGCATTCTGGGAACCAGAAATCTTCATCAACCTTTTTCTGTTTTTTTCCTTCAGATTTTGGTTCCCAGAATGCTTTGCATGAGGCTGTTATTTTAGTTTTATTCTGTAAAGATAAAGACTTGTTAATGTTTAATGTTCATTTAATTTTGAACAAATTGTTGCCAGTAAATAACATCAATTTAAATCTACAGTAAGTTACTGGCAAGTAGCTGCCAGTAATACTGTAATTTCTACAGATTTGTCTAACAGTGTACTATTGGTAACTCAATTATGCAGTGACAAACCTGTATGGTTATTATTATACTTTTATATATATATATATATTATACTTAGTGTTTTGTCTTGGTTTTTCTCCACACAGTGAAAGCAGTCAGCAGATCCAATGTTGTTTTGGACCCCATTGACTTTCATTATATGGATAAACAATATGGTGTAAACAATATTTATTATTTTGTGTTCAGCAGACGGAAAAACATGGGGGTAAATAAATGACAGAAATTTCATTTTTGGGTGAATCCAAAGATTAACGATTTAAGATCCCGCTCTATGTCTATTTTAAAGTTCAGTCAGGGAAGGAATGGAGATTTTAATAATGAGATTTGCTGTAGCTTACTCAATATTCCATTAGCTAATAGAGAATTAAACAGTAATCTTGGTTAAAACAATTTTAACTACCTAACTAACTAGTTCAGGGGATTGGATTTTCCCTGTTTATCATGCCTCATGTTTAATTTTAACTCTGAAAATTAGACACAGACTTTATGTATGAACAAGTACAGTGACTGACATTGTGAGATTTTATTTTTGTTTTATTACGTTATTATTACATATAATTATCTATATTAACATTAGTCTGTTACCTTTTTATTCTTTTTTATTTATTTATTATATGTTTTTTAAACATTGCCTATAACTGATGATCGCAGCATGAGTTGAAAATCCAGTGTGTAGCCTATGTGCGTGAGAGACTTGTTACCTACACTGTCAACATTGCAAACAATGCATCCTTGTGGGAAGTGGGATCATGCCATTGCCAGTTGTGCTTTATTGGATGTCACATGGAATTTTAAGTGTCTGTAACTGTGTCTACATTTGCACCTGCACAATCTTCAATCTCACCTTCAAGTAACTCGTCCATGCTGGTGATCTTCTTTCCCCCTTCTATAGCATAGATGCTCCGGACTCCCTGCGGTAAATTCACATTGTCCGAGAGGGAGCGGGTGAGCTCCATCAGCAGCGCGTCGAAAGACCTGAAGCGGTCACCGGACACCGCGTACACCAAGCCCTTGAAGTACTTATCACCGTTTCGATAGAAGCGAACTTTTTTCGCTTTCTTCTCGGAGGTGAGCGACTGCAGTGTGCGTGTGCGGTAGAAGCTACAGTGCGCGCTGTGAGCGGGACTGGGCACGAGCCCGTTACCCCGGGAGCCGGAGTGAGAACCGCTGCTTCCCCGCGGGGACCGGTGACTCTTCTCGCGCTCCTCGAAATGCTCCCACTCGATGCTTCTGCTGGACATGTTTATTTCCTTAAAGTCAAAGCGCTGGTCCTTGGAAAAGGAGCTTGTTTTGTGCTGTTATTTCTGAATATTTGCACCGGTTGTCTTTCGTGTTGTTTCTTCCTTTTTTGGACTTTCAACAATTAAGATGCATTTTCTTTAAGAAATCAGTTAAATCAGCAGTTCTCTTCAACTTTTTATACTGCTAAAGAAGGAAGACTTGTTAAAAATATATAGTACGAGAGATCAATGGTTTTGAAGGTCCCTGTAGTCCACAAATCCAGGAACTGTGTAATTCAAGGACAGACGCTATAGTTGGGGTGAGTCCCGGTCATGATGAGATGAGACGCGCAGAGCTGTATGTGCGCATGCTGGACACGCGTGACCGTCCGCTGTTCTCTTCATCCCCTCCACTGGCACTCAATCAGGCCAACACACACCACACACCTACATGAAAGCCACGGAGGAGAGGACAAGAGCTACTCCTCCTCAGGGTCCTAAAACACCAACCTGTTATTTCTCTACGAACGCAGTTTTTCTTAACCGTGGGTCCCACTAGGGGGGCTCACTTTTCTCAGGGGACAAGATTACTTTAAAGCCATAAAATCCCCCCAAAATTATGGAATATTACAGTATTTTTTATAAATGATTTATCCATGCCCATCATTTATTCATGTGCCCTCGTAATCTTTATTCAAAATAACATGCTCTCCCATTTCTGATGATGTGTTTACTGGCGCAAGGGCCGGGACAACATGTGTCACTACCATGAGAATGTAGCAATTGCAAACGACAACGATCCAATGACCCAATCAATTTCCAATGAACAAAAAGTCACTCAGAAAATTACTGTTTCATGACGACTTTAAAATAATTTTGTATGCATCCATGAATTATTACAATTATTTACAATTATTTATATTAAATCTAAATCTAAAAGTTATATTTAGTTAATTAAAATGCTAAAAACAATAAAAATCTGGTTGTACAACACATACACTGACTTCATATTTCTCATTTTAAAGGGGTCATGAATTGAGAAATAACACTTTACTTGATCTTTTGACATGTAAGAGGTCATTGTACCTCTTACATGTCAAAAGATCAAGTAAAGTACTGTAAAAACATTCTGTAGTTAGTTTCAGAACTCAAAACTTCCCTGTTAGTTTTTTAATCCAAGCTCAGAAAACTACTTGTTTGGACTTTTGTCACATTATGACATCATAGTGTGACAAAAGACCGCCTCTGCAGAATGAAATCAACGCCCACTTCTACGTCACCACGTTTTTGGCCCCGCCCACTGACACGTTAATGAGAGAAGACAGGATCACTGGACTAAAAATAACAAAATGCAAATGCCCGTCTGTCATTGGCTACAATGCTCACCGATGCTTATTTCATTATGCAAAGATGTTAGCCAATCATAGCAGTGGGCGTTTACATTGAGTCTCACATCAGACACGCCCCTTCCAACACAGTGTTCAAATCAGAGGCTAATATCAGGGTAGAAAATTAGGCTACCTTTTATTTCTAAATAAACCATTTTTTATAAAAACAGGAAAAAAAAAAAAACACTAACATTATTCACTAAGTGAACCTCAGGAAACGTTATAAAATAATAATAATAAAAAATGCAGTTCATGACCCCTTTATTTTGTCCCCGTATATCCCTATAGGCTATATAAAAATATAGTTTTTAAAAAATCTGGTATAACAAAATTGTGACAGCGAACACATTTCTCATATTTCACCAGTGGTGTAAAATATTTGATGTATATTTGAAGTGGTTTAAAATATTTATAGAACCATATTTTTTCATAAAATACATACGAATAGCCTACTCATGAGATCAAGGTGGATATATTCACTTAATGCAGGTGGTAGAACCTTTAGGGCAGTATGTCTTTGTCTTGAAAATCAAGCACCTCCAAAATAACAATTTTTAGACAGTATTTTTGCAGTCACAACACTGAAACTGCTGACTGTAATATCATGACATGCAGAATAAGCAAAATATCTTATATTTCTCTGTTGAGTGGGCCTTTCTGCCTCCTGGGACACTGTGAGGGTAAACTCTGACATGGCGGTTCTTTTCTGAATTAAAGGGATAATGAAAACAGTTGAGACTGCATGAAGGGAAGTAAACGGGAAGAAAAGCCCCGGAGAGAGGATATCCTGAAGACAATAACAGTTGCAGCTGAAAGAAGAATCCCTTCCTCAAAAATGAGAGAGAGAGAGAGAGAGAGAGAGAGAGAGAGAGAGAGAGAGATTTCCCTCTCTGATTATGTAAAACCGGCCTGGTTTTACATAATCACTGAACCATTAAAAGAGTGGGTCGACTGAAGGATAATAATCTTAATTATAATTTATTAAAATGAACATTTTATTTCATTAGTTCAATGTTTCATCAATAGGATTATATCTACTATCCAATATACCTTTTTTCTAGTTTCTTTTTTTTTTAAGGTAAATACTGCATCTTCGTTATGCAAATCACTTAAATACACAATGCTCTGTAAAACATTTTTGACTAACCCTAAAATGTAAATACATACATACATATTTATATATATATATAGGATGATGTGATTATGATGCAATATACTCTATGCAGTATGGAAATAAATCTATAGCCTATTATATTATTGGTTCTGTAGGCTAATGCAAAAAATATCTGCCATTAGAGTCTGCCATCTAGTGGATTAACTATGCATACACAGGAGGATAATGGTTCCCTTAAGTCCTTGTTCACACTATTCAGGAAATCTAGCTACATCTAGATAAAGATGTCAAAAGAAGCCTAAGATCTGTACAAATCATGACTTCAGACACTCAAGTCACTGAAAACGTTAGGAGTAAAACAGTAGAAATCTCAGTGGTAAAATGCTTCTTGAAACCAGGGGAACAATCTGAGGCGTGCAAGCAGGGAAACAGTTATTATTAGCAGCAAGAAACCTAAGGACAAGTGTTATGGAGTATAGACCTAAATTGATTGTAAAACTTTCATGAATATAATTTTTTTTTTAACTATATTGATGGAAATGCCAAAGTTGCACCATTTGTTTGTAGGGTACTGTACTATGTACTGTACCAAAATCCTAATTAAATCCTAATTTTTAGTCCATTTTGCCTACAGTATTAAGAACTTCAGGTTCAGTTAATTGAACATAAGGTCTGATAAAAAAAAATCACAGTCCTACCAGGAACCAACTTCTCCTTCCTTAATCCAGATTTTAACCATTCCAAAACTGCCAGCGCTGATCTTAGACCACCAGCAGCTGTGCAGTCAAGTGGGCGAGTGTCTGAGAAAAAGAAATGCATTTCCCATGACCCAGATCGCTCACATTCCATTAGGAGTGGGATGTTGGCCTGCTGCACCCATGGAGGAGAGAGAGAGAGAGAGTGAGAGATGTGATGCACAGAGCAGAGTCATGCCTGAGAAACATGCCTGATGTTTTATAAAAGCAGCAGGTAGGCCTATAACATATTGCTTTGTAGGTGCCTAGGTGGATAATTCTATACGGCCACTTTTGGCCCTGTGGACTTTAAGAAAATGATCACACTTACTCTCAGTAGTTGATTTGATGTGTCCCATAATAATGTGCAACAGTAGAGGATTCCGTTATTTTTGTAATTTATTTTCAGAACATCATGAACATTCCTTCCAAAAGTGTAATTTCCACTACAGCTCAGATTATATTTATGAATATTAGATTTTAAGTGATATTTCCCTTGTTTTTTATTTTATTTACAATAAATACATACCACATATATCATATTTCATCTCATGCCTATTACTGACATTGCTGTAAAAAAAAAGATATATATATTATTTTTTTGAATGTTTATGGTTAGTCTGGAAAAACGTTGAAACCCCTATACTGGCGTTCTCACTTGCATTTCCACTTTTTGTCACATGAGGATGCACTAATACACAACTTGACATGAAGTGTCAGAAACGATTTCTGTTTAGCAGTACATTTATTTGACATAAATTGCATCTTGGATTGAATTATTCATCACTGGGTAAGATGGTTAATAAAATTAGTCTATCAGTGGCAAATCATCCTAATGAGTCTTGACCCCTGCTGAGATGGCCCAAGCCATGAACACACACACACACACACACACGCACGTTTGTTTGCTTTTATTCATAGACTTTTGTTTCTGTTAGTATCTCTTTTGTTCTCATTATCAGATAATGACAATACTAATTATAAATACTATAGACTAACCCTAACCCAATCCATAACTCTTGACAGAATTAATTATAAATTGTTTATGTTAGCTATTCGTTTTTCCAGTTGAGGACACCTCAGAGTTTGTCAGATGTAGCTCACTAACACACACCTTCACACACACATAATAGATAAACACACACTTTTCATTAGGCCGTTACTCTGAGGTGGCCTCGGAGTTGTGTCAAATGTGATGCACCAGGACAGCAGTGTGCTCTTTATTACAAATGAACATTTTGGCTGATGGCATACTTTCGGGCAGCAAACGGGTAAAATGTCTGCCTGTTAAATATACATCAATCTGATAGCCAGTGCATTTGTTACTGAGCGGCGTCTGTCTCATCTGTGGCCAGAAGTGATCCGAGGTTACACACATCAGGGCGAGCTCACTGGGCAGCCCATCTGAACATATGACTCTCACCAAAAACTCTCCCTTGATAAATAACATCATGTCTGCTGTGGCCATGAGGCTGGGACACATATGGTAGTTGTTCAAGCAGATGAGAACATGCTTGCATTAATAATATGATGAGACATGAAAAGGAAGGGTGTGTGAGACCGTCAAGTCATCCATGCAGGGTTATTAATATGGGAGTTATGTATAGATGGTTTGTGGACATTTTAGAAATCCGTTTTATGCGTGAGTCACACAGGAAGTAAACATATATATTTTTTTAAAAGACATGAAATGTCACTAAATGTCAAACAAACAATGAAAAATACGGTAACACTTTATTTTACAGTGTCCCTGTTATACATCTTACATTTACTTACTAGTAATAACCCTAAGCCTAGTTATATAGTAAGTACATGTTTTAATTAATATTACTACTCAGGACGTATTTGTGTAATTGCATTGTAACAAGAGCACATTAAAATAATGAAACGAAAAATACTTCTAAATCATTTATTAATCTTAGTTCATTTTAATGTTTTTTTCTCCATTGTTGATCTAGTTTTCTTTTCAACATTTCTTTAAAGAGATTTTATCATCATTTACTCAGTTACTTAAGTTATTCCAAACCTGTAGGAATGACTTTCTTCTTTGGAACACAAAAGAAGTTATTTTGAAGAATGATTCAACTGTTTACAAGTGTTCATACTGAAAGTCAGTGGGGTCCAAAGAAAAAAACAGGCTCCATTGACTTTCATTGTCCTCCATTCATCCCTCCCTCCCTCCCTCCCTCCCTCCCTCCATCTACCCATTCATCAATCCATCCATTCAGCCATCCTTTGTGTTCCGCATAAACAGAAAGTCATACAGATTTGGAACAACATGAGGGTGAGTATATTATGATGACAACATTTTCGTTTTTTGATGAACTATCCCTTTAATACATCCCTGTGAAAACTATGACATCAAATCAAGATTAATCAAGGATAATTCACAGCCTTTTACCATGACACATTGCCCTGCTCTTCTCAACAATTTCCCACATAGCATGGTCATATTTCCATTGCTTCAGCATGAGTCAAGTTCGTTGACGGCTAGTTTCACAGTGAATATCAAGCGCTCTTTGTGGGTTTTTCAACGTTTTTCAAATCGTCACAGCTCCATGTGTCGCCCACTGCTTGACCAAATAGCAATGCCTTTGTTGTTAGTGTTGCGACATAACAATTTTAGCGCAGAAAGTTTACATGATTCATGTCGCATTACACACTTTAAAGTGCGAAGACCATGATGACTGACAAATGGCCATTAACATATCTGTCATGACATTTATCTACCACTTCAGAATAGCAGATTCGAGACTCAACCCTTTTTTGATTTAAAATGTTATACAGAAAATTTTTAAAAGATTTTTTGACAAAAGTTTTAGTAGTTTGTCCACAAAATGCTCTCGGCAACCTGTCAATTGATGAAACTGTTGCTCAGGCTTTTGTTTTTAGTCTTCATGGACCCTTCCAAAGGTGATGATACACAGGGCAACTTTTTGGGCAATGTTGCTGGGCAATGTTGCCGTCAACGGGCAACCAGATGAGACACAGGGCCCATGACCGATCTAAATGATCCAGATATATATTTATTGCTCATTTTCAATGGGAAAGTGCCCAAGCAACAATCGATTGGCAAGATTGCCCAGAAACATTGCTCAAAAAGTTGCCCTGTGTATCATCACCTTAGAGTTGGAAGGATTTTTGTGTGTGTCCCTTTAAATGCAAATGAGCTATAATAAGATCCACTTCCTACCTCAGAAGGGGAGCAAAATCTAATTTGCTTATTTTTTGACATGCTTGCAGAGAAAGGCTTACCTAACAAAGTTACTGGGTTGTCACTTTTCACGTTTTCTGGGTTGGTAGATGCACCGGGGACCCGATTACAGCACTTAAACACAGAAAAAGTCAGATTTTCATGATATGTCCCCTTTAAATGTAAGTTTCATGGCCTGGTTTAAATTGTGAGAATTCTTAATTTATCAAATCTCTCTGTGCTAGATACCCCTGACACTGCATCTATAATGAAACTTAAACAGGATTGTCACTTTCTCAGACTAATTTTAGGACCCTTTTGCAAGCCCTGCATTTATTAAAACGTTATGGCCCTTTCAGTCATACCTGTGTCTCAACCCAGTGTATTTAAGATGCCAGATTGTAAATACATTCCATTGTAGAGAACATTCACATGCATTTTGAAAAGTGACCTCGACTTGAGCAATATAAACAACTTCAATGTTACTGTTTAAATACTGTATCATATAGCATGCCCATATTCATGACCAGATTTTCAGCTGAATCAGTGTGATAGATGCATTTCAAACGTGCTGGAGCCGAACTGAATCTCGCTCAGATGTTCCTCCATCTCACTGAGACAATGGTTCCTCTGGTTGCTAGGAAACCTGCACCTCAATCTCCTCAGCTGGTCTCCAACCTTCCTTGAGGTGCCTCTAACGATCAATCACCTCCCTGCACAAAAATTGGCTTCAAATTATGGAGAAATATGGATGGCCACTTAATCATTTTCAGCATAATGTTGTTCTGTGGGCATGGTATGAAATGCCCAAAACCACTTCATGTGTCTGATATTAGAATACGCTTCTGGCGAAGTATTAATTAATGCTTCTCAAATCTCTGGTTGTGTCTTCCACTCATTTCCTTTCGTCTTCTCTTTCCTGCCATCCATCTGTTGCTCATTTCCATTTATTCTGGTTCAGTTTGGGATAGTAACAAGCCTCTTCTGTGCTGCATGCATCATTTATAATTGTTATTTATTATATTAACTGATGTGGTTTAAGTTAATTTATAACAAAGTACAGTGAGCCAAACATCTAAAATATCATATATAGGATTAGAGTCACAATATAGCTTCCAGAATCAACAATATAATTCAAATCACACAACTTTTAAATGTTTTTAATTAAAACTAATGGGTTGAAATCCAGCGGCATCCCTTTGAACAATCCTAACCATTACATAAACACAACTCTCTATTCAACTCGTTTCAACAGATTTTTATATGCAAGTCATTATTTACCATGTTAAACTCAAACTACTACTCTGTGGTAGTCTTATTTCTTAAAACTGAAACATTGTTGTCAGGTGTATTATATTATATTATATTATATTATATTATATTATATTATATTATATTATATTATATTATATTATATTATATTATATTATATTATAAATGCAAAGAAATCTAATAGCTCTGCATAACAAATTAATGAGACAAAAAATATACTCAAGAAACGTCTCGTGTTACTTCACTGTAACCCTGTTCCCTGAAAAAGCTGAATGAGATGCTGTGCTGATCAGTGCATTGGGAACGTCTTTAACGTGACCAGCTGTGAATATGTGTGCAAACACGTCAATGAAATTGACCAGGAACTTTTATAGCCTCGGGCAGTGACGTCATCAAAGCGTGCGTGCACGCGCCGCAAGGCTATAAATAGATGAGCCGCAGCTGCATCAACTGGATATTTTATCTGAAGAGCAGTCCTGGGACATCTTCAGCACGGCAATACAGCGTGATGTCTACTCAAGGACGTGAGAGCCCGGAGTGGCATGAACATCCAAACTATAAATCTAATGAATGTGTGCGAAGAGGACCAGCCTGCCGCATCACGAACATGCTACAGGGGGGCACCCCCCGCCAAGGCTTGAAGTGACCACCCTAGTAGAATGAACCCTGATGCCTACTGGCAAAGCTTGACCGCGCGCCTCATAGGCAAGGGCAATAGCATCCCTCACCCAATGTGAAATTGTCCGTTTTGTGACTGCCGCCTCTGTTACGGCCACCATGACAAACAAATAGTTGCTCTGACTTACGCCACTGGCTAGTGCGGTGGACGTAGGGCTGAAGAGCACGGACTGAGTCTCTCCTAATCCGGCGTTGCGAACGGCGGAGGGCAGAAGGCCTCAAGAGTGACTGGATGTACAGTCGAGAAGGGGACCTTACTGTAGTCAGAATGAGGATGCAAGATTCTTTTTTAAAAAGTGAAAGCCATACGAAAACCATCTTAAAGTCAGTTCAAGTTTTTCAGATGCTGACCCTAGAGGTTCCAAGGGGGTCTCAACCAGACCCTCCAGGACTATGGCTAAGTCCCATGAAGGGATCTTGGTTTTAACGGGAGGCCTCAGTCACCTGGCTCCACAAACGAAGCTGGCGAGCAGAGGATGTTTCTCAAGTGGCACCCCGTCAATCAAGCAAGCCGATAAAGCGGCCACATAAACCCTGAGAGTGGCGGGGCATGTGCCTGCTTATAATTTTTCTGCAGGAAGTCCAGAACTGAAGCAATATGGCAGTTAACTGGATCTGCATTACGTGCAGTGCACCACCTTTTTAAAAAAACCCATTTATTGGCATAACTTCCTCTATTGGACGGAGCCCTAGCACTGAGAATGGTCTCTATGATATCAGCTGAAAACCCAGTGTCCCCCAGTTGGTACCCTTCCGGGGCCAAGCATGAAGGTTCCACAACTCGGGCTGGGGATATTGTCCACTGTGTTTGAGACCGAAGGTCCCTCCTGTTCAGTATCGCCCAGTGCGAGCCGTCGAGGAGAGATACAGCCATCCATTCGAGGCAATTGATGTGCCAATCAAGATGATGCCTTCCCAGATCCCTTGGGCTGGACAACCACTTAAGACCGCTACCCAGCCCGACAGGGATGCATCCGTCGTTAGCATTCTGCGACGGCAAGACGCACCTAGAGTGGGTCCCAAGGCAAGGAATCGGGGTCTGAACCACGTAGAAAGTGAACAAAGCTGCAGTGCGTAACCCTTACAATAAACATGGATTTTAGAAAGTGCACGAAGCATTCAGCGTGTGACCTACCATAAACACAGATTTTTAGAAAGCACATGAAGCACTCAGCGCATGCCCTTGCCCTTATTTGCCTTTAGGGATTGTATAGATGAAATCCCCCATTTTTAGCCACAACTAAAGTGGTCTCATTTGCAAAAGGCCCAGAGGGATCACTATGGACGCAGCTGCCATGAGACCTATGTAAAGTCCTGACCTAGCCAGATGTTGCTTAGGGTGTTTAAAATGGTCTTGGCATGAGGGGGAGACAGATGTGCCCCCAATGGTTGCAGAGTCCCATTTAACCCCCAAGCACGTTACCCTCTGGGCAGGAGAGAGAACGCTTTTCTTGGCGTTGCATCTCAGCCCTAGAGACAGAAGATGAGCAGAGATTGATCTCGATGTCGAAGCGCAAGCTCTTGAGACTGGGCCAGTGTCAACCAATCTTCTATGCTAGGTCGAATGGAAGGACCTGATATTGGTAAGCTTCGCCCCCCAAAGCAAACCTCAGGAATTTCCTGTGTTGTGGCAATATTTCTATGTGAAAATATGTGTCTTTAAGATCAGTTGTGAAGAACCAATCGCAATTTTGAATTTGCAACACGATCTTCTTGATAGTTAGAATCTTGAACTTGAGCGTTCTGACGGAACGGTTCAAGCCTCAAAGATCTAAAAACGGATGCAGTCCAATTTCTTTCTTCTTTTGTAACAGCAGATGCGCGTACTCCTGTTGCACGGCAGTGGGAACCATGCCATTAAAACGAGGATGGCAACGTATTCCTTTTTACTGTCTTTAGGATACAAAGAGAGATACCCGGTAGTAGCTTTCACGCTGCCAAAGTCTCTTTAAAGGGGTACCAATTTTAATACTTCCTGTTGGGGGAATGTTAAATGTTCTGTGTCCTGGGCGATAACAGGAAATAACAGAACATTCAACATTTCGCTGGAAACCGCTGCCCCCCGAATCACCAGATGTTTTGTCTCAGGTCTAGTATGAGGTTCACGAGATTCAGTGTCCTCTGCCCGAGCTGAAGAAGCGAGGAGGCACGCTTTGGTAGTCAGGCAAAAGGACATCGTGATCTGGAGAGAGAGGTACCCATCTCTCACTCCTCAGACAGATCGACACGCGACCCCCACAATCGCATTGTGGGTGCTACCCCTTTGAAATAAGCAAAGCAAACACGAAGCACTTTAACTGTGAAAATTCCACTGTGCTCGCAATCACCATGCTCAAACGCAAGGGCAGCATGCTCTTTCCCCAAACAAACAAAACAGCATTGTGTCTGATTCAGCCATAGGACGTGAACACGGAGGCACACACCGTTTGTTTTGTAAATCACACATTTTTTTATTTTATTTCACTTGTCAGACTCATTAATTTTTTGTAGAGGAAAAATTGTTCTTTTTTGGGGGTTCTGCATAACTGCCTAGCAAAAACTAATTCCTATCAGAGGAAACAGAGAGTTTTTGAGAGCTTGAGAAGCACACACATCACAGTATGGTCTGAAGACAAAAGACCTGTCGATGCAGCTGTGGCTCATCTACTTATAGCCTCGTGGCGTGCGCACGCTCCGATGACGTCACCGCCCGAGGCTATATAAGTTCTTGGTCAATTTCATTGATGGGTTGCACACATATTCACAGCTGGTCATGTTAAAGGGGGGGTGAAATGATATTTCATGCATGCTGAGTTTTTTCGTCCCAACGATAAAGGTTCACGGTCGTGCGTTGGAACCGCAGGCGGTGAGTAAAACTGCTTCAAATGTCTGTGTGTTGTTAGCTATCGGCGCGTAAGCACCGCCCACACGGCACGCCTCCAGCCGCTCGTTTTTTCCGGAAAGACTCGGTACAGCCTATCTTTCTTTTATAAATATAATAAAACTAAAGACTTTTTGGAGATATGAAGGATGCAATACTACTCTATAGGTACTCAAGATTAACATGAGATTGACTGAAACTGAGTGTTTCACCCCCCCTTTAAAGACGTTCCCAAAGTTCCCGCCTCTCCTTTTTGTGACTAGGTGGTGAACTTGCAAGTGCTGCTCCTGGAGGAGGCAGATTCAGCCTTTGCGTTGCTTTAACCCATTCGCGCCGTGCACATTTACGTGGACTGTGCGCAGAGCTTTAGGAGCTCAGAGCAGCTCTTTGTCTGCTTTGGAGGTCAGCAGAAAGGAAAGGCTGTCTTCAAATAGAGATTGGCCCACTGAATAGTGGATGCCATCGCCTTGGCATACCAGTCTCAAGGCATGCGTGCCCCCTCGGAGTAAGGGCTCACTCGGAGCGTTGCCTCCTCCTGGGTGTTGATGCGCAACGCTTCTTTGGCAGACATCTGCAGAGCTGTGGGCTGGGCGACACCTAATACCTTTACGAGATTCTACAATCTCTGGGTGGAGCGGGTTTCTTCCCGTGTGTTGGTTGAAAATAGGTGATGTGCAGGAAGGCTGGCTCAGTGTCATTGCAGTGCCACTCCCCTCTAAAGGGGTGATACGATCACCTTCTTTACTCCCCAGGTGAGTTCCCCACCTGGTGAATCCTGGGTTGAGTTTCCTCCAAGAATCCTTCGGCAGTCAGACATGGCCCAGTATGTGAGATTCACACCTGGTTGGTCAGCCCCTGTACTGGGCTGATCCAACCAGTTGTAGCTGAATATGGTAAAACAGCAACTATCGACCTACCCCTTGGAAAGTTCTGTCCCTTCCGTCTCACAAGGTACAGAGGTCTGTTCGACTTGGTTCGACATGGGGTGCTGGGAAGGGTCACTGGTTGTGGCGCTTTCCATAGGGACCCCATAATGTTAGTATCAACGTAATGTCAAACGTGACTGACTGAAGGGGAATGTCTCTGTTACTTGTGTAACCCTTGTTCCCTGAAGGAGGGAATGGCCACTCCTGCCACAACCCTGTAACACCTGCTGAATGCCGGGATCCCATCTCTCGGATTGGCCTGCAAATCTCACTTGCTAATCTTCATTGGCCTGTTTTCTTACTCTCCGAAGGTGATTGAGCTCACAAGTGAGACCCCATAATTTCAGTTTCGACGTAATCGGTTACAAGAGTAACTGAGACGTTCTTTTTATCCAAATTTCAAAATGATATGTATGTTGCAAATCTAACACTATAGCTACAGAGAGGCTGCTAGACTGAATTTAACTGATGAGTTCACTTAGCCAGTAAACTTTGGTATGTTTGTCATTGACATAAAATTGGTAGTTACATCAGTATGGCAAGATTTTAATGGATGTAGCAACATGAAATTGTTGCCAATGACTCTACATGCTCATAAAGTCAAAAAAAGGCTGGACCAGAAGGCAAGATAGTTGTGCTTTATTACCACAGTATTTTCAGACTTAAGGTGAGTCAGCGCTTGGTGGTCAGCAGAAGGTTTGTCTTTGATGAGAACATGATGGCCTTGCCAGAGCCTGTTCATGGCGGCACAGCTGCTCTCATAAAATGTTTTGATAGCCTTAATAAGCGGGCAGCACTATGTGCTGCGTTTTACCGTGATTAAATCCAATCAGTCCATGTGCTGTAAACGGTCTCTTCTGACTTTACCCTCCACAACCCTGTTTCGATAACAGCTCATCACACAGACACTGTACATAAGGGTCATTCTTTGGTTAGTGGCATGTTTGACTACTTGAAATCATATATGTTAACACATTTATAAAATGTTCTAAAATATAGATCTGATGGGGCCTTGAAATTGTGAACCAAAATATAAAACAACAGTTTAACTAGCAGTCAACTGACTTAAAAAAGAATATATATATATTGAATGTATCTACAAAAATTACATTTCTAATCTCTCTTCTTATTTCCATGGTAACTTGATTTAAGCTGCTTCTTTTTTAAAATGATTAATGATAATTACAGGAGTATTGGAGACAGTGATACTCTGCTATAAAACAAAAACAAATACAACATATATTGAAGATATGATTTTTAGGCTCTCAGGAAAAAGTGGCAAGTAGAATTTTCATGATTGTAACAATTTTTGTTTGCTAGAGGAGAAGTTAATTTCTAGTTATTCTCAGAATTTTGGCTCTTAAAAATTAAGAGAATGAATGAATGAATTATTTTTTTTATTAATTATTAATGAAGTTTCAAAATATAACTATAAATTCTAAATACTTAATCATTGAACAAATCTTTGAATATGATATTCAAAAAAGTCTTGTCATAAATATAAAAAAATACAATGACATTTATACACATATTATATTCTTATCGTTTAGTACGACCAAAGCAAAATTCCTATTAAGTGCAACTTCATCAATAAACGTGTTTCTAATCCTTCTATGATCAGCACATATTTGAAAGAGCTTGATCATTCTGAACAAACTCCTTCTGTCTCCTTTTACAGTGACTGGACAAATATCAGCTCTGTAGCTGTTGACTGGACTCCAGTGAGTGGTCTGTGTATCCCCAGCTCTGGATGTCATAGTGAGTGATCGTTACTGAACTGCCCTAATTGTTTAATTAGGTTGGGGCGGATGAGATGTGACAGCTGCAGGGTGATTCATGTTTACGAGTTTCCCGCTGCCATGATGGCCTGTCGTTGGGTGCAAGGAGTGATGAGGCCTTTGGCAGGCGAGCTGGCATCTGTCGTCCATGTCATGGGTAATTGAAGAGAGGCCTTACAATCACTGCTGGCTCCACGACAGCGCTACACCTCAATATTTGTCTCTTTTTCTTTATCCATCTCTCTCTCTCAGACACATTACTTTAATCACATCTGACTGACAACTGTCAGCTGTGCATGCTTTTACCTAATCTTTATCTGATTTCTTTGCTGCTTGAACAGTGTTAAAGTTCTCGCTCAATCAGCTTTGGTTTCATTATTCTCCATAAGTGTCCATTGTCCAACTGTGCTTATGACTCCTTTCATTTTCTTCCTCACTAATATCTTGTTAGTTTTGTTATGTATTAATACAGTTTGGAAGGAATTTTTATTTAAGACCCATCAAAGATATCAGTGATGAATGTCATTAAACCTAATATAGCTGGTGATGACAAAAATATATTCTCAGGTTTAATGACATTCATCGCTGTTATCTTTCACAAGTTCACACTTACATCAAATTAAACAGAGTACAGATTATGCATTTTTGGCGTGCCGTCCGGGGGGAGGGCTCTGAGGTCGGAATTTTTGCCCGAACCCCGAGTACTAACCGCCAGACTAAAGACCCCCCAAAAATGCAGAGATTTGGCAGTCTGGCGTTTTCAGAATAAGCCTGGTTGCTTGACCAGGAGGGTCCGTGTTGCCGGCTGGACGGGCCCTGCTAGTCCACGAACGGGGAACAGACGTAATTTGGAACATCCAGTCGGGAGGGCTCGCGCAGTTTCTTGACGGGCGAGTTCTACCATCCGATGAATGTGGAGCAGCGTGATTTAAGCCATCTGACCAGGTCAGAGGAGCAGGTCTGACAGGAGCAGCTCACAGCACCGGGCGGACGGGCCCTACTGGCTGACGAATGAGGAGCAGAAAGATTTGGAAATGCCCGATCGGGAGGGCTCACGCAGCTTCTTGACGAGAGCAGCACACGGCGTCAGACGGATGAGCTCTGCTGACCGATGGGCAGGGAGCAGCGAGATCAAAGACGGCCGACCAAGAGGGCCCATGTAGCCTCCGACGGGAGCATCTCACGGCATCAGGGTGGTGAGCCTTACCAGCCGACTGCGGAGTGACACATTTTTGAAGTCCGGCTGGGATAATTCTCGCTGCGTCCGCTGGGAGACCAATGCTCGCTGGACATAGAAAGAGGAAACATAGATGCATGCAACGTCCGCTGGGAGACCAATGCTCGCTGGACAGAGAAAGAGGAAACATAGATGCATGCTACGTCCGCTGGGAGACCAATGCTCGCTGGATGGAGAAAGAGGAAACATAGTTGGTTTGGTGGACTTTAATGTGGAACTGGTTGGTCCTGATATAGCTTTGGAAAGCATCTATCTAAGGACTGCAGTATCTTCCGAGAGCTTGGATCTGCTGCTTGGAGAGGCCTTTTTAGATTGCTGAGGTTCCTGCCCCGATGTGGAAAAAGGAAATATGGCGTAGAGCGTGCGGGCGGTATTGAGGGGCTGGTAACTGGTGCAATGGGTATGAATACATTTGGTGAGCATTTCTAGCGTTATATGTTGTCTGGTGTCAGGGCGGGTGGGCTGGGATCACTGAATCTCTTTGATCAGAAGGGAGGTTTGTAAATTATTTATCTCTGGCGAGGGGGCAAAAATTGGAGGCCGCTAAGGTAGCCTTTGATGGACTCGACTTGGAGGCCCTTAACGCTGTTGAGGTGGGAGATGAATGAGGTGATTGAAAGGAGAGAAAAATCAGGGAACTGCATGTTATATGCAAAGTGGAATCATCTGAAACATCTCCATGCTGTCACATAGGATTGGATGGTTGTGGGGGAAACTGCTTGGAGGATGGTGTCGAGCATGTGTCGAGTAGGGGTTTTAACGGGTGAGTTACGGGAATATTAATTCTGAATAGTGAGGCACTGGAGAGGAGACATCACTGCTGTGGCAGTGGAGAAAATTTGCCAGAGAAGAGAGCTCTTGCGGGAGCCGAGGTGACATGGCAGTGAAGGCAATGTTAGATAGAAACTGAGCTCCTGCGGGAGCCGAGGTCACATCACTGCTGAGGCAGTGGAGAAAAAACTAGCCAGAGAAACTGAGCTCCTCCAGGAGCATGAGGGGACAGTGATGGCAAGGATAGCCAGAGAAAATGGACTCCTGTGGGAGCAGAATGGACTGCTGTGACAGTGAAGAAGGTTAACCAGAGGAATGGAGCTCCTGCGGGAACCGGAGAGATAACTCTGCTGTGGCTGTGAAGGCAAAGTTAGCCAGAGACGGAGCTCCTGTGTGAGCGGAGGAGATGACACTGCTGTGGCAGTGTAAGAAGCGAGTGGGATCCTGCGGGACTGGTGGGGAAGGTGGATATGGTGAGCTTGTACGTTTAGAGGTTTAGAGTGGCCTTGCAGGATTTTATGCATATGAAGTTTAAGTGGCCGAGCAAAGATAGCAGTTCACGTTTAGGACAGTTTAAAATGTCTGGGAAAGTGGGTGAGACCTAGCCTGACGTCGCCATACTCAGATTCTAGTCAGAATGTGAGTCTGATACTGCTCCATTGGGCTGTGATTATGGGGCGTGTTTCAACGGAACCAGGAAAGAAAATGCCTCTGCACTCAATTGGATAGACCTACAACCAATCAGAGCAACGAAGTAAGTGACATATATTTTTCATTCATGTTTCCAAACGACAAATGCCTTGATCGCGGTCGATATCTTCTATAACAGACGCGATGGCGGAATCTACACATGATGTTTTATATACCTGCCCTGACAATTTGATTGGTCCGAACAACTTTTGTTCGGGCATAATAGCGCCTCAACGGATCAAGTCCAGACCGAACTTCCCGACCTAAAAAAAATTGTGGCCAGGGCTAAGTTCGGCTGGCATCCAGGCTAGGTGAGACTAGAAATATCCTTTGATTTCTCCTTGTGCAGTGCAGCCTGGAAATGAACTATCCAAGTTAATGTCAAGAATTCAGTGGATGTGGCTAGACCCATGGTTTATCCTGGGTGATTGGAATCCAAAGCTCAGCGGAAACCGTGCAGGGCTGAGAGATCTATTGCTAAATTATTTTTATTTATTTTAAGTGAATACATGAGAAGCCTAAACGATTTATAACCTGATATTCACCTCTGACGCATTAGTTTGATACTGTAGTCGTTGTTTGATGTCGGATGATCAGCAAACAGCAAAGTACAATCTGATTTAGATGACCGTTTGTTCCTTTATCTGTTGCTGGTTCATTTATTTAGTTAAGTTCAAAAGAGACTCACTTATGGTGAAAGACAAAGAGTTCTTCATAGAATGTGCACCTTGAATTTATCCAATTGTGTTTGACAATCACTGTGAGGATTACTAAATTTTGCCTGGAAACACTGTTTGTATGATTTTTTTTATAGATTTTTTTTATCTTCATCATTTCTATGTTTATGGGTCACATAACCTGCCGATTTTGTTCGTTCTGAATCTGATTTTTACCAGTAGTGAAGCTGTGGGTTTAATTACTTCAAAAATAAAAATACATCTCAGCTATAACTTTAAGTTCTAAGCGATTTTTTGTAGATAAATTGCAGAACAGCGTTAACGATAGGTTCTTAATTATTCTGTGTGCGAGTGCGACTATGCATGCAATCTGCACGTAATGTGCAAGCGTGTGAGTTTAAGCCACAATTAAGGAAGCATCGCGTTAATGATGGCAACAAATGTGTACAGAAACCATTTAAAACGCGTATTCCCCCGATCAAAATGAGTATCCAGATGGCATGACTGTGCTCGTGATTCAACTACTGAAGTGATGGTTAGTTCAGTGCAGGGACAGAAAACGAGGAGGTTTTGACTTGAGCACTCACAGACTTGAACCGGCAGAGGTTGATCACCGCGAGAGTGTGGGCTGGCCGGGAATGAAACTGCGGCGCGGCTCACTCAGGGGGACAGGGTTTCATAAAATATTGAAGCTTCCCTGGGCGCCGCCATTGATTAGCGGACCATCACCTGCTGTTAGCATTCCATTGACTCCCATTCATTTTTGGCGTCACTTTGACAGCGAATAACTTTACATCTGAGGCATTTAAAGACTCCATTTGTCCATTATTTATTTCTAAAGAAACACGAAAATGTAAAAAAGGCTCCATTACCTTGTATCTTACGTTATGGCCCCGTAGATGCAGTTTTTTAAAAATAGGCTAACGATTGCGTCATAACCATGCGACTCTCTGTCGCACAGTAGAGAAATTACCGTATGGACAGGAGGAGAAGCTCGCGCGCATTCGGGGGGACGTGGAGGCAAAATGACAAAGTAATTAATCAGAATACTTAGCAGAATACTCAGGCATTGCCTGAAACACGAGCATGGTACTCGCCGAATTATTGAATGGTCCAGTTTAGAGAAATACGCGGAATTAGACCGCGGATGGTGAGAACCCGTTTGTTTGGCCTGACGTCCGCGAGATAACACCAGAGAATTGCGGCAAAGATTCCTGAAGGACGAAATTCTTCATCGGACGGCTAAAGCTCGTTTCGGACACGTTAGAAAGGTAGGGCGGGGCCAAATGCTGTTAAACTGTCAACAAACGGAGGTAATGGTGCGTTCCAGGCAACCTGTAACCCGTGTTTTTCCAGCCTTATACCCATGAATGTGCACTGGAACGGCAGTCAAACCCGTGACTTCCCACCCGTGAACTCGTACTAGATCAATGTACTCCCAGTTACGAGCTCTGACGTCACATAGCCCGCAAACCATACAAAACAACAATGGCAGCCCCTACAGATGCAGTGTTTCTGCAGGCGGTACACGGTGAGAATACACTTTAGGACAATATAACGTTGCAGTCAAATTAATAATAATATAATAATAATAAATAAACAAGGAGTAAGCACCTTTGGCGACAGAAATTATTACAAATGCGCATAAGCCCCGTAAGGTCCGCCATGCTGGTTTGTTTACATCTAGCTACTACCACAATTCCTTGCGCTCAGGTAGTTTGGCGTGACTGGCCTGGAACGCTACAAAGTTGTGAGTCGTGGTTTGAAGTCGTGATTTACGTGTTCAACAACCTGCCTGGAACACAGCATAAGTCTGCTGTATAGGCTTGCTACACCTCTTAACTCGTTGATTGGGTTGATTAACTGAATGTGCTCCCCTCGTGTTTAATTAGCTTTGACTATCTGAATGTGCTCCACATGTGTTTAATTCGGTTTAATTATCTTAACGTGCTCCTCCCGAACTTTGTTAATAAAACATCATTTGATGGGCATGTTCATTTTGAAAGTTATGTTATTTGCATACTATTTCTGATATTTCATAATATTTACTTGGATATTTTCTCATTGTAGCCAAAATCTTCAAGATTTAACACCAGCACAGAGAGTTGAGTAGGCTAGGCCTATTTGCTTAATGCAAAATCATCTGGAGGTTATACCAATTCTGTGAATGATGACATTTTAGTGCTGGCCAACAAACTTTGAGTTGAAGACAAATTCTATAAATAAGACCATGGGTGAGAAGAATATCACACGTAAAGTGCCACTGAGATAATATAATGTTAAAATACTCCTCTTTATGGATTTCTAACAGCTGGGCAGTAATTGAGGTCACACAGTAACATAACTATATTTTATTTAAATAGAAAGACCAGGGGTTTTGTGCAAAGTTTCTTCATTTAAAAGTTTACATAAATACAAAAAATGTCACTTTGGCCACATTCAAAATGATCTAATTGTATAATTATCACAATTAAATAAAACAAAGATTATTATGCATTTTACAAGGAATTATTTTTTTTTATTTTTTTTAACAGCCTTTCAAATTTTCACATTTAATTAAATGTGTTACTTGCTATTTCTTTGTAATTAATTGTGAAATTTACAAGCAATTTCTGAGAGAAAACTGTTTCTACAGTTTCAGTTCTACAGAAATGTGTTTTTTCAGTGCACAGCCTACCCATTTTACAAATTACAGCCATGAGTGTTATTCTGCTGCAGGTTGTCAAGAAATAATAGGGAAAAAAGAAACAACTCACTTTAGATCAATAGATAAAAAAGAACTGTAAGTGTGAGTAATGATGTTCTGACATGATGCTTTCATTGCACAATTTTCTCATGAATCTTTTGTTGTTTGTTCCATGATACAGCCTTTAATTGACAAATTGAACATTTGAACTCCACAAATTACTTTTGAGGCTAGAAACAAAGCTCACAGGAATTACAAAGTTGTAAACCAAATATATTGACCTTGGTGAAAGAGGATTCAGCATTATTGTTGTTTCCTTGTGCACAGTGCACACCAATATTACATATAAAAAGAATCAAAACAGGAGGATGGGGGAAGGGTCACGAGCAAAGAGTCAAATAATAGAGTGGTCTCTGAGGAACCTGTAGGTAAACATTCGAAACATGCATTGCATTGATCGCAGCATGATGCATAGTGTGAGATTTACAGACTGGACTGTATATTACTGCTATAACAGCCATGATGCTAAAGCAGACACCCCTCTGAGTGCTGACTGTACTAAATCACTCGACTCACTGAATTAAACCGCACATCATCCACTGTCCACTTGAATACTTATTTTTATGTCAAAGATGTGATGCTTTTTTTCCTTCCATTACTTTTATTCAAAAATACATTAAAAATGAAAGGACTTGAAAATACCTTTTTATGATGACATATTACATGCAACAAACAAACCAAAAATTACATCATGAGGGCCCCAGCAGACCGTGTCTCAAGTTCAATAATTCTCATATAATATCACATAACATTTTACAAGGCAAGGTTAGTTCAGGTTGTAAAATGCCATATCATGTTTTCACTACGGTACGCCTATAATAAGTGTTTATATTCAGACTATTTTAGACAGGGCGGGCCGACAACCTCTGCGGAGAAGCCCAGTAGGCTACCTGCGTGACTCATCATATGAAACAGAGAGAAGTAGCTACAATGCAGTTTTGTTTAACCGCTAGAGCGCAAAAAATTACATTGTGTACCTATGTATGAAATAGTAGTGTGTATGTTTGAAATTTTTTAAAAGGTTAAATATGCATTACACAGATATAAAGTTATACTGTTGAACAAAATTTCACTGTTTTAATTTGCGGCGCCAATAAGTAACTTAAAAAGGATCCGTATTTCGATCTTACGTAACAAAGAGACCCGACTCAACAGACCTCAATCCCCCATGTTCTCCACTAATTAAAAGCTCATAATAGGTCAAACAAAGCATGTGCAATCGGAGTACGGTCAGAGATGCTTCAAGGCACTAACTAGCATTCACTTACTGGCAAGTACTGGATATAAGCCAGCCTCAAGGGCCAACTGTTTTCTTCAGTCTTCTATAGAGATGGAATGTGGAAATTATGCTCATTTTAGGGTGCCATCTGTATTCAATTCTTACCCATTTATACTGATGCCAAATAAATGGAAAAAAAAAATTCATAAATGGCCTTGGAGTTATAATTTCACTTGCTGCACTGCAGTTGCATTTAACCCGTTTAAGTCTGTTGGAAAATAACCAAGGCTCTACCACTCTTTTTCCATGTAAAAATATTTTCTGGGTGATTATTAATTCATACTGCCATGTCTGGGTGTTTACTCACCTGCATGTGCTTTGAATTGACTGCACCAATTGGCGGGACCACTAGGGGGAAACACTCACAGTTGTATTTACTCGAAGTAGGGCTGTCATATGAGATCAGATTTTTCACTACACGATAATCGTGGCCAAAAGAATTCATGATAACGCTATATTGCAATATCTAGACATTTTTAATAAATAATGCTATCAGCCATTGCATTCAAAATGAACAATTACACTTAATGGCAACTAGTTTGAAATAACTTCATTCTGTAAACTGATGTGGCTTCTTATCACGGAATGAGGCAGAAATTATATTATTTTATAGTATTATATTCAGTGATTCAGTTACTGTTGCAAGGTGTGTTCATTCTCTTCATGTTTAATCAGTCTCTATTTGCATTTTAGGCAGCTACAGATCTGAATGTCTCTGTCCATATTAGGAATTTCCTGAAACAGCATGGGTGCTTCTCATTTCTCATATGTGCATCCTCGTTTCCTTTCCTCAATTCCTTTCCTCAGTTCCAGCTCCGCCCCCGTAGGATGAGAGGAAAGAAAATGAGGACAGAGGAATCAAAGGAAATCTTATTTGTTCATTGGAATATTCTGTTGAAGTTTGGTTATTTAAGAAAAAAAATGCAAGATGCCCTATTTAAATATGTGAGAAATAAAGTTTATTGAAACTGCAAAGGTAAAGCATAAATTAAAATTATTGTGACAGATGTGAAGGGGAGGAGAATTTATACGTGGGCCAGGTTTCTCGAAAAGAAAGACTTCCACAAAGGAGACCTGTGCATCCTCACTCAATGCTCCTCTGGAAGCTTCTTCACTCCTCGTTCCTCGCGGTGCAGTCAGAGAATTAAAATGTCCTTCAAAATGGCTTTCTTTGATTGGTGACAGGTGTCACAGACTGGAGGACAGTGGAGCAAGGAACAAGGAAGGATCAATGGACTACTTGCACCACTGAATTCTATGACCCTAGTAGGCACTGTATTAAGATAATCCCAATCCTAATCCTAATCCTAACCCTACCATCACTACAGCGCCTACCAGGATCACAGAATTCGGAGGGTCACAGAATTCGGCACAACACCTGTAAAAGCCAGCGTTCAGCGCACCTACATACATGAGAACGCAGATTATTACTACGTTTTATGGCTGTCAATTGATTAAAACAATGAATCATGTTCTCTGCAATAACATAAAAAAATGTTTAACCTGCTGAAATGTTCCTATAAATATATTTGTCTAAAACTGTGCATTTTGGATAAAAAAATAAATATATCTCCCCACTAACCTGCAGGAGTCCAGTGCTTGTCTTCTCATTAACAGTGTTTTTCTCTTACTGATCATATTTCATGCCTGTTGAGTTTTCATTTTTAAATGAATTTGACTGATAAAAAAAGATTGCTTGTGTGCGCTGGTGCTCTTATTCCAGTCTTTTAAAATATTTGAATGAATGAATGTGCATTACATGCCCTAAATAAATTTAACAATGTTAAATATTTAATTCATCTTAAACTAACGCACACAGCGTGGAGGAGAATGACAGTCACCTACTTTGAATATTAATTAAGAATTTTGGGCATAAACATGTAAATTATATACAGTACAATGATTGGCATAGAATAGTAATTATAATATTTAATACAAATAAATAAAGGTTTAAATTCTGCAGGTCTCACACACTTCAGCATCGCAGTCACTAGTTTAGACGAACACTGACAACGTGTGGTGAAATAATCGCGTATGTTTAACAGCCACCGCTTTCTCAGATCGTCTTGGGAGTCTGTTGAGTTTGGAAAATTCCTCACACAGTAATCATCAGAATATCTCTTCTCCTGTCTTTGAAAATGTCCAGATTTTTTAATATTTTTGCAGACACTCATTTTAGGTGGAGTTTAGTCAACTAGGTGACTACAGCACATTGAAAATGTGTCTGAGCTGTACTATTTCAAAACGGAAGTGCGTCACGAAGCTCAGTGCAAGTAGTCCATTTGAGAATTGAGAAGCACCCCATAAGTTTTATTACTCCTATCCCAGACAGCAACATTGGCCCAGATCCGGCCCACATGTGGTATGCGTGGAATCCACATGCCAAATATGGCCCGGATCTGGGCCAATGTTGCTGTCTAGGATGAGTCTCACTTGTGGACTTTCTGTGCGAGGGCGCCCACCGGTGTCAAGTATGAATAAAACATAAATTACATGTAAGAGTTTAGCTTTCCATAATGCTCACATCACACAATTTGGGGTAAAAATATTAGAAGAAAAAAAATACTGCTCTCTAAAGATATTTGAAGTAAACATATATGATAATCCACAAGTTTTTATCCAAATGAGCTAAAAAAGCCTGATGGATGTAAATATAATAAAACACAGAAAGGCGTAAAAAGTTAACAGGTTATTGTAACGTTTCCCATTTCAGGGACTAGCAAAATAATTGCAACGGAGGCAGAGATGGGTGAGCAGGTTGGTGGTTGATCAGCAAGTCCTGCAGACTGGGGTGATTAAGGAGTCATTTTCACGGAATCCAAAAAACGTCCACACTGGCGAGCTAACTTTCTTGGAATGCAGGTAGAGTGTCGTCTGTCATATCCGAGGACATGCTTTTACTTGGCAATACCAGCTGCACACTGTCTGCTTGGGTTTAAAAAAAGGTGTCAACCAGCGTTAAGGTGCATTACTGCTGCCACCTACTGTACTTGGGATGTCAACCAGACACTGGCGCAGGATTATTTACGTGTCTTATTATCAAATGTGTACTATTCATTTTTAAATATCATGATTATCGTCAATACCGGTATCGCGACATCCCTAACTCAAAGAAGATGAAAATGCCAATAAAAACTCCAACTCCGACTGCAATGATGAAAGTGGAAACAACAAAAATACATATGCCAGGAGGATGAGTATAAAAAATTATTAAAGGGATACTTCAGGATTTAGCATTAAGCTTTGTATTAGTAGAAAACCTGTAGTATTTTCGAATTACCGTGCTTTCCACCCTCATATCCCCCTGAGACGAGAGATTTATGTATTTTTTGTCTGGAAAAAATCCTCCGATGACGCAAAAATCGTCATTTTGTGTCATCGGAGGATTTTTTGGCCAGAGGCTAAAGACTACAGCCAGTAGTAGGGGCTGTTCTGTGTGTTTTCAACCCGCCCATAGAGGGTGGGATCTCACTCACAGAATGTACACCTTAGCTGTGTCCCAATGTGAAGGCTGCATCCTCCGAAGGCCGTATTTGAAGGCCGATTGCGTCACAGCGGCGCGACGAAGGACGTCCCAATTCAAAGGTTGCATCCTTGGAAGGCAGTATTTGAAGGCCGATTGCGTCACAGCGGCGCGACGAAGGACGTCCCAATTCAAAGGTTGCATCCTTGGAAGGCAGTATTTGAAGGCAGACTGCGTCACCGCGGCGCGATGAAGGCTGTCCCAATTTAATTCTGCATCCTTGGAAGGCCGTATTCGAAGGACTGTTGCGTCATCGCGGCGCGACGAAGGCTACCCTGATTCAAAAGCGACGCCAAATGCACCCTTCGTTTCCCCGTGAAAGGAAGGATACATAAATGGACACTTAGGCCCTGTCTCAAATGGAACCGCTTTGACTGTCGGGAAAAAGTCTGCTGCGAAGCCCGCATCGGCAAAAGTGCGCATCAAGGGCGCAAATCGACCACATGGGGGCGCTCGCGAGCACCCTTCTGAGATCTAAAAATGACAAATGGGACACACTGCGGTCTCACGGACTTAACGGACACGCGCACGTGGCAGCCATTGTAAGTCCACAAGACCGAAAGTGCACATGAAGTGTGCCATTTGGGACAGGGCCTTAGCATTTATTTATTTATTTTTAAAGGCCGAGACTAGAGATCGGTGGTGGACAGCAAATTCACATTTAAATGTAAGTATTATGTTTTCATTTGCTCAAATAGCTAGCGAAATGAGTTAAAGTTTATTATAAACTTCATCTTAACTCCTTCGTCACCATTGCGTGGCTTCATTTGTCAGGTAGTTCTAGGCAAAACTTGTGGTAATAACGTTATTAGTTTAACAACCTATTTGTAATATTTGCACTAGTCTATCTCACTTGTGTATTATAAGAAATATCACTCACCCTATAAAGCCTAAAACAATAAGAAAAGCAGTAGATAAGGCAATGGGGTTTCACTTTTATGTGTTTTTGTGGTGCTGTCATGCAAATTATGTGTTTTTAACCAAATTTGAGTATACAGAAATATTAAGTATATTTTGCATGTCTTGATGTGTCATATTTTGCAGTGTTAACATGCACTTAATGTTGCACCCCTGTGTTAAGTACCCTTTTCTGCTTTTTTAGAACAATTCAGGAAAAAATGGGTCTGGGGAACGTAACTCCCATACAGGCACAAAATAATATATTATATAAGAAAATTAATACACACATCTTTGCTGAAATGTATTGTGCTGTTGTTGTTAACAAGCCATGGTTAATTTGCTCTGCCTTAGGATTGCATGTGTCCTGGGACATGTGAGGGTGTGAGTGGGAAACCCACTACTGAAACTTGCCGGCCCTGGTTTGTCCTCATGGTGTTGGGACAGAGGCATTGCACTACCCCCGTCCTCATTGCCTCAATCCCTGAGGACACACCAGGGCCGAGTTCAGCAGTGTGTGACCAAGAAGAGGAGGAGCCAGGGGCAGCACCAGCACCAGAAGAAGGCGAGACAGAGAGGACTAGTTTTTGGACTTGATTAGAGAAGACATGGGACTGCAGAGGCGAGGAGAGCACAGGAGAGGATGGACAGGCTGTTTTCTCTTCTTGAAAGAATGATTGAGAAATATATATATATATATATAAAATCTGTACATTTATTTATTTTTATGCAACTTTAAATGTGTAAATAAAAGAGAATTCATTGCTCTGGACATTGTTTATTTTTGTAATGACAGTCATAATTTCTACATGAAACAAATTCTTCTATACCTTTTTTCCCCCAACTATTTACAACATACGTTAAACATATCAAAATCAACATAAACATTTACATTTACAGTACATAAAATAAGAAAAAATGATGTAGACTTTTATTCAGCTGAGTGGGAGACCCTGGTGTGCTGCTGGACCGGGATGGGCTCCACAATAGAGACCCTGGTAAGGCCTCCTGCTGGTGGGACATCTGGGATGGTCTCCAGAGTGTTTGACTGCATATTTTCACTATCCACTAAGTTGTCTACCAACAAGTTTGCAGGGCTGACTCATGGAATAAATATTGAGATACTTTATTACACTAAAGTACTTTTAATAACCACTAATACCACATTGGGGAAAAACTACTAGTCATATATTTCAAACCTTAGTTAAGCAAAATTATCTTGCATACTCTAATGTACTTAAGGTATCAAGAGTAAAAGTAAAGGCTTGTCAGGGTTTTTATGATGTTTTGCATTTATATTACTGCATATGTTGCATTTTACTTCTGAATATTTTCAAGGTTGATACATTTAAACTATATACTTTTGTGTAGTTTAATGTAAAACAATGCATCATATTGTAAAATAACAATTTTGTAGTGTTGAAGTCCTGTGTGGGAAAATGACTTTGAGTATTAACGAAGTAGGCTACAGTATAGTTCCTTACATACCACCACTGGTTATTTTGAAAATTAAAGTAACAAAATGTAGGCCTATTGTCACAATATTAACAAATTGTTGCTAACTACAGCTCCGTCCCATTTCAAAGGGCGTATCTGAAGCGCTCGGACCGGTCTAGCCTATGGAGGATTGTGCTTGTCGCCTAGCAACAGTGACTGACAGCTGCCGATGAAGAGCGGGAGTAACATTCGCACTGGACTTTTTATATTCAACTGGGTTTTATATTCAAATAGGGTTGAAAACCTGTGTAAATATATTTACCATGGTCCATATTATGTGCATAATAAAAAGAATACACTAGCCTACAAAATCGCATCAAGGTAAGATATAAAGGAACATTTGAATCTTCGGCTAAGCCGAAAGTACATGACCTGAAACATCCTTAATACCATGTCCTCCAGTAAAATATAAAACATAAAAATGGCAATAGCCAATTCTGGCTCCATAGCATATCAAATGAATTGTCAGGATGGCAGCATACTCTCGCACCGTTGCTTGGCGCCTGGAGCGGTAATCGGGAACACCTGGCTGCGCAATTAGGAAATCCTAAGGGGGCTACATGGTGCGTCCTTCAGAGGGCGCATAGGCTGCATCATTTGAAGTCCGCGGCCTTCGAAGGATGCAGCCTTCACATTGGGACACGTAGCCTACAGCTCTTGTGTCAGCCATCTTTTTTTGGAAGCTAAACTAGCAGGCTCTTGTTCTGTGGAGAAAGCTGAGTAGTAGGGGTTACCATGAGCCTGCAGCTACAGTCCCGCACCCAGAGTCCCGCATTCTCAGACGCCCCGTTTTTCGAGACAGCGCCTCCTATCAAATTGGATCTAATAAACATGTGAAGAACTTATGCCGAAACGTGAGTATCGTCAATTTTATTTAGCGAATCATACTCATTCGATTTCTTTTTTAATCAACCTACGTTATAGCTCATCAATACACCAACATATGAATAGTCCATTTAATATTTGTAAAGATAGTCTGTAACAAAATTTGAGCCATTAATGTATGTTTTTTCGCCTTTTTTGCCCGAAAATATTTTGATAGCTAACGTTATCCTTTAACCTTGGACTTTTTGTAGACAAGCCATTGTAAAAATTTGATTAAAATGAGTTGACATTAAAGTAGACCAATTAAATACATTAAGTGTGTTAATATCAAAGAATGTCATCATTAATTATTTAATCAGATTTACCGTTTGACCTTTTTTTTTAATTACCGGACCTTTTCTCCTAAAACTATAAATTGAATTAACGTTAATTAATGCCGGAGCAATTATTTTACTTTATATAATTTATGTAGACTACTTAAATTAGTTCTTATAAAACGTAAGTATTAAAATGAATCAATATTAATTTAACTGTGATATGAGGTTGTTGCCAGCCATTTACAACTCATACAATTGCCTAATAATCAAATTTACTATGCCTTCACTATGTATTAACAATATTTTTGACAATGGCATCCCAGACAGCAACATAGTGTCGGCCCAGATCCGGCCCACATCTGGCACACATGGATTCCACACGGCCCAGATGTGGGCCGGATCTGGGCCGACACTATGTGTCTGTCTGGGATTCATCTTTTATTTTAGTGAAGTCGAGGAATTTGACAGAGCGTTTGCAAAAAGAATGAAAAAAGAAGGAACATTCGCCTGCCAGTGCCAGAAAGTAATTATTTTACATTATGCATTTACATTACATTTATTCATTTAGCAGACGCATTTATCCAAAGCGACTTATAAATGAGGAGGGTTTTTTTAATGCAATTGAAGACGAAAAGTAAAGTCACTAACACAATTCTTTCTTCCTTTTTTCTTTGCTTTGTCCTGTTTACAGCAAGATGATGTTTAGGTGATCGTTAAATAAAGTACAGAATTGTTTATTATTGCTGTTTTGTCTATTCTTTTTTGAGTTTTGCTTTGCATTCAAAATATCAAAAAACAAGTTTTGTAATGTTAGCATGGTATAATGTTAATTGGACCATTACAAGGTTGAACTGAAAGAAAATTTGGAATTTGAATAAAAAAAAACATTGTAGCAATATAATATCACATAATATTTTTCAGAAGATAGTTCATTCTGTAGGCTAATTGTATCCCTTCCATCAGTAATTTTCTTTCAATTACACCCACGCTCAAAAAATAACTACTGGGTAATTTGTTAGTCAGAGAACACAATGAGTTTGTCACATGCATTAAGCAGGGAACGCAAATATTTATTTAGATAACTTTAAATAAAACGAGACCATAATATTGCATCCTATTGTTTTCAATGGCATTTGGATAAGGGTGTTATACGATCTTCTGAACAGCAGGAGGCGCTGTCTCGAAAAACGAGGGGTCTGAGAATGCGGGACTTTGGGTGCGGGACTGTAGCTGCAGCAGGCTCCGAGTCTGCAGCTTCATAATATTGGCGCAATTAGGAAATCCTACGGAGGCTACATGGTGCGTCCTTCGGAGGACGCATAGGCTGCATCATTTGAAGTCCGCGGCCTTCGAAGGATGCAGCCTTCACATTGGGACACATACAGCTCTTGTGTCAGCCATCTTTTTTTGGAAGCTAAGCTAGCAGGCTCTTGTTCTGTGGAGAAAGCTGAGTAGTAGGAGAAAGAAGAGTAGTAGGGGGTTACCATCCTCTTTTTCCCGGACATGTCCGGCCGTCGAGATCGTCCAAAATGTCCGGGATTCGGCTTTTGCTTTCTGCAGTCGCAATTCATTGTTTACATGCACACCTTTTATTTCAATCTAACTTAATTCATTCCGATTGGTGAATCTGAATGTAGTGTTTACATGAACGCTAAACAAGTGATCGGTTGATGTGCGTTTTAACATTGCTAAGAATGCTTAGCTCCCGCTCCTCGGTGAGAGATAGAGACCGGTGCGTCTCAGTAATCACGCCACCGGCCTCTCATCGTTCTCCCACGGCCCTCAGTCTCGTCCTGCTCGCCACAGTAAACATAATGAATGGCGACTGTAGAACCCAAAAGCCGAATCCCGGACATTTTGGGCGATCTCGAAATCCCGGGCAGACTCGTCGTCGTCTTCAGACCAGAGCCCGTCTACGGAGAGCCATGGCACTTCCTATTAGCCCCATTGTATCGATCTTGGTTGCAGTTCCATTAGAATTCCACTGGAGGTGATCGCGGGCGAGTGCAGACTGAATGGGAGTCTATGGGGCTAGACGGCTAAATGTGTCTCTTTCACCCGATTGCCGTTGAGAAATCTCAGATTTTATTGTAGGTTTTGCAAGTTCAACATGGGTTATAGGTCGAAAGTTGAATGAACGAGTACTTATTTATTTTCGATTTCTTACAGGTTGAGTTGTTGTTGCCCATAACACGCTAGCATTCTGACGTCATTGACATTTTAAAAGACTTTTTAAACCAAATAAGTGGCTCTAAAAAATCTAACTCCCAGCAATGTGTAATTTCTTTGCATCTCCTTTCGAATACAACATTCAAATTACTAGACAAAAAATCATATCCTGAGAAAAGTGGATTTTGAGGGTTTTTCGCCATAGACCTCGATTCATTCTGCACTCGCCTGCGAGCGCCCCCGCATGGACAGAGACATGTTACTGCAGCCAGTCCAGAAACCGGAAGTAAGCAGAGAGTGCCAATTCTCTTCCTATTAGACATTCTCTTGTCAGACTCACTAGTAGCCTAGCCTTGTTGTTTTAAACTGCGCTCTCTTACCGGGAGGCGTGGCTTGGGAGTGGCCTCCTAGGGCAGTGAAGCAAGTGCATTCTGGGAGTTGTTGTCTTTCATCCATATAAGCCAAAAATACATTTTCTGGCTTTTCTCAGTCTAGAAAGCTCCCAATTCAAAAATAATTTCACATTTCTTCTACATAAATGACCCATTTTAAATACACAATCATCTTTCCGGACGTGAAGTATCCCTTTAAAATCTGTGCTGCCCCCTGCAGTCATAGCGCACATGTATCGAACAGGAAAAGACAGTCGAAAAACTAATTAGGTTTAAGATTTTCTTGAAATATGTGACCATCAGTTGCTATATATGAAATAATCTTTGTGTGAAAAATAAAAAAAAGAACTGCATAGTCTATTTTTATAAATTTCGTGTTCAGATCATTTTAATTACGCAAGACATCTGGGCACTATTGGGTTAAATGTATTCTTATGTAATATGTTTCTAAGTACACATTCAGGTTTAATGCATGAAGTATAGTGAGGATTTTTTTGTTGTTGTTGTTTGCTAGTCCATTAGAGAAACAGCATTATTCATTAACATTGATTTGTAGGTCCACTTTAGCCAATCAAGCTCCCCTTTTTCTTTTTAATTGTGTAGCTATACAAAAAGGTTCAAACCTGCCACTGCTGTGCCCCTTGCCCTGTCTTTCACAAGCAATGGCAGGAAATAATATTTCCGATCAGGAGAAAAAAATGCCTGCCAAAGGTCAGAATTATCTGGAGTGTTGCTTAAAACAGCACCAAACAAACCAGAATGATATTTTAATGCCCAAACACCCATCTGGTTACATCCTACATTGAACCAATGGCCTCTGCGTGTTAAGGGTCACATTATTATTCTCTTAGTCATCATTTACAAGAATCATTACAATATATAGTAGATGAAAAAGTGCTGTTATTATTTATATTCCCAACATGGGAGAAAGATTTGCTCCATTGATGAACATTTCCTGCTGACTGACCTTTAACTGGGTTCACCAGAGCCTCGAAAGCTTTAAGCTGCTTTCACATGTCACGTGACTACTGTGTGTACACATTGTCCAGGCTTTCCTTTGACAACAACAACAGGGTTATTAAACCGTCTTCCTTTGAGGCTCTTAATCCTGTCATTTATCTCAGGTGCTGGGCAGTGCAAGATCAGTAACCTCAGCTGGACTTACACTATACAGCTGACTGACCTACATTTTAGGAACAATAGGGTGTGGTGCTAATCAGTTCATTTAGAGATTACCACATGAAGCACTTTTTTTTGGTTACTTGACAATCAAGTTTTATTGTGTAAATGCATTCTAAATAAATTTGATCCTAACTGAAAATTGTCACTGTGACACCTGTCTTGGACTTTGTTTTGCCTTCTGTGTTTGTGCACCATGTGTTTTCTTGTTATCATGTTTTCACCTGTTACCTGTCATCATCCTCATCAGTCATCATCACTCACCGTGTGTGCCTGTTGTTACTTTGTCTCCTCATTTGTCTGTGTATATAGTCTCCCTAGTTTCAGTTCTCCTTTGTCGGTTCTATGTCTTTACGGCTTCCTATGGTACGTGTCTTGTTCATAAATAATAAACAGAGTTTAATCGTTATCCGTCGTCTTCCTGAATGTGCCTCACGCAGCCCAGGTGTGACAAAAATAGGCTACATTTTGCTAAATCAAATATTTTGTTCTCAAATTGAATGCTTTCCATTTGAAATTATAATGAAACAGCATGATCACAGAACCATTCGACATCCAGTCATATTTTTGTGACTACTACTACTACTGACCAATTTTCTAATGATCAGAATCAGAAAGAGTTTGCTTGCTTTCACACACCCAAACATTTAATTCAGTAGCAGAACCTTCCAGTACTGACAAAGGCACAAGACAGATACAGAATAATAATAATAGTAATACAAATTAAAACCGTAATTTACATACACAAAAAACTAAGCAAATATAAATGCAAACAAATACAAAACACCATCATGGTAACAGGCATGACACTTAAATAATGCAATAAACATTAGTTTCACAACATAAGATAAGACATAAGACATAAAAACCTAATGTACATGACCAAAAAAAACAACTAAGAAGAAACATTATTAAAAATTTTAAAAAATTAAATTAAAAATGTAAAGTGTCACATAGGGATTTGTGAGAATGTCGTTTAGATTTTTTCACTGTAAGTTGATTTTTTTCTTTTAACTTCCAAAATGGTGCATTTAACAGTATTTTACTGTAAAATTACACAGAATGTAAGGTTAGATCTATTAAAATTTTTCTCCGTGTATAGTTTGGGAACTGTAAACCAATTAACAGATTTTTACTGGGTTTTTTTTTTTTTGAGTTAAAATTACAATAATTTTTTACTGTAAAAATAAAATAAAATAAAACATTTAAAAATGCAAATAACAGTACAGAGAGGCACAGACACAAGATTATCTCTCTGAAAGAAATTGTACACTTGTAAATAAACATGACAGTTAGGAGAGTCTGGGAAAATCTGGCTGCTGTGAATAAATCTGCAATAAAACAATCACTCACATATCAAGATTAATTTACCGTGACCATTGCTTTGTGTGCAGCACTAAAACAATCCAAAATATTCTGAATATTGAATGAGGCATGAATGAAAGGCTGATGATTGACTCATTTGAAGTCATCTGTTTTCCTTTGTAAGAAATTATGTGTTGCCCTTTGGGAATAGAAGAGGCAAGGCATTTTATTTGGGTTTCCAAGTAATTATTGGAATTCTGCATTTACAAGTCACTTAGAATGGTTGTTGCCTGAGGCTTTGATGTTACTTTTTAATGTCATTATAATAATGATTTAAAATAATAATTTTCAAGAAAATGAATAGCTTGTTGACACACAAGACAAAACAGAGACAGAGAAAAAGAAAAGAAAAAGGTCCTCTGCATATAAATCAAATCAAGATCTCAAATCGAGACCCGTTCATAGCATCCCAAGATGCTGGATCCTCAGACTCCTCGTAGTCTGTAAACAATCATTTTATAACACATCTACCAAAATAGTAAAAACAAGAAGAAATCCTCCCATGCCTCTTTAAGCCTATTATACAGTTTCACAGTCTTATTAACCTCGCTGCTGCTCGTTACTCTTGCATCTGTTGCTGTCTGCAACAGACATAATACATTGCTCATCCACGAGAGTAAAACGCTTAAGATTACAGGGTGAGCGTTTACTCTATTCACACCAGTTCTTAGTGTTTTTGTGTTTGAGGGGGAGGAAAAATTCAAACATTTACATTTGGAATATTAAACTAAAACTTTTGCTCAGAAATCAATGCAAATTTGATGCTGTTTAAATGCTACATTAAAGGCAATTTTTTATTCGTTCTCAGAGTAAAACAGGGATATTAGTAAAAAATTACTGAAGAGAGAGGGTACAGTATCCATTATATTTTTTTACAAGTAGGGATGCACAGTGTATCGGCCCCTATATCGGCCAATATATGTTCTGTTTTAATGTTATCGGCTTAATAAAAAAATGTGGCCGGTATATTAAAGCCGATGAATAATGGATTATTTCCTTCAGCTGAGACACTTCAGAAGCGCACTCTTCGCCATGATGGTTTTGAATCGCTTGAAATATGATTGGAATCACTTCAAAAAAGGAAAATACAGTTAAGTGCAACGTGCAGCGCAAACATATAAGCTAAATTATAATGGGAACATCATTATAATTGTGGGCTTGGGAAATCGTGAGACTTTTGTTTTTGTAATCAGGCTCTTAAAAATTATATACAAATTTGGATTTTGGTTTATTGGCCAATATATCGGTTATCGGCTTTCAAATTTCCTATATCTCGAAAGGGCCCATCATATACAGCTGCCAGCGATTGAGATATGCATTGTCAAACAGTGCTATTATTTTTAACTAAAATTAATACTAAAACTATTAAACATTTTTGTTAACTGAAATAAAGCTGAAATAAAATAAAAGCTAAACATTAGATGAAAAACCTAAACTAGAAACAAAAATTAGAAATGTTGCAACTTTTGTAACTGAAATAAGTTGAAGTTCTAATTACTTAAACTGAAATGAAATAATGAATTAATATTTATTAAGTTAAATAGACATTTTAAAATTTAAACAATACTAGACAATAGTACTTATACCAACAACTGAAAATGCTATTCAAAATATCAATTTATACTATATACTATATATTTTCTGAGTATTTCAAATACTAAAATAAGTAACACTTCTATGTTATAGCAGATGTATCATAAAAGTTGGAAAACTGGCAAAGTATGAAACCATGTACTGTAATTTTTTTAAGGAAAGTTGTCACTATTAGTTTAAAAAATAATGATACAGTACAAAGAAAACTTACATGGCAATAAACAGTTTTAAAAAGCATGTACATTACTGCCCATTATTGATGTATCAGAAAGATGTTTTCTATGAAAAGAAAGAGCTATCATTAACGTTAGAGGGGGGTTTAATGAAAGAAAAATGTAGTCTGTTGATGTCTGTCTGTCAATAATAATGTATCTATCTGTCTGTCTGTCTATCAAGAGTATATACACCAGCAAAAAAGAGACACAAATAAGAACTGCAAACTGACCTTTCATGTAGTAGACTGACCATTTCACCAGATCCAACACCACATTATTATTGTTCAAGACTAAAATGGGCTGTTGCCATGGTGTCCCACGAGCTGCTGTGGAGTCAACTGGTGGGTGGATGGTGGTTCCTTGTTCCTGAAATAGCTGCTTAATTGTTTAAACAGATAACTGGTGATCTGGCGCTGTGCCATGAGCATGCCTCTCGGGTGCCCACCTGGGACGTGTGGACGGCACAAACAGTCTACACCGCTGGGAGTGAATGAGTACATCAGCTAAAACGGCACATCTTCCATTCTGCCATTCACTGGGCCAGCACGTGTTAATTGCCTTCTTTTCAGTCAGGTTGTGAGTTCATTTTAAATGGAATTAAAGCTAATAAGAGGTTCAAATTAAGGGGGTTTGTGCTGGTGGGATATAATTTTTCATTTGAGCTCTTAGAAGATCAGATAATGGTGATGGTGAAAGGTTGGTTTTGTACTTGTGCTTGCTTTAAAGTGACTGCATTGTTTTTGAATTGTCTTTTGAAAGGAGCAGGTCTGGTGCAGGAGGAGACTAGGGATTGAGGGGTAAAATGAGCCATGAATTAGTCACTGCATTGGACTGTGAATTATGATAAAATAGACACAAAAAGTGATTTCACATGCTTATTGCGACGTCATCACTTTCCCTTGGCAAGAGAATCCAAACTATGACAATTTCACTAAGTTAATACTTTAAATGGCAGACAGGGACAGCAAAGAAGTAAGACATGTTTGCATATGTTATATGTTGCTGGATAAAATAAGATGGCGTTGACATAACTTTCAATAATTAAAGAACAAACACCATGTTCCGTCATGAAACTCTAGATGGCAGGCCGATGGGTCCTTACACTGTTAAAGCGTAACTCTCGCCAAAATGCAACCTAGGGTCTTTTTGTTATTCTACCCGAGGCAAACTTTAGTTTAAAAGCATAATTAGAATGGAAACGCCACTTTTAAGTTTGACCGTATTTTTGTTTTCGGTCAAATTGCCTTTTGAATGGGCAAGGGCACGACTATGATAGCATCAAAATCACTATTTTTAAAACACTAAGAAGGCTCGACACAACATGAAACTTTGCTCGAAGTATCACCAGGGGCTCTACACATGAACTCCAGCATTGACAACATTGTTTGTGTACACAGAGTTTACTAAAAAGAAAGATTTTGAACAACTCACTGTAGCTGTTGTTGTTTCCATCCGCCGGCATTTTGTCAGTCAAAAATAGTCGATCTCCGAATGCGAATGAACTGACTCTGAATTTTAGTATTGTTTCTTATATGAGGATCCTTTTTCAAATACAAGGTCAATATTGATTTTCACTAATGACAAAACAACAAATTATCGGTGAATTTATATGGAACTAAGCTTTAGGAGCTTTCCATCTTTACTCTCCTCCTGGTTACGTTGCATTCGGAGATCGACTATTTCTGACTCAAATCTCTCAGGTTAGAGATAACCTGGCATCTCTCCAGACTCCCCTACTAGTTTGCTGTTAATTTATATGCTAAAGCCAGCCGGCACGTTTATGGGATTGGTTACAAGGTAGTTTGTGACGTCAGAAACACTAGCAATTTCCACCTCCACCTTCCCCAGGTCCAACCGTATACTGTAGGTCTGTCATGGCCAATTTTACATAGGCTATTTGTGCAACAGCAGCAGCATGTCTTACTTGCTCACAATAGCGTGTCTGTTTATGTAGTAGGCAGTAGCAAGCTCTTTATTTGCTCTGAAGCAGCAGCAATATCAGAAGCAGCGTAGCAGATCTATTCCGTCAAGGCCAAATGCATTAACCCTTAAATGCATGAATGTTTCGCCAATCTTTATTACATAGTTGGGTCTTTAGCGACCCGGATCTATAGCTAACACGGATGGATCTCTGTCACGATTATATAAAACTCTGTAGATATTGGAGTAACAATTGTTTAAGAATAAAATAAAGCATATTTTGTTAACTTTTGGAGCTTGTAAGCGTTCTGTTTGAGCAGATGTTTTATCATCACTGTCCTCGTCAGAGCTCATTTTCCAGTACATTCAGCATTCAGTATCAGACATTGCTACCTTGTGGAACAAAAGTGAACTGCACTTATTCAGTCATCAAAGATTAAATAATTGTTGTGCAGAAAAAAATATAATTGCACTGTTACACACCTTGGGTAGTTAGTGACCCTATAGAAGTTTTACAAAAAATGAATGGGAAAACAGGCATTCTTTTATAATTGTATAATGTTTTTTTCTTGTTGTATTGGTTATAATGATTGAGGAATACTAGGAAGGTTGATGTCTAACTTTAAAAAATGAGGAGGAGGAAGAGGGTAGTGAATGGCGTCCCGGGTCACTAAAGACCCGAGGTATGCGTTTACAGGTTAACATTATCATATCCATTACCATGCTAAACTCTTCCGAGAGCTGTCATGATAGAACTTAATGCAGCATTGCAGAGTAAGATACCGTAACTCAAGAATATGGAATTTTCTTCTGTAGCATTTATACAAGAGCTAGCAATAAAATATCTGTATCAATAAAATGGTTCTGTTCACAGCCTCACTACCTACATAGGCATCATGCCAAAGAGCTGTTCACACAAAGAATGATAACTGTACCCATAAATTAATAATTGTTCTAAGACTGTGAGAAAAGAGAAGTCCACCACACAACTAGGCTACCGTATAACGGAAATGACAGACAATATTGTTGGAAATTGGAATCGCTTTCATAATGTTTTTTTTTTTCTTCAGCTGAAAACATTGACAGCTAATGAATTCATCTGATTTTAAAGAGTTTGAGCATTTAAAGTGGCAGACAACATATCTGTTGCATGCGCTTATAATGAACAGACTGTCATTGTGCATTAGTATGTGGATGCTAATAAAAGTAATCGCTATATCTTTATAGTTATTGTTCTTAGTGTGACCTATTGTGGAACCTATACCATTTGGGGTTGGTTTATTTATGTTTTTGAAAGGAAACATTTTGTGCTCATCAATGAATTTATATGATCAACAATACAGTGAAAACAGTAATATTGTGAAATATTATTACAATTTAAAATAAGTTTTTATTTTAATATATTTTAAAATGTAATATCCTGTGAAGACAAATCTGAATTATCAGTATCTGAATGTCTTCAGTGTCACATGATCCTTCAGAAATCATTCTAATTTGGTGCTCAAGAAATGTTTGTTATTATTATCAATGTTGAAAACAGTTTTGCTTCTAAATATTTTTGTGTAAACTGTGACTGTATTTTGTGCTCAGGATTCTTTCAAAACAACAGCATTTACATTAAATAGAAATATTTTGTTACATTATAAATGTATTGACTATTAATTTAGTTAATTCTGTTAATTAATTGAATGCATCCTGAATAAAATATTAATTTCTTTAAAAACAAAACCTTACTATTTTGAACGGTAGTGTTTATAGGCAGGAAATTTTGTGGCACGCTATGATTTGACTTGCAACAGAGTTAGACATTAGCATGCTCCTATGCTAACAGCGCTAGTAAACATTAAAAATCAACATACACATAGGGTGACCACCATCAAACAAACCAAATGTGGGATGATTATAAGTTTGTGTGGGACATGTTACCAACACTAAAACATAACCTGAAACTGTTATATAATGTCTATCTTACTTAATAAAAACATTTGTATTCTGCCTTTCAGCTGATAAAAGTTATTTGTTCTTTAGTCCTTTCCAGAAAACACCATTACATCACAATGTCATTTAAATTCAACATCACTGAGCCCAAAAGGCAGCAGGCATCATGCAGATAACTATTTTTGAAACAGTTCTGACCAAGTTCATCTAAAATCCAACAAAATAAACAATGAACAAATAAGATATAAAACAACATGAAATTAGATCATTGAGCAGGCAACAAGTTGATAAATTCTGTTAAATTTAAATTCTGTCAGGACCACTACCTTCAAATAGGATTGACAATTAGCATACAGTTTGGGTTGGCGGTATGGTTCCGTTCTGGGCGAGAACTCCCAGCGCATCCATGCAGCCTAGCATGGATAAGAGCAGCAATAACCCCCCTGGGGTAAACAGAACAGAACCAACATGAATGTTTGCAAATATATTTAATTCAAGATTTTAAAGTACAACATAATTCGAGAATTTATTCTGATTCAGAGGGAATCAGAATGCCAAATCCTGACTGGGCGAGAGGAGGAGCTGGGGATGGAGTGGGGGGTAATTGGCTCCTGAGAAACGCGATAGCTGCTGTCTGATATACTGAAGGAGCTTATATATGTATACGGTGATAGGCGTCGTATCAGCTGATGCGAGCTTGACTAACGTGACCTACCAGAACTAACGCCACGCTTGATTTTTAATTGACCGAATTATCCATTTGTTTTCTGACAGGGAACACATGGAACGAATCACCGGTCCACATTTTGATTGACAGCCGTCACAACCACAACCTACTAGTGACCGACGACCGTGTTTACTCCTTTCTTTTCAACCATTGGATAGGATTTAAAAAACTTCTGACGAAGCACTGTTAAATATAGGTGAAAAACTACGCCGCAAAAAGAATAAATAAAATGCTTTCTTAAAAAGACAAAAGAACGCATGCACGTTTTCTTAATATGATAATTAAAAACCAATAGACTGATGAAAATGCGTGACATTTTCTCAATATGTGACGTGCGGGACAAGGGGTGAAAATGCACCTTTTTAGTTACACTGAAGTACTTTTTATCAATACTAAATAGTTTTTTTTTTTTGCCATACTGGATTGACTTTTTAGACTGAACTTATCGCAATGCATTCTGGGAGTGTTGGAAAGCGTTCAGGCTGTGTTTGAAAGCTTAGACAGCTGACTTGTTGCCTTGCTGCCCTTATCAGGCAATGACTTTGCAGGCAGCGTTTGCACAGGTACCTCACAAAACTGATTTCAAACAGGCTTCTGATGCAACATTATGGTTTAATGATCTACAACAAAATAGAGAGAGTGTTGGTGATAACTAAGCAAATTTTTTATTAGCCTACCACAATAGTAATTTATCGCTAGAAATGACATCAAAAGTGGAAAAAGTTATTAAAAAATGTACATTTACACAAACTGACCAACCGCAACTTTATATTTATTCATATTTATTTTTTAGCTCAACTGTCATGGAATCGAAAGCACAGGATTGTAGGATATCATAGGCAGTGAAGGTTACATCTGTATGCTGCCTTCAAAAATCAATCAGATGAAGGTATCTCAGTAGACCGGATGGTACATGATCATTGGATTTTCGACATGCCTTGTTGCCTTGTTGCCTTCTCGCCTCCGTATCCTTCCTACGGAGGCAGCTTTTCTTTTCACTTTCGGACGCAGTCTATATATGTTTCCTTTATGTGCCATTTAAACTATTAGCCTATGTTAAAAACAACTTCATAGCCTGTCAATCTCGATTTGGTACACAACAGTAACAAATGTGCAGGCACACCCATCATGTCATCTGGAGGGGGTTAACGGTGAACCTAAATATCCGGTACCAGAGCACCTTTTGATGAAGCGCATCACTCAGAGCCAGTGGATGACCTCTCCACTGTGGCCCACTGGCCCATGAAGGATGTGTCACCACAAACAACAAATTGTGATTTAATGCTTTTAATTTCCAATTCTCTGCTCTCCAGTCAATGGCTTTAGTCCCTCTTGTCTCACACAGCGAAGTTTATAAAGAGATTGCTGCAGGAAATTAGACCTGTTTTTTTTTTTTTTTTTTTAAGTTGAGCATGTGCTGTTGGATTTTAAAACAAACATTGATGGTTGGTCGAGTGAAATGTCTGTGTTATTGGCTGATTTTGAGACAAAACCCTTTCTGTTTAGATGAACCAAGGGGTCAAAACTGGTTATCATGACCTTGTTAGCCCCTGGTTCTAACAATCGAAAACAATTCAAAATTAGGCATAACTCATTTTATTATAAATTTTGTATATGTATTTTTTAATACATTGAAATTATTAAGAATGTTGAAGGCAGGGTAAGCAATTTGTTTCTGTTATGCTGGTTGAAAGTCTCTTCACATCCTGGTAGCAATAACTAAGTTAAGTGGTCTAAATGTATTTATATGTAGCCTATATATATGTATATATCGTCTGTGGAAGGTGTAGGACCATAAAATATTCGTCCAAACATTGCATTCGGTCCTACTGTAATTTGGAAGAGATTGAAACCAGGGATGTTATACTCAGAGCAGTTCTTGACTTGAATTTATGCGTTTCAATGGCAACACTATTAACGCCAAAATGAATCCGCAGCAGTCAGGTGGTACAAATCAGTGCTCTTTAAGTTATGTTCATTATTATTGTAATGTTATGTGCTTTGAGACATGAGGTAGTTTATCGCTGTCTCTCCTCACGTGGCGCTTTGCAGACTCTGCTGTGTGCGTTGTGTTCATGTGTTTTGAAGAAGGCATGGCTTTGGAGAGGCTCTGAAGGGAGGGTGGGATCTCATGCTTTCAAAGCTAACTTGTTATTGCTGGCCACTCCAAAAATGTGCCTACCCTATACTTTGAAAGCATATCTTTCTAGTATTAAAGACTACTTGAGATGGAGTTCAATATGTATCCAGGTGTGCAACTAACAAATGTTAAATATTAATGTTGCCATTATGAATACAAATATTAATATTTTTGAAAAAAGTATCTTATGCTCACCAATACTACATTTATTTGATAAAAAATACAGTAAAAACATTAATATTGTGAAATATATATATATATATATATAAATTCTTACAGAGCCCAACATTTTGCATGGTAGTGTTTAAAAAAGAAAAAGTATAAATGCCAAGAGATTTAATTAACTAGACAACATTGGAAACTATATTTGGATATTATTTTACTTATTCACATTGTAAGAAATATATAAATACAATTTAAAGGTTGCAAGGGATTAACGAAATAAAATAAAATAGTGTTTACTATTTAAGCCTATAACCTACTTTTATATGCTTTCATATTTAAATAGTCAAGAGATTCATCTCTCCATATGGTTACATAATATTTTAGAAGCTTTCCTTAGCACCCTTAATTCAGCTAATATTCCTAGTTGATAACAACGGAAAAACTACAGACACTCAGACTTATAGGATGAGCAAGAAAATCTAAAACTCATATAAAGTTGAACAAAAAGTTTAGTTCGGTCTTTATATAACTTGTAGGCAGTGGAGTCGTGTGGGAACTGTGTGAGAGAAGCCTGCTTACTGTAAGGCCTCACATCGAACAGAAGGTGCCGTCTCACACTCCAGGCCATTCACACACGCTCTTTACAGTGAGGAGTGAAATATTAACAGCTCTCACCCTCTGTAAGTAATCTAACGTGGCTGCTGGGCCACAAGGTAAGGTTCAGGGTGCGTCTGGAGAGACTGCTGTGGTGATAAACCTCATTTACATATTTGAAGGAGAAAACTAATTAGACAGTTGTATAAAACTACATAATTACCATCCTCGATACAAGATGAATTATTGTAGTTGCCATTTTAACTTTAATACATACTTATGGGCACTGTTTATCCTTGTGTCTGACATTGCAACATGATCTCATGAGTATTCGAGTGTATTTTTACGTAAATTGCAGTTCTTCATTTCCTTTAACATTTAATAGCGCTTTTCACAATACATATCGTTTCAAAGCAGCTTTACAGAAAATGCATGAGTCAACATTACAATCTGATCTGTTATCAGAGGTAAGTTATGCATTTCAGAAATGTGCATACACAGTTAACTAAAAATGTATTAATTTTAACAATGTAATAATTTAAGGCAGAAATAGTGAGCTCATTGAAATAATGAATACTTGTTTGTTAACAAATGATTATGAGAGAAAATTGTGGAGTTTTAAATTTACTTGCGTTTTCAATGAAACATACAATACATATTGACAGCACTAAAACATAAATGATTTACATATTGGCAGCTTTAGCCTACATATGTACAAATGCGTGCAAACTCTTATTTATGAATATTAAATTCATGGTACACTGTAAAAAAAAATTACATCCCCAAGTCAAAAATTTAAAGTGACCGATAACATCTTAATTTTTCAATTAGTCTGACGTATTATTTCTCATTGAGCCAATGTTAACAGACTATTGCAACAAGAATTTCACTTGGGCCAATTGAAAATTTTTGATGTTATCGGTCACTTGAAATTTTTGATTTGGGAGGGTTCGAAATTTTTTACAGTGTAGCCTATTAATGTTTTGATTCTATTGCATTCAATTAACATAATAATTACATGTTTTTAGCATTTATTAAACGCAGTTTAATTTTGCTCTGTTAGAGACTACTGCTGCAAACTTGTTTCAAAGGATTACATAATGTTAAGCAAGACTCCACTTTAAAATAGACCTTAAAATAAATAACATTTTAAACACAAAAGGTGTTTTCTCAGTATAAAATGCACAAAAAAACACAACATAAATTCACAAAAGTTATCAAATTTTATTTGTTTGCTGAAATCCAAGTTAAAATCTTTAGAAATGTAGGCTACAATCCATACAATTGTGAGGAAAATATCTAAACTCAGGCCTGCGATCTTCATCGTAAACGTCAAATCCCGCACTCGTATGAATTAAAAAATTGCCGCCTCAAGAAGCATTACGACATGTTTTCCGGTGAAAACTGCTTTGGGACATGTCGTGTAGCCTATTGGTAAAAAAAAACAAAAAAAAAAACATGAGATGGAAGGAAAAACAAGTCAATGCTGTTGCGTTCTCTCCCCCCGAGAAACTTTACATTGCTTCGAAGAGCAAAGGTCTCTTGGGTAAAATGGGTAAAACATTTGCGAGAGAACACAAAAGCATTGACAGATATTTTTTCCTCTATCTCAAAAAATTGTCCTTCACCATGTCCCTTTAGGGCAGTGGTTCTCAATTCCAATTGCTCTGCACATTTTGTATGTCTCTCTTATCTGACACACTCAGTTCAGTTCATGGAGTCTCTCCTAATGAGCTGATGATCTGGTTCAGGTGTGTTAAATAAGGGAGACATACAAAATGTCAAGTCAAAAGTTTATTTATATAGCGCTTTTCACAATACAGATTGTATTAAAGCAGCTTCACAGTATTAAATTAAAATAATACATCACTGTTTGTTTCTAGTGGAAAACGTCCACGTTTGGTAATGCTGATCAATAGTATTGTTGATTGATTAATTAAATTAAATATCCCCAAATAAATGTGCAGAGCAGCGGGTCCCGAGGACTGGAATTGAGAACCACTGCTTTAGGGGCTCTGTCCATTACATTGTATTTTGTATTATCTAGTATAAGATAGTTGTGTTTAGGTTTGGGGTAGAGTATGGATAGGGATCTAAAAAATGGTCTATAAAATAGTAAAATGGCAATTATACAAATATTTTTTATGATATAAAATGATTGTAAATATTTTATGCTTTTTAGCGGTAAAAATGTAATAATGTTTAAGTTTTAAAGGTGAAATATTATGCCCCCTTTCACAAGATGTAATAGAAATCTATGGTGTCCCCAGAATGTGTCTGTGAAATTTCAGCTCAAAATACCCACCATATCATGTATTATAGCTTGTCAAATTTCCCCCCTTTTGGGTGTGAGCAAAAACAGGCTGTTTTTGTGTGTGTCCCTTTAAATGCAAATGAGCTGCTGCTCCCTGGCCCTCCTTTAGATGAGCTTCGGATACAGTAACAAAACACGTGAATCTCAGTCATCCAAAATTTCCGAAATGACCAGTAGTGGAGTGCAGCCTTACGGGGAGACTCAGGAAGAGGTTGCAACTTTTAGACTGCACCTGGATGTTTCTGAATGGTTAGTGGATACATTTATGTAGTTGTTGTGGAGTTACATAGATTATTCTCATCGACTTGCATGCATGTTTCACTTTTACACAAGTTGACACAGTTCTCTGAGGTCTTTTTAACTGTGACATTTCTTGGTCAAATAGCCAACGACAGAATGCTTTGCTCAAACTTTTGCCTTTGCGTTAGAGCTGGTTACACTGTTGTCCCTTGCGAAAACCAAATGTGTGGAAACGTGGGTGGAAATGTGCATATTAAGGGAGCGAAATCTGATCGGCTTATTTTTTGACATGCTTACCAAAACAAAGTTACTGGGTTGTCACTTTTCATGTTTTCTGGGTTGGTAGATGCACCGGGGCGGGGACCCGATTATAGCACTTGGAAAAGGTGGAAACGGTCAGATTTTCATGATATGTCCCCTTTAAATGTTGCCAAAATGTCAATATTGTAAGTTTCAGCAACTATCCAAATGTACTAAAAAAGTATGTTTTATACCTGTAAATGTTACATATTAATGCCAACGTTTTAACAATGTGACCAGGCTGTACTTATAATGAAGTATAATTCAAGTACAAGAACACTGTCAAATGGTTTAAACAAACAGGACATCATTTGTGTCCTGCAATCTGGCTAGCATGGATCTTTTCACATTAAAATATATATTTGTTTTATTTAAGGGTCATGCTAATTTGATGAATGCAATGCACACAAACAAATAATAATAATAATAATAATAATAATAATAATAATAATACAAAATACCAACAGTCCAAAAAGGGAAAATGGAAGGAGATGAACATGGTTGCCAGACAAATTTACACCTTGGCCACATATCACGATATCTTCAATCAAACAGAGTCCATAGACACTCAAGGACTGCAGCCAAGACTGCCACTATCCCAGATGGAGACTACTGTTATGAATAATGAGTAAAGGAAAGATGGGCTTCAGATTGCTGTTTTAAAACTTTTAAGTAAGTCACTGATTAGCACAACTCATCTTTAATGTAATATACAGGGTACAGTTCTACCTGAAGTACGAATTTGGAAACTGTGCATTCATGGGATGTCAAAGCAAAGAGCATAGAAAGTTGAAATAGAAATCATGGTAGCCCATTAGATATATTTATTAGGTCAAACATGAATAAGTAAATGATTAAAAGCTCAGTAAAGCCCCGAATGGTGTTATTTACAACAAGATCATAGGAAGATGGACTGTGGAAACATTTAGACTAAAGACATTTAGTAGAATTTACAAAAGGGTAGAAAGGATGGAAAAATTTGAAAAGGAGAGTGTCTAGTTTTGTGCTAGAGCCGCATGCATTTCCTCATGAAAATGAAAATGGTTTAAAACATGACAGCACTAGCGGCGAGGCTCTGGGAGAGTCTGGGTTGTCCTAGATTTACCAAATCTGACCTAGAATAGGCGTCCTCGTCTGCTCCTGGTGCATGCTTTCTGTGCAGATTGTTGTTTGTCTAGCCATCAAGCAGATCAAATCTGAATCTGTGTTCATTTAAGTGTATTATATGTCATTGTTTGTTTTCAACTATCTGCAGTATCCTTAGAAAACTCAGGGAATCCAAAACTAAATCCGAAACAAAACAAAAAAAAAACACTGTTTCAACAAAACAGCATACTATTTTGACAAAGTTATTTGTGCATATTAAGGGCGGTAATATAATAAGATCCCCTTCCTACGTCAGAAGGGGAGCGAAATCTGATCGGCTTATTTTTTGACATGCTTGCAGAGAAAGGCTTACTGGGTTGTCACTTTTCATGGTTTCTGGGTTGGTAGATGCACCGGGGATTCGATTATAACACTTTAACATGGAAAAAGTCTGATTTCCATGATATGTCCCCTTTAAATCATTTTAGAATGTTACACAGACATAATCAACTATTTCCAAACTAATAATTAAATAAAACCCTAATCCAAACTTGTTACTGTCTTTTTTACTCTTTTATATATAGTATATTGTAGTGTTCTCAGACAAGGACGAGAAGTTTTTGAAAAACAAGGGGTGTTTATTATATATATTATATACAAGACAGGGACAGTCAATAAATATAAGACAGGGACAGTGCTCATTGATCAACAGAAACAAGACTGTGAATGAGCTGGAGTTAGCCATAAAGCCCTGGCCAGTCCTTAAAAGGCAACCTAAGCTTAAAAATAAACAAGATTTATCACAAATATAACACTTAAAATAGAATACAATCAAGGTAAAGATAAACAAAACAAATATAAAAGACAGAAAGACAGACAAATACCACTCCTCACACATAATTGATTGTTGACAAGCCACACAATTTAACAGTATACAGACGATAAGAATTTCTCTAATATACACTGGCAAAGAGTTCCATTCTTTCGAAGCCGTTATAAAGAAAGTGGAGTGGCTAAGTAAGTGGCTTTATGAATTGGAACAATAAAGTGCCCTCTCATTCCTCTTCTGCCCTGAGTATTACTTCTTTGTAGTATTATTTACAATAATTTGCATATTTATTTAAATTGTCACAACTCTATATTATAAAAATTCTATATTTATTTCAAATCAAACAAGTATTATTTAATCATGACAAGTACCTTATTTAGTCATTATCACAATAACAAGTCTACTTAACAAGCAAAGTAAACACGCATCCATCTGTGAGATCTGCACAATAATTTCCAACAGGGCATTCTCACTGATAGAAAACAGGTGAGAAAGGTGCTAATAATTCATCACAAACTCTTTTATCAAATCTGAAATGGCCTTGTGGGCTGGATAAGATTCCGATGAGTCTGGTGTCACCCACTTTGACACATTGAATGGCATGTTATGCAACGCTGGCTGCTAATTGCAAGTGACACTTTGGAAAATGTTTCCCGTGAAATGATTCACTCATCAGCTTTAAATATTTGGCAGACTGTCTTTGTAATCCATACCAAGCGATAAAATGAAAAGTCTTTCTAACTGTTATGAACAGTTGCTGTCTGGATTAGTAGAACTATATCTTTGTCTTTTGTCTGTCTCAAACCATATACTACTTCATCCTGGAAATGCTTGATTGCATTTTGATATACCTGTATCTCAGTAAGATTTGATGTTCGGAGATCCTATACTTCACAGATAAACAAATTTGTCAGTGTCATGGTTTAAAAAAAATATTAATAATGATCCAAGATGGTGTGTCATCAAAGGCAGCATAACCAGTGAATACAGGAACCTGCGTTCACATCTTTGTGCCAAGAGATCTGGCTGACAAGGTCTTAAATGGCTCTAAATCCTAACACTGTGACCATTGCTTTCCTAATTGCTTTGACATGTAGTCTTTGTTTAATGAGAACTAAATCCCGGGGCAAATCATGTTTACATGTCGAGAAGGGGGAGATCTTTTTTTAATGTCTAAAATAAGCAGTTTATCTCCTGGAAAGGCATCAAAGAGTCAATTGCTCTTATTACATGCGGCAGAATAAAGATGAAAAGAAATTTGTTTCCCATAGAGATCTTTCTATTTTTATATGGAATAAACAGTTTGTTGTTATGTATTGCTGTTTGCAAATTAGTATAGGTGATTTTTTTTTTTACAAATGTTTATTAGATTTTGATCAGAAATGATAAAGTGGGAATCGTTACTTTAGGGGCTCAAAGGTTGAAGGTGATACCATTTTTAAAAAGCTAAAGAGCAATAGAATTTGTAGTCTAGAATTCCTAGCCTGGAAAGGTTGTGCTGTGAGTTGACAGATAAGCCAGGTATACTCTGACATTGAAAACAGACGGTGCTGCCAACCAAATAAAGCACTGATTAATTAAAGCTATCATTGCCTACGGAACATTATGTCTCAGTTGGCACAAAGACCCAAACAACTTATTGGAAAATTGCAGGTTTCTGCCTCTCCAGCTAAACACTGATCTGCACGAATGCTTCATCTAAATGACATCTTGCAATAAAATAAATAAATAAATAAATAAATAATAACTCCTGCATGTCTTGTTAGATGATAAAGCAGTTAGACAGTCAAACATTGTCAAAAACAATTAGGTTTGATGTCTGATTCACTCTGTGTACTTCAGAAAACATTATGTCAGGTAAGGAGCGCAAAGACAGCACATGCACACACACACACACACACACACACACACACACACACACACACACAAATCTGTGTCATATTCCATCTGTGCTTTCATTTTAGCTGATTGCTAAGTCTTAGCTCATACTTTTATATTAACAGAAATGTTTCAGTTTGAGAAGTGAGGGGGCGCATTATAAACCTTATTAGCATTGCTCATACATATTATTAGGTTATGTAACTTTGCCTAGTACTTGTAACTGATTTGCTGAAAAGCAGGTGAGCCTGGCACATTAGGATTAGCGCTTACCGATCGACACACATCTGGTTGACAGAGGCTTCTGCTGGGGCTTAAATCAGTCATTTAAAGTTCATCAAAAACAATTTATTCTGTCATCATTTATGTGCCCTCATGTTGTTCCAAACCTGTATGACTTTCTTTTTTCTGTGAAACATAAAATACTATATTTTGATCATTTTGGTTACTATTGACTTCCAACAGTGACATTTCTCAAAATATCTTTTATGTTGACAGAATTTTCAGTTTTGAGTGAACTGTCCCTTTAAACATCTTGTCTTATTTATGCATTATTATTTTTATACTGCAGAGAACCAAAACAACGCTCTTAAAATATAACAGTTAAGGGATAGTTCACCCAAAAATTTAAAATTACCCCATGATTTACTCACCCTCAAGCCATCCTAGGTGTACATGACATTCTTCTTTCAGACGAATACAATCAGAGTTATATTAAAAAATGTCCTGGCTAATCCAAGCTTTATAATGGGAGTAAATGGCTGAAGAAAATTTGAAGCCCAAAAAAGTGCATCAATCCATGATAAAAATACTACACACGGCTCCGGGGGGATAACAATGTCCTTCTGAAGCGAAGCCATGGGTTTTTGTAAGAAAAAAAAAAAGAAAAAAATTATAACTTTATAATCTAAAATAACTAGCTTCCGCCAGACGACCGTACGCATACTACACAAGTCGACTAGCGCCACAAGAGTAACCCGTGACGTGTGTATGACTTATGAATGTAGAAGTATAGTACGCTTAGGCGCCTCTCGCGGTTTAAACAAATAGGGCTGTGCAACAGACTGAAGCTCCTCTTCAAATTATATAGAAATCCTCTGACATTTCTCTTAAAAATTACTAATTTGGGACCAGTGGTTTGTTTTGCTCTTTCCTCTGAGCTTCCGCGTTAGTCATTATGTTGTGCATCGGGTCAGAGGTCAGTCTTTTAGCGTAAATTGATGCGTCTGTCGGAAGCTAGTGATTATAGTTTATAAAGTTTTAAATATGGGTATTTTCCTTACACAAACGCATGGCTTCACTTCAGAAGGCCTTTAATAACCCCCTGGAGCCATATGGATTACTTTTATAATGGATGGATGCACTTTTGTGGGCTTTAAAAAATTTTCCAGCCATTCACTGAGTTAATAAATAAATACTGAGTTAAAGAGACATAAAGTAGAAGATAAAAATAAATAATCAAAGGTAAAGGCAAACACTACGTAGAGAATCAGTCACACAGAGAGTCAGAAAGAGAATGAAAGAAAAAGAGATAGAGAGAAAAAGAGACTGCTTTAATCCTCTCAATCCTCTCTCCCTCTCTTCTGCTTTAACATTACATCACACTCTCACTGACCCACTTTGTCTCGCAGTCTGCTCACCACTGGCGGGCTCTGCATGGTTCAGCTGGGGTCAATAGCCCACTAAAGCCGCCCACACTAATCGCGTTAGTTTTAAGTTTCCGTTTTAAAGGTGTGTTTGGATGAGCTTGTCGCTGTGTGGGTGGATATTGGTTAGTGTATGTGGTGTTGTGCTGGATGAATGAGAGTATCAAGAAGAGAAAGTTACACACATGGATGTTTGTGTGGGTACATCTGGCAGTCCTGATCCAACATGGCATCTGTATTCTCAAATGCACAGAAAAAAAAAAGTGTTAAATTAGCAGGAGTCCTCGCTTTGCTACCATCATTGTGACTACATTTCACCTAGTGGTGAAAACAACAAGCTACAAAGCCTCAAATACATATTTAGCTTGTAACAAAATCCTCATCACAAGGGTTTAATTCCCAGGGAATGCATGAACTAATAAAATGTATACTGTGCCTTAATGCAATGCAGTTTTGGATAGGTGCATAATTAAAATGTAGGACACCAAGCCAATGTGACCATGTTAAAGCAATACCACACTTCTATGATCTTCCGTTAGTCTAAAAGATGTCCTAGTCTTTTAGAACTAGCAATGACAGCTTGAGCCTTTCTGAGATCTTGGAATAATGGTTTGGTCATATTCAACAAATGTTCATGGGCAATATCAAGTCATTTCAAGAGATTTGAAAGATTTCCCAGCGCAGATTTCAAATCAGGTTCCGTTGGTTGATCCAATTTGTCATGTTGACCAACAGAAAACTGCTTGGTGTGACAGTAACTTCTGTGTGAGCTGTGTTTTATACGTAGCTACAATATTGACAATAAACGATTGACCCTTTCTACCTGCAGAATTTTGCCGAATTTGCCAATGACTCCCTCATTAAGACAGTAGTCACTTGTTTTCTTCCTGAACGAATCAGTGTTTTGAATGAATCAGCATAATGATTTATTTCCCATTTTTCTTTTTTTTTACATACAGTAGGCTATTTAAATTACAAGACAGAAAGCATACCAACATCATAAGGCACATTTACCAAAGAATAAATAAATAAATGAGCAAGTTTTGAAAAGAAATGACAAATATTCATGTAAAAATGCAAATCAGGACAGCACTAAAAAAGTAAATATTTTGACATAGAAGAGCATAAGTTTTCCATCTATTCGTATTTGAAAACTTGCAATAATTTCACAAAACATGCAGGTATAAAGTAGAGTTTAAATTTTGTCCATTTACATACATGTGTGAATATGATATTTAAATTACAGACAAAGAAAACAGACCAAATTAACAAAACATATCAGGTAACCATGGTTCCCTGAGAAGGGGAACTCGCACTGCATCTGAAGACACTTTTGGAAATGCCTCTGGCATGACGATGTCTGAAGTACGTGTATCAAACGCGACAATGACATTGGCCTGCAACAACCTGTGACGTCACTCTAGTGCGACCGTGAATATAAAAGGACACCTGGAGTACATGTCATCAGCATTTTGACTGAAGCCAGAAACATGGCAGAGAGACTTAGTGTCTTGTTTCCCTTATTATGGTACCATGGTTACATGCGTAACATGAGACGTTCCCTTTCGGGAACTCACACTGACTATGACAAGCACAAAAAAGGCTCAATGGAACTAGATGCTGGAGACCAATCCCTCTCTCAGGTCAACACGGAACTGTCAGTGACACTGTTCTCCATGCTCCATGCCCTATGCAAGGAAGAAACGTATTTGTTGCATATATCACTCCTTACCGGGGAAAGCGAACAGTGCCCACCCCAAGGGCAGAGCTAGAGGACTGGTAATGCCAGTCTCCATGACGGGCATTACCTTTATGGGAATACTGGCAAAGAGAAAAATATTTTTTCTCGCCTGTCACTATACTTGGGGATATCGTTCAACCCCTGAGAAACCCCAGGGGAGCAGAAAAAAACATGCTCAACACTGCCTGACTCGAAGTCAGCATCTCTTGGCCAATATTCTAAAATAGAGCCAGAGACGGGTAGCCTGGCAAGCCAGACCTACGTAAAGATGTTAGGTCTGGCAACTCACCATTGGCACGGCTCAATCCGAGGGGCGGGATAAACGGTTTTTCAAATTCCCTCTGCACGCAATAGGATAGCGCTACAACCAACCAGAGCGTTTTCCCACCAGCAGAGCTAGTTGATAGATTAAACTTTTGCCGTATCTGGTCGGCAAAACTACGAACACATCTTCCTTTTTTAAGAATGACTTAAGTGCTGTTCTTTGTTCTTTTCTCGAAGAAAAGCTTAACTCCAAGTCCTCCAGAGTTGCGGCCAAAGCCAATTCGAAAGACCGCTGTTCGCCAGCAGCAGCAGCCATTCTTTGTTTTCAAATAGCAGCGAACACCGTCGCAACTCTGTCGTCATTATGTTAAGCCCGCCCCGCCTACTCTACACGATGTGATTGGCCTGACTAGAGTTTGGTTTTTCCAGCTCAAAAGTCAACGGAGAGTTGCTAGACTATACTGGCTGCAAAATAAATTTTGCTGCCGCTAGGGTGCGTCTAGATTTCTAGGCTGAGAGACGAGTCTAATCAAAGACAGTTTACCAAGTGGTCTCATAGAGGGCCGGACGCTTGATGTCACTGTCTAACTAGAACTCTGTGAGTGGAGGCCTCAGCAGAATGACTCTCTATAGCGAGAGGAGGCCAACCACACTCAACTTCAAAGACAGTTTACAAAGGCGGCCTCACAGAGGGCAGAACACTAATGTCACTGTCTAACTAAAGCTCAGCTGAGTGGAGGCCTAAGTAGAACCACTCTCTATAGTGAGAGGAGGCCAACCACACTTCGGAGACAGTTTACAAATGCGGCCTGACAGAGGGCAGAACACTTGGTGTCACTGTCTAAGTGCTCAGGTGAGCGGAGGCCTCAGCAGAATGATTCTCCAAAGCGAGAGGAGGCCAACCAAACTCAACCTTAAAGACAGTTTATCACGGCGGCCTCACAGAGGGTTGATCACTTGAGGACACTGCTTAACTTGAGCTTAGGTAAGCGGAGGCCTCAGCAGGAAGACTCTCAAAAGTAAGGAGAGGCCAACCATACTCAGCCCTTAAAACGGTTAATCAAGGCGGCCTCACAGAGGGCAGAACACCTAATGTCACTGTCTAATTAGAGCTAAGGTGAGCAGAGGCCTCAGCAGAACGTCTCTCCAAAGGAAAGGAAGCCAGCCAAACTCAACCCTTAAGAACAGTTTATTAAGGCGGCCTCACAGAGGGCTGAAAGTTTGATGTCGCTATCTACTGTAGCTGGTGCTCAAGTGATCGGAGGCCTCAGCAGAATGACTGTCTATAGCGAGAGTAGGCCATCCATACTCAACCTAAAAGACAGTTTACCAGGCGGCCTCATAGAGGACCGAACACTTGATGTCACTGTCTAACTAGAGCTCAGGTGAGTGGAGGCCTCAACAGAATGACTCTATAGAAAGAGGAGGCCAACCACACTCAACTTCAAAGACAGTTTACCAAGGTGGCCTCACAGAGGGCCGAACACTTGGTCACTGTCTAACTGGAGCTCAGGTGAGCGGAGGACTCAGCAGAATGATTCTCCAAAGCGAGAGGAGGCCAACCAAGCTTGACTTAAAGACAGTTTATTAAAGGAACACTCCACCGTTTTTTCATATTAAACTATGTTATTCCCTTAACTAAGACGAGTTGATACATACCTCAATCGCTCTGGCGCGCGGCGACACTTTGATAGCACTTAGCTTAGCCCAGTTCATTCATTAGGATCCAAACAGATGAAGTTAGAAGCGACCAAACACCTCCATGTTTTCCCTATTTAAATACAGTTACACGAGTAGTTACACGACCAAGTATGGTGACACAAAATAAAATGTGGCGCTTTACTAAGCGGGTAAAAAAGATAACTATAATGTATGGCGGAATAGCACTTGGGAGCACTTCGACTCGGCGCAGTAAAAACCACGTTGGTTCTAATGACAGAAGTGAGAGGGAGAGGGAGAGTTTAATATGAAAAAACGGTGGAGTGTTCCTTTAAGGCGACCTCACAGAGGGCTGATCACTTGATGTCACAGCTTAACTTGAGATCAGGTAAGCGGAGGCCTCAGCAGAAAGACTTTCAAAAGTGAGAAGAGGGCTGAACATTTGATGTCGCTGTCTAGCTGGAGCTCAGGTGAATGAAGGCCTCAGCAGACTGATTCTCTATAGTGGGAGAGCCGAACAGCTGAGACTGGGCGAGACTGGTGCATCGAGAAGAAAGTGTTTCTCTTTAAATTTTCAAAATTGATCCACAGATGCCTCTCCGTGGCCACCATTCACACCAGAGCACAACCAATCGCAGCAGCAGTCTGTTTGGTGGCTTAGAGAGAGAGATCTATGGGATAGTGCAGCTCAGCCACCGCTTCAGGAGACAGACCCTGGCCTTTAAGCAGGTCGGCCTTGTAGGTCTGCAACACTGCCACTGTATGCAGAGCCCCATCGGCCTGACCCGCAGCCACATACTCCCTGCCGTCCAGCTTTGATGTCATCTTTAATTTTTTTGATGGCAGGGTTGGAGTCTTCAACATTATTGTACCTCCCACTGAAAGATAGTTCGCGCACGTATCCTAAATGGGAGACATCGATGCATATCTGTGCTCGCACAATCCCTCCACATTCTCGTAATTCGCGTGGTGAAAGAGATGAACGTGAGCTGAATATGGTTTCTTCCAGGACCTCTCCACCTCGGAGTGGAGGTCCGGCAGAAACGGAAGACTCGCTGGAACTGAGCGGTTATGGCCAGCCAAGAAACACTCGTCTAGTCTACCAGTGAGTGGTCTGTGGCTTCTCGTGCTTCGACAAGCGGGCCATAACCTCTAACAGTTCATTGTATGCAGAGCAGGCAGGCTGAGAGGGCTCCATTAATTTGTCTTCGCCCTCAACAGCCACATACTGCTCTTCCAAGCTCAAAGCCAACAGAGCACTATCTGCTGGATTGGATGGTTCAAGGGAAAGAACGTCCTCATCCAGCAGAGCACTTGCATCGGTGGCAGAGGACTGAGAATGAGACTTACCTTGCTTGAAATCCTCAGCCAGCTTGACCTATGAGCCCCAGGATCTCAGTCTCTTCTGTGCCTCAGCTGCAGCAGGTCCTGAACCACCGGGTGCAGACGTCTGTCCTAAATCCCTCAAGAAAAGGGACAGGCGCTGTGTGTATCATCCGGTGTCAGAAAACGCGGACACGGGGGAAACACACTTCCCTGAAGTGCTTGTCAGAGGAAGATTCCAAAGTAAATCGCCTTCACACGCTTCAAAACAAACGGTTACCTAAAGACAAAAAGCTGATGCAAGTACTCCAGGTGTCCTTTTATACTTACGGTTGCGCTAGGGTGACGTCATTGGCTGTCGCAGGCAAAGGTCATTGTCGCGTTTAAAACACGTACTTTAAACATCATCATGCCGGAGGCATTCCCCAAAGTGTCTTTGAACGCAGTGCAAGTTCCCATCCGAAAGGGAATTAGCATTTGTTGTTAACATTTTTCACAAGATAAGAAAATAAAATTGTGAGATATAAACCAATTCTGATTGCAATTCTGACTTTTTTTTGCTTGCAATTCAAGATATTCAAGATATTTATTGTCATGTGCACAGTAAAAACACCACGGTTTGATCACACAATGAAATTCTTACTTTGCACGTCAACATTACACAAAATATACTTTATAAATACAGACAAAAAAAAAAAAAAAGTGAAAATATGCATTGTGCAACAATCAAAGTATCAGTGACGATAATGGGAAGTTAGTGTTTCATGTGTTGTTGTTTAGGAATCTAATGGCTTGTTTAATTGCAAGTTCTCACAATTCTGACTTTTTTGCTCGCAATTACAAGTTTATATCTCGCAATTATGACTTTTTTCTCATAATTCTGAGTTTATTTCTCAGAGTTCTGAGGAAAAATTGGCAAGTGTATGTCTAGCCATTCAGACTTTATAACTCGCAACCATGACTACATTTTTCTCTCAAATGAGAGGTTATAACTTGCAATTCTACTTGCAATACTGCTGGAACACTGCTCAGCCAATCATAATCTAGAACAGCAACTAATGGCTGTACAAAGATCTATAAGCTTTCCTAATGGGTCAATGCAGAGACATATGCAAAATCTTGATGATCACTTGTTTTCACACAGCGTGGATCGCGTTTTTTGTCATCCGAATGAAATGCTACCCTGGCATCTGGAACTGGCGAGGCTGCACAGAATGTGTGCTAGGAGACACGTAGCATATTAATTTGTAATCTATTTGACACAATTTCGTCAAACATCACATTATTCTATGATAAAAGGCAGACGCTGTAATGCGCTGATGTGGAGTCAGGCCATCGCTCATATTTAGTGTTCCTACTGAATATGCATCAGAGCCGTTAATGGGATAAACACATTATTCAATACAAGTGGCTGCATGGTGTACCTAAGGTTCTTTATTTAGGTATGTAAACTGTGTGTTCATGAACATACTACTTTCACCCGTTTATGGGCTTGGGTACTTTCTTTTTTTCTCCCTTTTTGTGACCTTTGATGAAAAGGCAGAGAGACAATTGCATTTATGTTTTGTGTGCAAGAGTGTGCTAAAGTGATACTAAAAGTCTGCCTTTGGTCTTGGCCTGAGCCTCTAAATAATGAGAGTAAATCTTGGTGTTTAAAGATGTGTGGCAAGGAAGTGGAGGTCAGATATGTGGGAGAAGAGAGACAAGTTTTTAGAACATATACAACCAGAAAGCCTGCATGTTTAACTGGTAATTGTTTAAAGGCACAGTAAGTTTCACCGCTTGTCAAGGTTTCTTATTTAAAACAATAACAAACTTGAACTTTGTTACAGTTACATTTGATCACTTAAATTCACATTATTTTATTTCATTTTAATGAAATATAGCTGTAAGCGCTGAATTACTCTCATACAGGTCACTTTATTTGACAATTTAAAATTGTGGGGTAATACAGCACTGCTTTACTTGGTCAAAATAATCATACTAAAAAAAAATCATTTGAATGTGTTGAAAGTTGTGTTATAACGTTATGTGGGTTATCTCTGTGGCTGGTATGAGACACTTATTGCTAGATCTATATTAGATTATCATATTAATAAATGCTGGATGATTTGTGTTGCTATGCAATTCATTAGATTATTGTAAGCTATTTTTACTGCTGTTAATTTAACCAAAATTTGGGAAATATTAAAAATATTTTATTTTCCAGAAATAAACATCAAAATTGTATAGTGCAACCACTAAATGCCATGAAATTGATAAAGACATAAAGTAATTCTGTTGTTACTCACAGAATGCCAGCATCACCTTGATGCATAATGTTTTCAGGTATAGTGATAATATCGTAATTGAATGATAATTAAAAATCAACTTGACACTGCAAAGCAAATCAATGATAGAAAAATATTTTGTTTTGTTTTTTGTGAAAAAAGTTTGATGGGTTTCTTTATCTCTTGACCCTTTATACCAAAAAGGTTCTATATAGGAGAAATGTCTTAAATCGTCTAGCTGGTTTAGCTCCATTCCTAATCAAACCTGGTCAAAGTCTTCAGGATCATTTGAAAAATCATAGGCCAGATGAGCTGAAGCAGTTTGGAAATAACCTTTGCTGGACAGTGGGTCCCCAGGTGCAGGGTTGAAGACCTAGTCTAAAATGATTGCATAATACTTTTACGTTAAACAGGTTGTATTATGACTCTCTGTGCGTCTGTGGTCATTAAAAATCCCATTCGAAAAGGGAGTAGGGGTGTTACCCCAGCATCCTGGCCAAATTTGCCCCTTGGCCTCTGTCTATCATGGCCTCCTAATCATCCTCATATACTGATTGGCTTCATTGCTCTGTCTCCTCTCCACCAGTAAGCTGGTGTGTGGTGGGCGTTCTGGCGCAATATGGCTGCCGTCACATCATCCAAGTGGATGCTGCACATTGGTGGTGGTTGAGGAGATTCCCCCCTTCTATGTAAAGCGCTTTGAGGTCTCAGAAAAATTTCTTTCAATTGTGTACTTCCATTATCCTAAATGTTTACAAGAATTTGTAAATTCAGAGAAATTCACAATTTTAAATAGTGCCCTTCCCTGTTCACTTGTCGCCTGTCAATGACGCAATATCCGTGTTATCCCTGGTTTCCGCTTGTACTGCCATAGTAACCATGGCGACAGACATGGACAACTGCATAGTGCGTAACGTCTAGCGGCATGCTGTTGTTGTTTCGTTCAAACTTTATGGACCATGGCAAGCAGACTTTGGGACAAAAGGAGAACTAAAATGAGGATCAATATCAGCGTGGCGTTTTCGAGATGCCGGGAGCTTCACGTCCACGACTAACTTGGACTTGACAGAGCTTCACGAGTCACGACTTGACACTCTTGTACTTTATTAGACAGGTGAGCAAATGAACAAAAACAAATCAATGTTATATAGCTCAATATGATGAAATGTTAGAATATGATCAGTATGGTATTCTAATGTTGATCTAGCTTACTGCTAGTCTCATATAGGCAACAAACTAACACATAGAATAACATTATAACTTTCAACACACTCAAATGCTGTTTAGTGTGATAGTGTAACTTTAGAACAAATGAAACAGCGCTGCATTACCTCACAAGTTTAATTCGTATAATAAACTGACCTGTGTGAGTAGTAATTCAGCACTTGGAGGTAGTTCGGTAGAATTATTAAATGTCCTTATTCCTTTATACCCGTGGGACTCACGTGTGGCGCTGATATCGGTCTCTAATTAGCAATCGCGATCTGCTTCATACCACAGTCATGTTAAAAACATCAATGTATTCACTCATCCATAAACATTATTAGATCCATCGGCATGACGACAAGTTCCATAATTCCGCTTATCACTGCGTCATCAACCTACGCCTTTGTTATTGTAAGAGGTTAGCGACCCCTAGCGACGAAAAAAAATGACATATTGTAGCTTTAAAACAAAATTAACTAATTAAAACTAAATACACAAAATGATCCAATGATAGGAACCTCTAAAAGCTTCCATATATGAAGCTCCTGAAAGAACCCTTTAAGGCTCTATATAGAAAAAAAGGGTCACTTTCTTCAGCAATAAAAGTCTAAAAGGTAAATTGCACCATATTCACATAATTCTAACCTATTCTTCCATGCTCTTGGTTATTCAGGTAAGTTGAATAGGCTACCACTTCACCTCAGTTTTCAAATTGTGCTATCAATGTGCAGATAATCTCATTTAGAGCACGTCAGTGTTTTGCAAATTGATACATGTTTTCTATCAGGAGTGTTTGGTATGTACCATCTATTCTTCCTTCTATTTCATCAGACTACCTAGGCTAATGGAAGGTATTACATGACACCATCATCACCACTTAAGTAGGTAAAGAGTATTGAGTAATGGGTCGACTCAGAAAGTTTTGCAAGAAAACTTTTTCAGACTGCGTATATATATTCCACTTTCTGTAAATTGAACCAGCAGAGACCTGTACATCCAAAAGCTTGGCTATTGTTTTGTAGCCTTTTCTCAAATGCGTTTGCTTTAATTTATCTCTTTGGAATGCTATTAAGTCTGCATTTTCAGAGCTGTCTTTCAGGTTCCTTCAATATATGATGACTTAAATAGCAATATATATTAGCACATTCAGTCAACTTAAGGAGACTAGCAGAATAGTTACTCCTCCTTCTTATAGGATCACATGTCCTAAAGATGCAAGTACTGAGGGGAACATCTCCTTCTAAATAATACACCTTAACCAAAAATCATTAATGATGAATATTTGATTAAAGGTTCAGGCTTCTTTATTAAAAGAGTAAAAAGGGCTGCTTCAAATCTGCTTATCTATTTTTAACCCTTAAAGACATTTTTGGAGCACCTGACTCGCCTGTTCTTTTCTTTGTTTTTCTAACCCATTATAGCAGTCAGCATCAAGTGCTATATATCATTTTAAACAGGAGAACTTGAAGTTTCAATCTAGCTCATTTAAATTGCCAATTTTACATTTATTTTGTCTTAGAATGGATGAATATACCAGATTTAAGAAAAACGGCAGCAATTATTAATTTTTTTTACTCAACTCAAACAAAACCTCCTTGAAGTTTGGATTTTTTCCTTTATAAATTTTTACTTAAATATTCTATATTTCCAGATGCAAGTTATAGCCATTTATTACAACATTATTATAGGCGATTATTACAACATTATTATATTTTCAGTGAAAAGCTGGTGTTTTTTTTATTTACTGACAATGTAGATGTGTCCAAAAAAGTTCAGGAACCAAAATAAATAGAAACATTGTTATATAATAGAACACTGAAGCAAAAAATGACTTTTATGGTATATATACAGTATATAAAATATATAATAATATAATTGTCACGGGTGGTTGCAGGAAGGCAGACGGAGACGAGGATATATTTCCAAGAACGAAGGTTTAATGTAATTTAAACACAGGACAGCAGAATATATATATATATATATATATATATATATATATATACACACACATATATAATGTAATCAGATTCCAAAAATAAACTACTAGTAATTATATTGTATTACATTTTTTAATAGTTGTAATCAGACTACAGTTCCTTTTTATTTATTACATGATTACATGTTATTCTCACAATGGCTGTAAATTATGCATAATTCATTAAGTCTCCCAACTACATTTTTTTTAAATCTTTTTTATTCCTCTCTAAATACAGTAGACTTCTAATTAGATTCAGAAGGTCATTTAGGTTTGTGGAATTGCAAACACAGACCAGCCACTTGTCAGGGGAACTAAGGAGAAACCATGACAACCACGAATGACTAGAACTCAGACAAATGGTGAAAATAAAAACTAAGACTAGAAATTAAACAAGACAGTGAAACAGAAAATGATTATGACATAAAAGAAAAGAAAAGCACATCCTCATGCTGTAACCATAGTCCAAACTGAGGAGGGAGGAAGGGAGGGAGGGCTCTCTGGAGGATGACGAGGAGCATGCAGAGGAAGACACCAACGAGACGATGACCAGGGAGTAGACGATGATGAAAAGTCAAGTCAAGGCAGAGCTGATGACTGGGAAGCCCCAGCCTCTGTGCAGCAGAGTGGAACCACTGGAGGAGCCGAGGGGCTGAAGGGATACAGCGGGGACAAGGCCGATGAACTGTATGGCTTTGCCAGTAGAGGAGGGAGAGGGAGGCTGGGCGGGACCATTCACAACAAAGGAGACTTGGTGCTGGATGATGAAGAAGACTTGGAGCTGTGCTTAACCAGTAACGACTTGGAGCTCATCCAGCACATCACATAATACTTCCTCATCCAGTATTAAATCAGTCAAACTCCAGCTTGGTTTACGCACCACAGCTTTGGGAGTGTAGGCAGGGCTCCAATTCATTACATTGAACTCCACTAAAATGCCATCAACGACGGACACTGATGCCGGCTCACACCTGGACGCGGTATTTTTTTTCCCAGGATGGTAGGGGAAGACTCATGAATATTCATTAGGGAAGTCATCCCTGATTGGTCTGATGACATACCCCTAAACCTACCCGTCACTGGGGGTCTTATGACCTCCCTAACCCCGCCCCTAAACCTACCCGTCACTGGGGTTAAGACCAATCAGAGATGACTTCCATAATGAATATTCATGAGGCTTCCCCTACCATCCTGGGAAAAAAAAATTCGCCACCTGGACAGACTCTGCTTTGGGCTAGGGCTCTGGGATGAAATTAGCCTCTGGCGATTGCTCTTGCTAAGTTTTTATGGTGTGCTCTGGCTCTTCCATGGCATGGCTGATGGCTGGGTGGGCTCTGGGTCTGGAGTGGAGTGGCAATGCAGATGGTGAACAGTGAATCACACTGCACCAGCACCCACTCCACATATTCTGCAAAATCTCCTTTGAGGACCATCCACGGGCAGGCGTGCCTTCGACCACTTGCTAATACGGTGTGATAGAAAACGCATAGAGAGTGGTCGGGTTGTGGGTGAGGCACGCCAGGTTGTGAAAATCTCTTGTGTGATCTTCGAGGGAACGATCCCCCAGTTTCAGCACGAGGAAGCGGAGTAAAAAGTCATTTTCGCAGTAAAAAGTCTTGTGTTCTGTCAGGGGTTGCGTGTGGTTAAATCCAAGTTGAAAGATGCATTACGTAGAATGAACAACAATAACATGAATGACTAGAACTCAGACAATAGTGACAAAGAAAACGGACACTGCCCACTGTACGATTTATAACAGTCCTTTACAACTGTTGCTTGTCAGAATGTATGAACAACATGATCCCCCCTGTAAGCCATGTCACAATGTGGGATCTACCCACTTCTATATATTTGTACATCAGCTGAAATTGTTGTTGAATTAATAGTATAAAAGGAACATTGTGGCAATCCTATTATTTTGATCATGACTGATTGCTTTCATTATAAGAAAATCTTGGTAATAAGAAAAGTATTCAATATAATATTTAGCTGATAATTTACAGTTTTTTTTGTTACTCTACAGATCTGTGAATCAAAAAATAAGCAAATGCTTACTTTACAAGTATTTGCCCTATGATCAAACCAAACAAATCTGACAGTTTGACTTGACAACAGATGGGCAATATGAATTACAGGTGACTAATAATCACTCTCCGGAAAAATCTATGAGCTGCTGGTTCTAGAAAACTCAGCTCAGCTCTCAGCTTTTTAAAACAAGTGCTTGACCATGTAAGATTACAAGTTAAGCACCGCAGGAGGTTTGGTAACATTATAGCCTCAAAGGTCACAAATCTCTGCTTGACAGAAATCGTCTCCGCTACTGACTTAAGAAGGAAATAAGAAGGATGAAGCCAGAGTTTATTCAACATAATCAGATAAACACAAGGCCACGCAATTGAGGCTAGTGTGTAATTGTCATATACTGACAGGAATAAGAAGGACTGTAATTATACACATATTGCTGTAACTGTATATTACATACTACAGGTATTGAATATAAGTTAAATTATCACCCCTTCATCAGTATTACATAAGCACGGGGTTATTGTCACCAAATTCTAACAAAATCACAAAAACTGCACCACCTTGTGGTAGGTCTTTTTAAAAAGGAGCCTTTATATTAAATCAATGCTTGGTAGAAATGAGGACCTATACAAATATTATTTTATATTCATGTACTGCTGAATTAGTACAGACATTCATATTTTGGTTCCAGGCCTGTTAAAAAGTTAGTGACTGCGCATTAAGCAGATTAGATGGTCATTCCTATGCGATCATCTCAAGCCTGAAATTCACAAACACCACTTCCAAAGGACAGTCTCAAGGACTTTATCCAGTAGTTTTCAAGTGCTTTCAAGATCAGAGGACTTAACCTGCCTAAAAAGAATATGAAATGTACCTATTTTTCTGTGTATTTACATTTTTTTTAAATCTGAAAATTGCATAACTTTAACTGACCACTGGAGGATGACATGAGAGTAGGGGACCGAAACATTATTTCTTGCATACACATCCAACATTGTTATTTCTTGCATACACATCCAACAATTTGTCATTTAATGCTTGATGTCCCAATACTTAGTCAATATCCAATGCTCCATATCTACAGAAGACAACATTTATAATTGCACTTATCTACTCTTATCCTCTAAATCTGTACACAAACTGTTTTTCCTCCCTTAATTCTGCAAAAAAATAATAATAATTAAAAAAAAAAAAATATATATATATATATAATAAGTCTGGGATTGCAGTAGCCTACATGGATTAATTAGATTATAATGATGATTAAATGATAAACCACTGAATAACATTTAGTAAGTAAGGTCATGCACTTAAATGTTTGCACATCATCCATTTGTCCTAGATGCACAGTTTAGCGCCTGCGCAATCAAACTACCTTGCCCTACTTCTGGACCAAGAGCCGTATATACCTGAGCGCATTCATCGCCCCCTCCTACTCGAGCTCTCATTGCAGTAGGAGGGTCCATGTGCACACAATGACGTCGCTACGCAAGTCTGTCTGAGTCCTCCGCTGTTTGTATTAGTCTTCAGTTGGGCGCCTTCTACAATCTAGCAGCAATGTGCACGTAAACAGAAAACTGTCGACAGGACGTTTCGGTGAAGTCGCTGTCGACCGTTGTACGCGTACAGTGCGCTGTCGTTAAGGATCTCGCGTCATGCGCGCGGCAGTGTGCGATGCGTTCAGCTGTCACAACTGAAACTAGTATGCAAGCAGTCGCAACACTGGGAATACTTCTAAACACAACTTAACGGCACTGTTTAGTGTCATTTTCTCCGTTTTGTCCATCGGATTACTAGTGGCCAGCAGTAAAGATAACTGTCAAAATTGGATGTCATAACTACGGTAAGATGTCTTAATATTATTATCTCACTGAAGAACTAACTGTATGAACTACTACAAATGCAGACACGTAAAAAAAAAAAAAAAAAAACTTGTCTAAAACTTGATGTTTAACTTGACAGGATCCCTTTGCTGTGCATAAAGTGCATTTCCACTTTAAAGCGACGAAAAGAAACATGTCATAAATAAACAAATAGGCCTATAATAACAACTGCATAGTAACATTAATACAGTTATCAATGTATCCTACACAAACATCCTTTGAATCAGATATGTTTGACGTTTTCTCGGATAGGCTAAACTGGATTTCTGCAAGTGTATACTTTTCATCAGTATCGTTTAATGCTAACGCATATCAAATATCAAATCAAGCCAATATAAAATATGGTATAGCTATATCAAAGCTTAACATGATCTCTTTCGTTCCGTCGACAAGTTCTTAATGGGATATAGCGTAGGCTATATGATTTATTTCGCGTAACGTTAACATCATCTTATTTACTGTACTTGTGCTAAAGTACAGTGCAGAGTTGAGCGAAACTTAAGTCAGACAGATGGGGCACAATAATTACCAGTGATGTTCTGGCTGGTTAGACAGTGAGAACAGCGGCGAGTAAGATGTATTCTTGTGCAAATGCATGCAAACATTCATACTTATTTAAGCATGCTTGATTCACGTGACGTCATGTGATGAATAAACTGCATCGCAACGATATTTAATCGGGAGTTATTTTGCAAAAGAATCAACTGCGTCACACGCATCGTTCTGGAGGTCGCTAGCTTTGCAATGCAGCATGAATTATCACGCGTCTGAACTAACGCGTAAAGTTTTTATAGGCTAAACATAGAGCAAAGTTATTCATTTAAATTCTACAAAGAATGTCGCAGCAGTTTTGTGGCTACAAAGCTTATAAATAAAAGACTGACAGAGCGACGGGACCAATCCGTGAGTGGCGTGATAAACTCTTGGCGACAGTGTGTCTGCTTCTGTCCAATGGTTGCGCGCTTAAGCACGGTATCGTGGGAAGAAAGGCGATAGGGGGGAAAAAACAAAACATAAACAAAGAACTACGTCAAACGTTTAAAGCAACATTGTCGTTGCCGTTTGACTTTGCTTTTAAAAGTGCGATGCCTGAACTTACTGCATCTCGCTAGAGAAGAGCTAGGCTACTTATGACTGACTAGGTATGGATGGTGAAATAAGTCTGTAGGCCTACTTTACATGAATGACAGTTTAAACACACAGCGGTCGGCTTTGCTTTCTCCTCTTGGTGCCTGTTGCAACAGGATGGGAAATTAACTTTTTTGTTTTGCTGAAATTTATCAGCCACTCTGTTTTTGTGCTCGCCATTTTTATTTATTTGTGGGGAACATGAATAAATACACAATGCATTGAATCCTGACAGCTGTTGTCGTTTGTTTTCAGATTCAAACCAGTTCTTTTTGCATTCACTCCGTCTCTGCATTGCAAGTCTCAGTCCACTATTGCTTTTTTGGAGGCATGTTTAGGATGCCAGCACCAGGACAAATTACTTAAGGGGGCATTTGGAATTAAGGTGCAAGCATTTGTCATTTCACTTACTAAATGTAACACTGCTAAAATGGACTTGTGTTGTATCGTTAACATCTGAAGGACAAAAGGAGTCTCTTTGTTTGTAAAACATAGGCTACCAAATAATGAAGATAAATAATTTTTATACCATTCTACTTTTTTAGACATAAAATACAAAACAATAATAATATAAATAATATTAAAATCCAGAAAAAAATCATTCAAGATTCTATATTAAACTATAAATACTGTAGAAAAGATGGCTATTACCAGTAATGAGACTGCCTGACAGTACACATGGCCTTGAACACTGTGAATAAGTGATAGAAGTCTCAGGTTCAAATCTAGAGTAAGCATAAATATAGCAATGTCATATGGGGAGTGGAGTAAATTTTTTATTAACTTGACCTGATCTGTATGATATTATCATCCCTCCTACATTTTTATCTTTTAGCAGGTAAAGGACCTTTTTATGCTGCAGACAAATAGTAGCTGAAGTTAGAGGGGGCGGTAAAGTAAAGCACAGGGAGTTGCTGAGAAAAAGTTACCTGCTAGGTCACAATTCATATTCAATGAGAGGGGTGAGTGGATCCCATGAAACTACCTCGAATGAAGAGCGTTGCATCTGATGTCTGCGGAGGCAGTGCCAGGATCCAGCACTGCTAAAAGAGTTTCATAGTTAATTTACAGATTTACTAATTTAATGGATTCACACAGTGTGGTGGTGAAAACATAGTAAAGCACATGGGAAATCTAAAATAAATTTGTCAAATAGAAAACATTTCAGGTTGGGGTTGACCGTGGATTGACAAGAGAAAGCACGGCCCCCGCATTTAGGAAGAAGAGGGCAATTGCACAAAGCAGCAAAAAGCGGCCCATTTAAATCTGAGGATAGAAATTGGTCATGAAAAACTAAAATAATGAATGTATTAGGTGAAAAAAATTATATTAATAAGGAAATGTTCCATTTGACATTTTTAAAGCCAAGTGAATTTCTTTGTAATCACAAAATGCTAATATTTATTTTTTTAAATAGGATGTCTATAATGCATTTTCCAAAAATATTCAAACTAAACCAGTAATAATTATGTGTGCTATTTGGTTTGACAGTCTAACTAATGAGATTTCTTTGTACTAATAAAAACAGTGCCATTTTGACTGCAATGTCTAAATGTCTCTAATTTATTGGCCCATTAGGTTTATCAAATGATCCAGGTATGGAGACTAAAAGATACCAAAGTTACTCCGAAGGGGCAACTCCAGAAAACAAATGGGCACAGATGCCAAACACCATGGAGTATTGCTGTTCTGCAGAAGAGAGTTTGACAAACAGTGATGTGCTCATGGATATTGTAAACTCAAGCAATTCCCCTAATGTGCCGTCTGTGTGCAAGGACAACAACTTTAAGACTACTGAGACAACAGTGCTAAGAGTTAACCAGAATCAACCATTACCGTTTCCCTCCTTCAACAACTCCTTCCACAACCGCAAGTCAGAAACAGATTCCAAGGAGCTCTCCAAAACGGTTGCTGAGTCTATGGGCTTGTACATGAATGCTGCCAGGGAGGCAGATTTTGGCTTTGCCCAACATGGTACTGTGGGTGGGCAGGGTAGCCCAGGGAAACTGTATCCTCTTTGTGGGAAAGCAATTGAAGACAGCCAGCCCAGAACAACTGGGAGCCCAAAGATGAAAGCTCCCCCAGCTTCATTTCCACCTGGGTCCCAACAACCCAATGGTGGCCCTCAGGAGTGTGCTGTGGTCTCTGCCTCAGTGCCCTCTGGAATGGCCTCCGTTCTTTCTTGCAGCTCTGATGGGTCTGGCCCCATGTCTAGTCCTACAGGACACAACATGGTGTCGTCCACTACCAGCCCAACCTACTTTGATTCTGATTGTCCGTCGCTGGCTTCTGCCAGCACCAACTTGACCCAAGGTCACCACACCAGCCCCAACACCTGTAGCCCTGTAAAATCCAGCATGGTGGGGTCACCTCCACTGGCTAGTCCACTCAGTGTTATGAAGTCTCCGGTTTCCAGCCCTCGTAGTATAGGTAGTGTGAGGTCACCACTTTCCTGTAACACCAACATGAGATCATCCGTCTCAAGTCCAACAACAAATGGAGGCAATACCTGCAACATTAGACCATCCATCTCCAGTCCACCCACTGTTGGCAGCATGGCCATGTCCAGTCCCAGGAACTCATCAAGGGGGTTCTCTGTCTCTAGCCCTCCCAGTGGATTGGGCCTAGTGCAAAATGACGTCAACAGCCCTGAGAGCCGAGAGCATGACTTCAAGGGATTCGAGTTTCCGAAGGTAGAGAACGTGGATGGGGAAATATTTAACATCGGATTGGATGCTATGGGAGTGGCCAAATACATAAAAAATGAACCTGGCACTGATTACAGGAGCATGTGCCTAGGCAGCAGCAAGAGTGCTATGCCACACTCTCCATTCGTGACTCACATTAAGACAGAGCCAAACAGAGAGGTGACTTGTTCGAACCTCCATTTTGTTGAGCCGCAGCACTCTCTGGGCTGCTTTCCTTCTGCAGAGACCACATACTTGTCTTTGAGGGATAATATTGACGAATATAGTCTTTCTGGGATCTTGGGACCTCCTGTTTCTTCTCTGAATGGCAACTATGAACCTGGTGTGTTTCCTAACAATGGCCTGCCCAAGGGGATTAAACAGGAAACCAATGATGGCAGCTATTACCAAGAGAATAATAATGTGCCCACGTCGGCTATTGTTGGCGTTAATTCAGGTGGACATTCATTTCATTACCAGATCGGAGCGCAAGGAACAATGTCGTTTTCACGCCACAATTTGAGAGACCAGACGAACCCCTTGTTGAATCTAATTTCTCCAGTTACTGGATTAATGGAGACGTGGAAAACTCGCCCAGGGTTGTCACAGGGGCCTCTCTCTGCCAGGGGGGATGGCTATCCAGGCCCAGTCTGCCTTACTGAAAACATGGAAAGGTAAGACACCAGCAGGGAGTTTTTATTAGTGTTATGCAACAAGATGTTGAGGCAGTGCTTTAAAAATGTTGTCATATATTTTCTTGTTCTCGAAAACATTAGTTTAATCCTATCCCAAAAAAGTACCAAAGAAAAACATGAAACCATTTGAGAATTTAGCAAAAGTTGCAATCTAAATTAGGCTAATTCAATGACATTTATCTGGGAGCTAACAATCAATATTAACTGACAGACAAATGGCTTGCATTTGAAACATCCTCTTTTTTCTAATGGCTTGCCACTTGTGTCTTCACTTCACTTAAAATTGAAGCTGATCTCAACCCAACATTACAAGGCAAGTGTTCTACTAAGATCCACTATAGGAGGGAAGCAAAGTTTCCTTCTTATCAGGTTTTTTTCTGTGATTGTGAACATTAAACATAAGTTATTGTGTTGTTATCAGAAGGCCCTGGCAGATATTGTGCAATGAAATATATCTTGTTATTGAGTCCAGTCATTATGCAGCAGCATCATACATAATTAATAGTAGGTCAAGTACCTTTCTCTCAAAAACAATGATAAACAAGCAGTTTTTATGAAAGGCTCTTAAACAAACAATGGGAGATCTCGAAGAAGACAGAAAGTTGCTTAATTAATGATTTGAGACAAGGAACTGATTGATTTTAAGCCCGTGCTTAATGCTCAATAAAAAAATAAAGCAAATAAAGCTGAACTGGACATGTAGCGTACAATGACTGTTAGGGCGAAACTTTGAAACTGAGATTGTAACTATAGCCACCATAGTCACTATAGCCATTGCAATATGAACGTTGAATCAACCGCAACAGGCCGTAGGAAATACTCGCCAGTCACTGAAGTCATAAATGTTTGCTTACCAGACTTTATATTATCTGGTTGCATAATTTCTTTAACAAGCTTGCAAAGTGCAGGAAGCCCTAAACAGTTCTAATCTATAAAGCATATCCCATCTGACAGGCAAAACTTTTATAAGAGTCAGATGTTTGCTGAGTTAACTGAGTGATGCATTAAACCCCCTTTTCAGAATGTGTTCATTTGATGCTATTCTGAGACGAGGCAATTACAGCTAGCCGAGCTCTAGCAGTATAGCTAATGATTTTCACCCCATCCCAGATGTCCTCTGAAACAGTCAGCCAAGCACTCATTCAAAATCTGGGTTTTTTTGTGTTTCTTTTTTTTTTTTTACCACGCTAATGATATCAGGAAATATATAATGCTAAGTTGGCTAATGAGATACAGTAAATGTCAGTTGTCTATAGGTTTGTAGCTTTCCGTCATGTATCTTTCAGCTAAAGAGCTTTCGTTTTAAGTCTAACTTCCATAATTCATTTAAACAGGTCATTTTTTAAAAGTCTGTTTACTTAAGAGTGCAGATTCAAGCTGAGCTCACCACTGTAGCACCATCTATTATGGAGCAGTCCCTTCTGACTGGCTACTAGGCTGCAGTGAATTATTTAAGTTTATGATTTACATAGCATACTGTCTTAGTGCTATTTAATTGTTAATGTATGTGTACAGTTCTTTTTTTTAGATAGGAGGTTACGGGAGGTGTGGTCAAGAAAATTGATTTTTTTTGGTAACATTAAATAAAGTTCAGTTAGTACATTAGGTAAGATGAACTAGAAAGAAAAGCGTTTTTAAGCATTTATTAATCTAAGTTAATATTAATTAATTAATTTGTTAATTTACGTTACTTTCACAATACATTTTTTAAATTTAAAACATTTAATTAATACAACTTTAAATGTAAATATTAACATGAACAAAGATTAATAAATGCTGTAAAAGTATTCTCCATTGTTATTTTCCTGCTGTTCAAAAGTTTGGGGTTGGTTATATTTTTAAATCTTTTTGAAAGAAGACTTATGCCCACCAAAGCTGCATTTATAAAAAAAAAAAAAAAAAAAAACTTTAATATTGTGAAATATTTTTACCATTTTAAATAACTTATTTAAATAGTTACAGTTCCAATAACTTATTTTCTTGATAGCATAAGTAATGATGAAAAAAGCATCAGCATTAAGTGTAAATGGAACCGGAATTCACATAAAAACAAACAAACAAAAAACAGTGAGGACTTTGACTCCTCATTTCAGAACACCACTGCACGCCACTGATCAAGAGAAACCCTTTTAAAAAAAATTTCCCAAAACCTTTACATATATTGCCTTTGAGTATAGCAACATTTAGACATTTTCTCCATTTTTCTGCTGCCTCAATGGTTCCGTGCTGTCACCAAGTTTAAATCTATAACTAACACACCGAACAAACCATGAGTGAGTGACAGAGGTGAGAGGCACTGATCTAAAACCTTATTTTTCCATTTGTAACTGAAAGGTTAATATTCAGGTTCTAGGGGGATGTCAGTCAGGTAAGAGAAAAAAGGACTACAATAGATAACTAGGTATGAAAGATACAATGATACAGCGGTTTACTTTGAAGGCAACCTATATAGAGGGAGTCACATCACTGCTGACAGGATCAAAGTCACCCTCATCCTAATGAGATCCAGCTTAGCCAGAATGTCAGAGTAGATGACAGTCAGAGGTGGGATGGCTCACTGCCACGCTGGCCCCAGCTGGCCCTCAACATCATGCATTACGCCTGGTCAGTCAATATGTCTGTTTTTTTTTCTCTCTTTCTCTCTGTTTTACTTTTATATTCGTTTAGTCTTTCTCTAATATTTCTTTCTGTGTATCTATTTTTTGTCCCCTCCTTCATAAGCCATTAGGTTCATCATAGGAGCCTTATGGTACTCACACAGATCTTTGATATCCACATTAACTAAAATCCATTATTGAATCAATTACACGTTAAAAGATAAAAAAAAAATATGTGTGTGTATATATATATATATCTCAAAATCAACCAGAAGGGCTGAAAGAGAAAAGCAAGTGAGAAAATGACATAGGAAGAAAAGTGGGGGTGGGGAGGGAGACATTTTTGGTGCCTTCAAGCTGTGCATGGTAGTGTAAGGGAAATCTCTTCATGCCTTTGTTTTTCTTATTCCTACACTGTAAAAAGTGCTGCCAAAGCGACAGCCTGCAGTGATATGTTCGTTACAACTTTTTTAAACCACTCAGAATTGAATTATTGATATTGACAATCTAGCTGAAACTGACATCCCATCAAATAAAGTAGAAATAACAATTATTGATAAGTAAAATATTATAATGATGAAAACAACTACAATGTAGCTACGGCTGGTAGCTGGATGCAACCAGTAGAATGCATTTTATTAAATAATGAATGAAAGAATAAGCCGTTTGTTGTTTGAATACAATAGGGAAAATTGACAGTGAGTATTAATAGAGAGGAATGGAAATCCCCTTTAACCAAAATAATGCAATTGAGTGATGCAGCATAGCACAGGGCAGCAGGTCACACCACTAGCAATGACATTTTCAGTGAATTTCAAGCTACACTTACTTAGAGCAGAAGTCGCGTGCGTGTGTGTGTGTGTGTGTGTGTGTGTTATATAAATATATGCATATAATAAATCAAGATTTATGAATAATATAAAAAATATATTAATAAAAAAAAAAAAAAAAATTATATGTTCACCATGTGTGCAATAATTTTTTTTTTTTTTTTTTTTTAAATGTATTTTTACTCTACAAAATTTGCTCTAGCTTATTTAGGGCATTTTGAGCAGTTTTATTTCCAGCTGCAGACAAGCTGAAATTAGTTTGAAGCACAGAGACTCTATACCATATTGCGTAGTCATTCAAGTAAAAGAAACACAATTAAAACGTATCAAATAGTACATTGACCAGAAATAGGCTTCTATGTGTTGAAAGAGCATGGTAAAACAAATCCTTTATACAGCAGAATTTCATATGGCCGGACTGAGTATGCCAGATGAGGTATGTTAAGGAAGCAGCAGTACAGGAGGAAGAGAGGTCTTTGCTCTGGAGTTGGGCCAACTCTTAATGTTCCTCCAGCAGATGAAAGGGCATATCCCTGTGAGAGCACTAATGAGCTCTTAATTGTATGTTCTTCTACAAAATTAATGGCCAGCATAGATTTGATCAATTTGGACGTGGCTGGATACTAATAAACCAATTAAATCCCAACCTCACAAAAGCTGCCCCTTTGCACGATGGGCTGCTGACAGGGGCAACACCTCTGTTCATTTGTGACGGTAAGCAGGAATAGAAAGAGGTGGGAAATGGAAGTGGGAAGTTTGGGGAGTATGGACAGTTTCCTCTGAGTCCTGCGCCTGAGAGAACAGTGTTGGAAACTATGTGCTGCTTATTTGGGAGTAACAAATGACTGTGGAGGTGAATACTTTCAATCCCAAACCTTAAAAACGTGTCAAGTCATTACGTGTCCCTCTGACTCCCAAGAAATACCACTTCAGCATCCTGTTTTCTTTAATAAAAAATACTTTCAACTTTTAAAAAGGTGTAGTTCCCCTTAAAATTTGGGATAGTTCACCCAAAAATTTTAATTCTGTGATCAACATTATGACGTTCCAAAACTGTTTGACTTTCTTTCTTCTGAGGAACATGAAGAGAAATGTCCATACAACATAAGTCTGTTTGGTTACCAACATTCTTCAAAATATATTTTTGTGTTAGGCTGAAGAAAGAAATGTAATCAGGTTTGGATTGACCCGGGTGAACTATCCCTTTAAGCATGCTATAGGGTTCATTTTAGCCTAATATCAATAAAACAAATCCAGCAATGACAAAAAACAAATGCATTCACTGATACAGAAAGTGTTCGGATCTCTGCTTTGCCTGAATTTAGAGCATGATGTTTACAGACAGGTTTTATTTTATTATATCCATCAATATTATATATGTTTCAAATCAAATTGAAGTATTTTAAATATGCAATACAAACAAGTTATTAATAATTATTTTGCCATCTTGCTTCTGTTTTTCTAAACAATGATAGTGTATCACAATTGATGGTGACATGAAGAAAATTAAGAGTTTGCTCTCCAATTACTTGAATTGATTTCCATTAGAATGTTGGCAATGGCAAACTAATAGTTGGGATGTTGAAAAGGCAGATTCAATTCTCTTGAACACACAAGGTTTCTTTGCACTCTATTAAAAGTGCAGCTACTGTATGTTTGGGATTCTGGGTCTGTAATGGCTGTCCTCATTTGAACTTCTTCCTTAAACAGCATTTGTTGGGCCAGGTTTCTTCAAGGTAGCCGTGCCTTCCCATATTACGACAGTACCAATTCTTCATGCTGATTAAAATCTCTATTATTTACTAGCATGTGGCCAAGCAACACTATAAATAATACGGCAAACCCTTGAAAAATCATGACAGTAAGATGTAAATCATCTGTATCTTTCATCCTAATTATTATTATGTGTATATATAAGCGTCTATAAATGATTGTGTAAACATTTTTTGTGAGGTTAGGGATATTAAGGCAGATGGGCCATTATATTCAGAATGACTTAATTGAATATGTCATAGAGTGCATTAAAGGTGCAGTGTGTGATTTCTAGCGGCATCTAGTGGTGAGGTTACGAATTGCAACCATCAAAAGTTACGGTGGCCGACAGGAAAATATGTCGTCGTCTGAGACAGCAGAGCGTAGCCAGTTAATCTTTACAAAGATAAATTAAGAAATTATGTTTACTTTATTATTCAGTAAAACGATATGTTATTACGAATATTATTGTTACTTGTTCATCATTGCGTCAGTGTTTTATTCGCTGACTTTAGCTAGCTTCTTTGCACGAAGAACAACATAGTGACGAAACGCGTTTGTCCGTTTAGGGCCACTGTAGAAACATGTCGGCGCATTTTAATGTAAGGGGACCCGCGGTGTATGTAGATAGAAATGGCTCATTCTGTCTACAGATTACATAATGCACCTTTAAGTAAATTCTGTAGTATACATATGAATGTCAGATCTTTAATTAATAAAAAATATGATCTGAGTTAAGAAATTAATATACACATGATTGTTCCTCACAAGGATTCAGGGGAGAGTACAAACAAAATCTTTCAAGCAGAGACCCATCACAAACAATCCAAAGTGTTATTTGAATGCATTCTTTGATTCATTTGAATCAATAGCGCTGCATAGGCAGGTCATGTGACCTCTAATACTTCTCACGGAGCGTCACAGCGCTGCTGTTTTCTGCTGTTAGCTGTGCATGACTGCACAAACAAAAGAGTAACTTGATCATTCACGTCAAATTGTAGGTTGCTTAAGTGTTGTGGGAAAGCTTCAGCACTGTCAAAAGTTTGTGGATGGAAACAGGTGAATCAGGCATATAGATCGGATTGTTTGGCAAATTCGCCAGCCATTGATCAAAAAGCACTTTAATTTGTTAATTTTTCAGCCTGAGCTGTTGACAAAATAGGTCAAGCTCAGTTAAAAAGGGGAGAGCAGGAGAGCAATGACACTGTCTAAATGCATTTTACCACACTACACTCGCATAGACTGACCACACCTTTAGTATGCTTGATAAATCTTTCAAAACGGTCAACACTGTGGCATCAGACATGACCTAGAAAGCTAACTCAGATCCCCCACCTCCCTCTGAACGCATTTGTGGGAAACAAACACAAGCTCCGTTAAGCTTTGTTGGGTCTTGAGTTGCACCCAGAAAATGAAAAGCCTTTTTGACGTGACTGGGCTATAAGGCACTGGGTCCACAAATAAACGTTGCATGCCCTGGAGACAGCTAGTGACACACAGAACCAGCAGGTAAAAAGACACGGGGAGGAGGTGTCAGGTGGCACTTTATAGAAAAGACACTATATCAAGTGAACACATCCACAGTGCAGTCTCAAACACAAGAGTAAACCTCAGCAGGAAGTTCAGTGGCTTCTATTACAGGAAAAGAAAAATGGTATGTGGGGTTAAATCAGCACCGTGTGAATATTTACAGGTATTAAGCACAGCCTTATGGAAGCCTGTTCCCTTAAGCCCAATGTATATTTTGATTTTTAAGCCCCGGGTATACTTCATTTTCCGTGTTTCACTCTCGCACACATGGCTGAAGTATAGGCTACTCTGGTCTTCACGCTTAAGCGAGGATTCGCGTACAGTGTGCGTAGCAAAAATTTTGTTTTGTTTTGTTTTGTTCAGGTCACACATGTGTATTGAATTTGTTTAGCACTAATCAGTTATTTTACAAGGTGGCAACACTGGCCCTCGCAGGCTGTTGTTTCACAGTTGAAACGAAATTAAAGAGACAAAATACCAGAGACTGCAACAACAACTTATGCCTGCATTGACAAACTCTTGTGTGTGGGAGTAATGAGATAGCCGAAACTTTAGTTTAAAATAATACTATAAAAGATATTTTTATCGGTCATGACTTCTGGAGAAAAATAGCACAGACATTGTGCTGGACAAAGATGAAACTTTCTAGAGCGCATGTTTCGACCGCCTGCGTTAGCGCACGCCATCAAATGGAGTATATTTTGAAAGGCTAGGCGCTAAACAGTAGAAACTGCATTAAAAAAAAAACTGTAAAACAAAAACGTAACTGGAACATATATGTCACAATTTTACTTCTTGTACTGTAGCTGCAACAGTGTGAATTAATATCTCACTCTTTATATATTGCGGCTTTATTTCTCATTATGTAACTAGCAATTACAAAATTATTTCTCATAATTAAAACTTATCGCATAATTGCAACTCACTGTACATCTCACAATTGCAACTTTATTTTTCACAGCTGGACTATTTCTAATTTTAAACAATTGTGATGATTTCTTTTAATGTAACTGTTTCGCAATTGAAAATGTATTTCTCATGATAACGACGATTTGATTTCACACAATTTCAGCTCACTGTACATCCCACTATTGCACAGTTCACTATCTTATTTTAAACTATTTATTTATTTATTTTTCTCTGAGGCAGAAAACTACTTCCGTGCATTTTAGAATATCATGTTAAAAGGAGTCAGGTAATAATCTTTTTTTTTTTTTTTTTACAAATCTGTATGGAGAGTGAACTAAGGTGAATCATGTGATTGTACGGGGTATGAAGTTTGCCTCAATATCTCAATAGCGACTTCTGTCCATAGCAATAGTTCTACCTGTCAACATTTATTGACAGCCCAGCAAGCAATTATTTATAAAGTTCTTTGGCGTAGGCCCCGTCCGTAGTGCATAATCCGAGGGTAGCGGTTCTGCATTTCCTGCCTGAAGACGAAGGCAGGGGCGCAGCCGACCCCCCTGGAAGGTATAGACAGGACCATCCTGGTGGTGGTGGTGGGGAGGGTGGAGGTGATTGTTGCGTCAGCATCTGCGAACTCAAACATGTGTAAGTACCGATCTTTTATACAGCAAGTATAAGGACATGATTGGATAGATGTGAAGGTAATTAGTGACGTAGTAATTGTCTTCCTGGCAGAACTTATGCTGAAGCTTCATTTTTGAATATAACCACCTGTATGTTGAACCTCATACTCATGAGTGTATTCGGAGCCTGTGGCTATGTTGTGTTGTTTCTGAACACCTGATGCACAGCTTTGAGGCTGCCCGGGGCTGAGTATGCCGAACCCCCACATTTCACCACACTGCATTCGGGCAAGTTCACATTCTGTTTACTGCCAGCCTTTGTTTCTACTGTCATCAGTAATTTAGGGACAAGCGCTCTCTCTTTTGTGTGAGATTTGTATTTGCCTAATCAGTGAGAGCGAAACGTGTGGCCGTTTGTTTTGTCTTAAGGAAATTAAGCAGCCAGTCTCTTGTAACATTGCAAACTGGAATGTTCTAGATATAAATTCCTTGTTTGAAGAAAGAAAAGTAAGAGGATTGGAGAGCAATGCAGAAAAAAAAGAGACCACAGTTTGTGATTTAAAAAATCTGCACGTCATTACAGCAGTTCAAAACTCCTGACCTGTCAGGGAGCGAAAGTATGTCTTTGCTGGTAATACCCTTGCTGTGGACTACATCTTCATCATGAAATGGAGTATTTAATTCTTGTGTTACAATAAAGGAATATTTAATAAGCATTTAATTAAGCATTTAAAGAGATAGTTCACTCAAAAATGAATAACCTGTCATAATTCACTCACTGCCACATTGTTTCAGATATGTACAACTTTTTTCTGCGGAACATAAAGAAGGTATTTTGAAGAATGTTTTTGTCCATACAATGGAAATCAGTGGGGCTCAAGTTAAATCACCTTTATTTTTATAACTCTTAGTCTTTATACAATACTGATTGTTTCAAAGCGGCTTTACAGAAAATTATACAACAGCTGTTTCCATCCAAAGTTGTGAATTTAACTTATGTGCAAAATTGGAATATCGCACAAAACATTTGCGAATAAAGCACCATTTCCATTCAGTGCGTGAGACAAAGAGAACAAAATCGTCATTTCCTGACAAAATGGCGCTAAATATCACTAAGAAAAATGGAAGTTGCAGCTGTAGGAAAAGCCATTGTATAATATAATTTCGTATATAATAAATTACTTGTGCTTCAGAGCACGCAGTTGAAATGTTATCTTATAAAGTTATCTTGCTTTCGAAGGCAGATGCCTGCTGTTTGGGAACGCAGTAAGACAGTTCTGAGACTGGGAGGTAATTATACTGAACCATTTTGATGACAGACTTTGCTCAGGCATTTCAGAACAACCAAAACAGCATTTCAGATGCTGTGCAACAAGATCGGTCCGCTAGTTGGACTATTTATGCTGTCCTGTCGCAAAGTCACATTTCTTTTTTGATGCACATCGAGGAATTTAGTAGATGTGTTTCCATCATAAATTATGCGCATGTTTTTTTATCGGATAAAAAGTTTATCAGACTCAGTTGAGGGCATACGTTTTTTTATGCGCATTTTGGCGTTTCCATCCACTGTTTTATTTTTTTATGCAATATCCCAAAATACAATGGGTGGAAACATACTTGATGCAAATAGAGTTCATTTCGGCTGTAAGAAAACAGTGTCACTTGCTGGGTTTCCATCCAAACATGAAGCAAATCTTTTCAAAGTTTGCAAAAAAACTAATAAAAAAAACACATGTGAATTAGATGCATTTCCATCAAGTTGTTCGAGCGGATGATAGTGGTATTAGTAACGGACCAACAGTAAATGAAACACCATCAGCGGACACAGCCGATTTGTCACGTGGGTTTAATGTTCGCACAAGTCAAAAACCACCTCAAGTGAGCGTAAAAACTTTTTTTGAGAATAAAGGGATTTTTTTCCTGAAATTTGCCATTTCCATCACCCGTTTCTGATGCGATACTTCAAAATGCACATAAAATCAGTGCAGTCAAACCAATAATTTTGTTGAATAATAAGTGTCCCCAAAACGACATTTGGGACCTATTAACTTTTATTGTATTGACAAATATATATATCATAAAGGTGTCGCACAACAGTAAATGCTGACAGAATATTAATTTCCGGGTGAACTATCCTTTAAAAGGTACAGTAAGTAATTTCAGAAAAACACTGTTGAATGTGGATCGGACCAAGCGCCACAACACACTTGTAGCCAATCAGCAGTAGGGGGCGTGTCCACTTGTGATGTGGGAGGAGAGAAAGTGAGCAAGAGAGAGATTTGAAGAAAGACTGTAGAAAGAGAGATGGCTGAGAGACATTACAAAAGAGAAAAGGATTATCATCGGAAAAAGAAGGGTTATGATAAGGCACAAGCTTTAGGACCCGCGTTAATAGACTATTAGAAAAGCTTTCCAGCGCTGGAGAGACCCAAGCGGGAAGGCCTGAAAATGGACGCCGAGGTTGAGTTGTTTCTGCTCCATACGGTAGAAACATTGGTTTTGCTATGTTTCACAAAACCAATATATGCTGTTGTTGTAATGTTAGCTATTGTAACAGGTCATTTTTAAGTGTCATTGTTTGTCTGGAACCGGTGTGCAGCTGGCGACCAACACCAAACTCTTGTGTGTGGTATGTTAATATTTTTTATTCTTCCTTGTCATTTGTTCGCCATCTTCGCTTTATTTTTCACAAAGCATTATTTTACTATGATAAAGAGACATTCACTCTTGCATTGTCTGTTTATGCATTTTGGGGGCGGAGCAATGAAGGGAGGGGTGTGGTTGTTTTGGGTTGATTTCAAATATCAACAGTGCTTCTCAGAAATCCCTTACTGCACCAGTAATAAATGCTTGATGCATCACTGAAGCACATATCTGATGATGTGATGCTCAGATCCAGTACCATTATATGTTTTTGCAGTTACTACAGCCACAAAAATATGAGAAAAATAAAATGATTGGGAGGACCTAATATATCACAGCATACCATCTACTATTTAAAAAAGGACATCACTGCATCAGAAATTATGAATGCTTGTAATGGGAAAGTTTTCACTACCCAGACTGCAGTAATGACCTAGATTTCCTACTTTGTTCTGTAGAGCAATAGCAAGGCCAGAGGTGTAACTGTAGGGTCAAATCCCCACCAGTGTTCATCAGCCGAACGATAAACGATTGGGCGGTTGAGGACAAAAAGTGCTGCTTTTATGGCAATTCACAGTGTCCAGCCTCCCCATTAACCCACTTTATTGATGTCACAAGTCATCTGAATAAGGCTTTTTGTATTCCCACAGCCAGTGTGTTCTACTCTCCCGCACTTTGTTGCAAGGCCGTGTTTGGCAAAGTCTAAAGTCTTTTGAGAAGTAGAAGGAGCTCTGTCCGAGTTGTTATTGACATGTTTCACATGCCTCAAGTGCTTCCTCCATTCCGATACCTAAAAAGCATGTGCCATGTTTTGGCAATTTGGCAAATCTGTCTATGTGTGCATCTCTCAGAAATCAAAGCTTGGCAAGAGTAATATAAACTGTTATTCAAGTTATAACAGTTAACTAAATCACTGTCAATCAGTGACTTAAATCAATAGGCTACTACATCATATACTTGTTCTACGATATGATTTTGTATATTATTGTATGTATATTTAAATCATTTAAGCCTTGTACAATATGATACTCGAATGAATGGAATAAGCACAGCATGATCACAAATCAAACAGCGTGTTAATTGCCGTCTCTGCGCGTCTCCGTCTCTCAGCAACCAAACCAGCTCTAATAGCCTATAATCAACTAAGATTCATATGCATTAATAAACTATCCTGCCTTCTAAGTAAAAGAGTGTGATATTTGTCCCACCCCTCCTCCACTGTGATTGGACGGCTGGGTGAAAAAGTGACAGTGATAAGCGCTGCATATTACCCAAAGTTGAACATTCTTGGCGACCGGAAAAATTCGTTTAAAAACGCAGCGCTCCCATTGAAAACAATTGGAAAAATATGCTAGCCTTGGGGAAAAACTCTTTGGTGGATACCTTAGTGAAAAAACTACAAAAAAGCATAAAGGTATCATACAAGTAGGCCATATGAATATTGTGCTATATTTCAAGTCTTTTGAAGACATACAATATGATAGCTTTGTGTGAGGAAGAGACTGAAATGTACGTTTTTATTCACTGACAGTCTTGCAACCAGATACCTGAGTTGAAGAATCAGATCAGTCTGAATCATTAATGAATCATTCAGACCGGCTTTGTGAATTGGATCTATTTTTCGTTGAAAAGATTAGACTCAAAAGAATGATATTAATCGATCAGACATTAAAATTTCTCTCATTAGCTTTCATTAACTCACCAAAAATAGCTGGATGAGGGCAAATGTCAAGATTTTCAGTAAATTATTTAAATTCTGGTTTGTTTATCATGCAAAACTACTATACTGCTTCAGAAGACTTTGAATCATGAGTCATATGAACTATTTGTATGATACTTTTATGGCGCTTTTTGAGCTTGATAAGCCCAGTCCTGACCCATTTTCATTATATTGAAAAGAGCTGCCTAGATATATATAGATATTTTTTTTAAATTCACCTTGTGTAGAAGAAAGCTATATAGACAATGCAAGTAAAACTAAATAATGACAGATTTTTTTTTTTTTTTGACAAACTATTATTTTAATTAGCCTATATAAAGTAAAAACTAAAGTACTTCATGGACCTTGCCAAATGAACAAGCTCTCTTTTATCCAGACGCTCGTAAACTATATTTCATACACACGACACAAGAACAGTTCAATGAAGCTGAGTAATATTGCATCTCATTCAGTCTTTTGGCACATTTCAATATTTCAAAACCACTGGGATTCACAGTTGCAGGTTAATTCTCAAACAGACTCTCAGCTGTGCACTATTTTATGTTAGATCATCAGATAATATCCCATTTGTCTCTGCAAACCTCAGCTAGACAAACACAATCACATCCAGTATCTTCTTGTTTTCTCTGTGGTGCTATAATGCTTATTAGATTTCTCTTTGTGGTTGTATTAGACATGCACTAATCAAATTTGTGCATCATCAGTGGGACACAAAGCTGCATTTCATTTTTTTAAATTGGGAAGGTGCAAAAAAGGAGCAAAGCACTGTGTGAATTACACTTTTTATCCCATTGAGTTGGAGCAGCTGAGGTCTTAGGATCTATGACCCTGTTTGTTACTGTAAAGAAGAAAAACAGAGACTCTTTATCTTCCTTGAATATGGCATCATAAAATGTGATTCAGTATTAAGACTAAAGGTAAAAAAAGAAAAAAAAAGGAAAGTCACCTTACTAGCATGGGAGCTAAGAGCAGACATGCTGGGTCTAATCAAGTGCCTCTATATTTGCACCTGAGGCTGTTTTTAATGACTTTAACTAACTTCCTTTGTAATGAGCAAGGAAAACAGACCATCGGCAATGACACACAGGCCTGAGAAGGGGCTTCATGGATAATCAGGCTCACTCCACCTGCTATTAGTGGTGTAGTGACAAGATGCCATGAAAAATATGTCTTGGAATTTGCCTTGCCCTGTCTGAATGCTGAGTCACTAGATATCGCACGCTGAGGAGTTTGGATCCCTCGGTCTCGATCCCCCCCTGAGAATCATCAGCACTGGAAACGAGGGCATGTTGGAATCTTGCAGAAGGGGCTGCGGTCCCTCGGGAGCCCTTAAAAATTCTATTTAGCACTTAACGTCGCACTTGAGACATAATAGTTGCTGCAGTTGGTGTGCTGTTTAGGCATGATCTCTTTCTCTTGCGATGTTAACTCTTTCAATGCAATTGTTGTCAAGCCATGGATGTCAGATCTATTTAGTGGTGTCAAAAATGCTTGGTAAGCTTTTTTTTTTTAGTCGTGTTCAGGGCACAGTGTTTTTCAGCTGCAGTGAAACTGAAAACTAAGGTGATGTCTAGTTAGCAATGTATACATTTCATAATAATTTTTTGAACATTGCACAACATAATTTTCTTAATCAGTATTTTTGTCTTGTTTTCAAGTATAAAAACATAATCTTACGAATCCTATGAATGAACGAATGAATGAATGATATGCTTGAACATGGCTGCAGGTTGCAGATTTTGGAGTTTTGAAGTGAAATTACTGGAATTTGGCAACATTTAATCATCTCCTCACTGGGATGGTTGCAGCATGATGCCTGTAAAGTGATATTATGGCAGCACATTAAGGTAATTGGCCTGCACTTGAGAAAAGAGGAGAAACATTTATTAGAGGTTTTCACTCTGCAATCATTTCATTACTGCCAGTGTCCTGCACTGGTCGACCATGTAGGCCTACGTATGGGAACTAAGAGATGGTGTACAGAGATGGAACATATACAAAGACACTTATGAATGTGTGTTTTATTTGCCGCATAATGATAGTGATGGTTATACGGCATTGTGTGTCTTCCTTTTTTTATTAGGATAGCAATATAAAATTGATGATCTGATTTACACTCTCATCGATAGCCAGAGGGAAGTTTCCTTATTGCTCCAAAGAGATGAATAACACTCTTGAAACCTTAAAAATTAAACTCACACCATTGAAAGATTGTTGATTTATAAGGCTCTGCGAAAGTAACCTTTCACAACTGAGAGTAGAAAGCAGAAACAAAGAGCTGAGGGAGCAGTTTAGTTTAGCCTCGGTCAGTGGATAAGATTTATGGTAGCTGTTTTAGACCAACAAATTCAGCATAATCTGTTTTTAAATTGACATTTAAAAAAATGACATTTTATAGTGTAAATAGCTTAAATTGAATGTTTACTTTAGACCAATCTCAATACCAGTTAAAATACAAGATTCTCAATACCAGTTTTTATGTAACATCAAAAACTATAATTAAACACTCCTTTTTTTCCCTTTTTTTTAGAAAAGGTAAATATAGATACAAATATAAACATAAATAAATGACTACAATGACAGGTAACTTTTTTCAGTAATAGTCATTTTAAGTAATAAAAAAAAAACAAGCAACACAGAGCAAATAAAACCAAAGAAGTATTGTACAAGTTTGCCAGGTTTTTAACAGCAGTATCTGCTGCACAGATTGAAAAAAAATACATTATAATATTTAGTTTTTCTGCAATATACAGTATATTACGATATTAAAAAATGCTGGAATTTTCAAGAGATGACTTGAATGGCTCTATTTGGGGGAAAAAAGTTATCAGTCAAATAATATAGAAATATTGGGGTCATTTTGTAGGGAGGGCATTTGCATAGAAAACAAAAATAAATTTGAACTGCAATGTTATAATCATTTAATATCTCACAATAATACAGTCAACCTGGTGCACACATGAGTTAACTAAACTACCATGGTTGAGGCATAGAAAGCAGTGGCAAGGTTTTTGAACCTCTATTTCCCAAATCTATGCCTATAATTGTTATAAAAGAAAGAAAGGATTGTTTATTTATTCGATTTTTCTTTTATACTGTGTGAATGTGGTGAAGGGAAGGAAATGAAATTTAGAGCACTAGCCGTGTCACAATATACATAATCATTCACAACCTGACATGGATTACTGTACATGTAAGTCATCTCTAACTAACCTGTGTGGTGCAGACCTTAAATCTATTTATAGAATCAACAAGACGTTTAGCCAGGAAATAAAGAGTACGGCCAGCTATCCTTGCCTTATGTGAGCAAATCAGACTGTTCGCATTTCTCTTTAGCAACCATCTGGGCATTCAGTTCATTAAATCTGCACTAACAAGATTAGATCTAGTGCAAATGCCCAACAGACGGAACACTAGAGATGAAATGTGCCTATACTGCTGCTGTTCATCCATAGATTATGTCTATGGCTATTTTTTATAAATAATTGGAAGGAACATTTTTGTGTGTGAGTCTATCAGCAGCATTACATCAATAGTTTGACATGAATAGAAATAGCATTGTAAATTATATAAAATTACAACTGCTGAGTCATGCATTGATAAAGGTCAAAGTCAATGGATAATCCACTTTAACTAGTCCTTAGTAACAGGTGCTAAACTACAATCCTTACACTCACAATCATACAATTTCACTTTGATCAAGGTGAGTCACAAAAATCCAAGAAGGCCAAAACCAAAAATGAAAATTCTGACATCATGTGCTCAGCCTTGTGTCATTTCAAAACCTTTATTTCTTCTACGGAACATAAAAGAAGATATCATGAAGAATGTTGGTACCATAGTTCCAACGAACATTCGCAAACTGCGTTGTGGTTAGAAACATAGTTTTTAGGTGAAATTACATGTGGACTCAAATAGATCATGCTTTTGGGCACAATATTTTTCACCTCATTTAAATATCAATGCATTTTAATCTATACATTTTACCATGTCAACAATCAGTGCCATTTTGAGGAGTGTGCATGTGTATGAATGTGCAAGGGAACCCGGAGTATGACGTACGAGGGAACCCGCAATGAATCAAACATCAAAAAGGGAACAAAAAAACAGTGAAGTAATACTCAGTTCGTTACAGCACCAATGCCAGAAAAAATACGTTACGTGGAGAAAGCTGCTGACTGAATGAACCGCATTTATACGGGAGTAAAGTGTAAGCCAAATACTGCATGTTAATGTAATTAAAAAAAGGCATCATACTCTGGTGGTTGAGCAGTGAGTTATTATATCATTGTGTGGGAAACGCACCCCTGGTTTGAAACAACATGAGGGTTAGGATGATAGAATTTTCAGTTTTAGATGAACTATCCCCGATATCAAGATGTTTCTTTTGTTTAAATTAGAGTGGATTCAAAAAGTATTCAGACTTTCCCTTAATTTTCCACGTGTGTGTATGTAACGGAGGCCAGCTAGTAGACGCTGTGCGAGTAAACCTCACTCCTCTGATCTCAATAGGTGCTCTAGCGACAGATGCTAGAGGCTACAGTCTTTAGCCTCCTTGTTAGAGTGCCTGACTCTCACGCCGGAGATCAGGGTTCGAGGCCCACACAGAGCAGGGAGAGTAGGACCTGGGTGGAGGGGTTACATTGGTACCGTGACCTGGATGGAAGTGAGGTTTTGTTGGGGGTGAGTGTAAAGGAGGCCAGCTAGTAGTCGCTGTGCGAGTAAACCTCACTCCTCTGATCTCAGTAGGCGCTCTAGCGACAGACGCTAGAGGCTACAGTCTTTAGCCTCCTTGTTAGAGTGCCTGACTCTCACGCCGGAGATCAGGGTTCGAGGCACACAGAGCAGGGAGAGTAGCACCTGGGTGGAGGGGTTACATTGGTACCGTGACCTGGATGGAAGTGAGGTTTTGTTGGGGGTGAGTGTAAAGGAGGCCAGCTAGTAGTCGCTGTGTGAGTAAACCTCACTCCTCTGATCTCAGTAGGCGCTCTAGCGACAGACGCTAGAGGCTACAGTCTTTAGCCTCCTTGTTAGAGTGCCTGACTCTCACGCCGGAGATCAGGGTTCGAGGCACACAGAGCAGGGAGAGTAGCACCTGGGTGGAGGGGTTACATTGGTACCGTGACCTGGATGGAAGTGAGGTTTTGTTGGGGGTGAGTGTAAAGGAGGCCAGCTAGTAGTCGCTGTGCGAGTAAACCTCACTCCTCTGATCTCAGTAGGCGCTCTAGCGACAGACGCTAGAGGCTACAGTCTTTAGCCTCCTTGTTAGAGTGCCTGACTCTCACGCCGGAGATCAGGGTTCGAGGCCCACACAGAGCAGGGTGAGTAGGACCCGGGTGGAGGGGTTACATATATATGAAGAGTTCAGATGCAAAAACCTCTAAGTGCCATCTGAAATTTTCTTCTAGAATGATCATTTTTATCAAGCTCGTATATTTCAGTTCAGTAATTTCACTTAAATGGCAATTAATAGGTAATTTTCATTGCCATTTAAGTGAAATTACTGACCTTAAATATATGAGCTTGATAAAAATGATCATTCTAGAAGAAAATTTCAGATGGCACTTAGAGGCTTTTGCATCTGAACTCTTCATATATATACTAAATAATCACAATGACATAAGTATTCTTATTCTTAAGTAACCCTTAACTCAGTACTTTGCTGAAGTACCTGAAAAAGTAAATAAAATAAAAACCCTTTCTGCTTTCTGAATCCACTGCATATGGCAGGCCTATGAAGTGATCACGATGGCCATATCCCTTCAATACATACCGGTAATAAGACAAAGACAAGGAGGGTCTTATTACTTTAGTCCACCTGCAGTCACTTACATACCTTGAGAGAAAAGAACCATGCATTACATTATCAATAAAAATGCTACCAGTCTCCAGATGTGCCTAGCCCACACAAATAGCTCCACAAATCACCAGTGGTTCCAATTGTTATTTAATGTATGAAAATACAAATCTCAAATATCTTGAGACTTCATTCATTGCACTTAATTGGATTGAGTGAAGCCCACTCGTTGGCCTACATACGCATTGTTTTGTACTTAGGACGCTTAATGCAAATGACACTGATCTGATGAGTGACATTTAAGCTCTCAAATCCATCGGGCTGTTGTGAAGGGCTTTGGGAAAAGATGGAGGGTGGGCTACAACCACAGAATGATGCTGTAGTACTTTGTCAGAGCGTTTGTTGATGAGTCAATTGTGTTTTTATCTCCATCTGTTAAACGCCTTGACTTTCTCCTTCCTCACTTGCACTGAGAATTTTTTTTTTTTTTTTTTAATGATTCTTCGACAACTTAAGGAAGGAAACTTTATCCAGTCTCACTCTCTCTTTCATCTGAAGGTATTCTAGGCCGAGACAATACTTATTCACTTGACCTAAAAAAAAAATCCACCTTACAGGAGTTTTGAAAGAAACGACACTCCTTTGGCCTTCAATAAGACATATTTAATTTCCTCTCACTCTAAGCATGAATCACTGTAAAAATGGGCTGTATGAAGATTGGCTGCTGAGAGTATTCGAAACCTATCACATGAAAGGGCTTGCCGTGTTTGTCTAGATTACTGTGTTTGAGGAGATTAGGAATAGATTAGTTGCAGCACTGAAATGACTATGGAATGAGATTATAATCTCTTATCAAGGGTATGAGCAAACTAATTAGCCAGGAAGGAGGAACGCAACAAAGTGGAATTAAACCTCGAGCCTGGAAGCCTTTTACACATTTCAAAAAATGTCCCCACAAGGTCAAGGATTTTGGATATTGACATCTTTGTGGGGACGTTTTGTCGCCATAATGTAGGGTTTACCAGGACCACACACACACCTTTTTTGAACAACCAGTGGGTGCCACCATGAAGATAGCTGTTTTCCAAGTCCAGTCTCATCAAAAATCATTGTAGAATCTACAAGTACACCACAAACTAGAGGCATTTGTGCTACAAGACAGAGTTAAATATGAGATCATAATCAATATGTGCTGTTCTTAATTGACACAAAACATCTTTTAAAGGAAATAATCACATAGAAGACCATTACACTTTTTACACTTATGCTGAAGAAACTAGCTTTTATTATTGCCTGTTAGCTCAAAGTGTTTATGTAAGACTGTTTTATTTTGTCTTCAGCGCTGCTCTCATGCACACTGTATTTATGCAAAACTATACAACTCAGGAGAGTGATACTTCTATGCAAATTTGAGGACATTTTCATTTCTGTTGGCTGATAAAATGTGAATGTAAAACATTTTCAACATAAATCTAAAACAGAAATTTGGTATGAATCACATGGAAATTGTGACTGTCTTTAACATATAACATATAATTGTCTTTATCATTTTTTAAATTTCAGGTTACACAGGTTAAATACACAAGCATTCCACACTGATCCTTGTCTTCCATCTTATTCAGTTTGTTTGCAGATTATGCATGTAAACCAATTACAGAGTTGAAACCTTCTTTAGTCGGCTCTCGTGAGAACCTGCACTCCTTTAGCAGGCAAAGAGAAAAAGAGACGGAAGGGAATGGCCGAGAAGAAGAGAGAGAGAGAGAGAGGAACTGAAAAATGGAAGCAAATAGTTTGCTTGGTTAGTTTCTATAGTTTGCCCCTGCCCTAACTACATCATCACACTGCCTGTTATTCCTATGATGGCCACTGAAATGTAACTCTTTTGATTCAATAATTTTTTGTAAGCAAAAAATGATTACAGGTATTTAATATATTGGAATATGATTTATATCAGTGAGTTTATTTATTGCAAATTAACTCAAGGCAGTTATTCCTACTATTGATTTTCACTTCAATGGAGTTTTCACCATTATCATCTGACCAAGAGTTGAACGCTAATTTTATTGTGATCTCATATGATGCTATTGATGCTTTGGGTCGGATGGGTCTAAGTAAGCAGTTTGAATGAACGATGAAAGGATTCTGAGCACTTCAGTGAGTTTAGTATAAGGAAAGAGTTAAATGCAAAAATGAAAACTGGTCTGATCAAGCAACTTTAAGAAGATATGTATGCTAGCCGTGCTATATCTAAGGACTTTGGGTTGAAAGGGGCGGCAGAGTCAAAACAGATGCAACATACACAAAACAGCAAAGCTGGAGAGAGTAGAAATTGGAGCGAATAAGTGGAACACATTTGGGAAGAAATGCTGTAGTTGCTCAACAAAAACTTTATTGGCACTTTAATGGAAATGAAAAAATATGGAAGAATCAATAGAATGTAGGTTTTAAAATAGTTCAGCCATGACTTATCAAGCACAGATACAGATTTAGATTCAGCGGACCCTTATTTAGATAAAATAAAATGAGAAACTGCATGCACTTGGTATTATAGGTCAGCGTTTATTATATACTGGAGTGCATTAGAAGGAACATCAATTAGTGTCAATTTTACTCTGTTGTAACTATTAATATGCTGCACTGAAAGAAGCAATTTTAAGTCAACATGGAATAAAAAATGGACCATTCTTAATTTTTTATAGAATATTGCATTATTTATCAAAAAATAATTTATCTGTGTACATCATTATTTATTTATTTTTGTTTGTTTATTTATTTCATGTGCCCTAGTAATCTTTAATCAAAAATAACTTGCCCTCACATTTGCAACGTCATCTCTTCTCTCTTTTTTTCGATGATGCAACCTGTGTCAGGTTTTGGGTAGGTGGAACTTAGTAGCGAGGACTCAAGTGCAGGAAACAAGGGCTTTTAAAATACAAACAAAAACTACCCCGAGGTGGAAAACAACTAGCCTGACTACGTCAGACTTCGTACTTCCGCTCAATTTCATTTCGCTTCTGTACTCAGTCTGAGACCGCGTCATAGCTTTCCGTTTTCCTCCAGCCTGAAAACAGCCGGCCAATCAACGAACAGAGGGCGGGCTGAGAGCCGTGACGTAGACGCTGATTGTACCGTGGATGCGTAGATTTACTTCACATAATCTGCAAAAGTCGTTCACAGCCATGTTCACTCCGGTATTTCGCTCGATGGTTTTGTTTTCGCATCATACATGTGTTTACAGTGGAAGTTAGATGCGGCTGAGCATGCGCATAACACACGCCATAACCAAACGTTATGTGATTGGCTTACGGGTAACCAATGATTTTAAGCTTCAGACTAGCGCCCCCAGGCAGTAAAGAAAACGTTTTTCTATTACGGAACTCCAGACTCTCTATACGAAGCAAAGCGAAGTAGCAGAGTCTGGTATTACCAGGCTAGAAAACAACACAGACTTGACTTGACGGGGCAAATGAATCAATAATCAGGTAACAAGATGGGCGGGGCAAGACAAATTGACAGGAGAGCACATGGCACAAGGAAACACATGACAAGCCATGTGCTCACACCAAACATGACATGAGAACACTCATAGGCTTACGTGTTCACACAAAACTTGACAACATGAAAGCACAAGACGAAACATGACATGAAAGCACGCGGCCGATGTAAACACTACACAAAACAAAACAACACACGCGGACAGAAAAGCGTGTGGTCCGAGCGAACTCGAAACCGACACACGACAACACAGAGCGCACGAGAACGAGCGGAAGCTCATCCTGTGCGCTCACAACAGAATACAAACACGCGGACTCGCGGAGCATGAATGTCCGAATCCCGACACAGAACCGAAACCAAACTAGACTGACGTGCCGGGATCCAAACACCACGCCCCGCACATGTAACAAGGCATACAGACAAGAGAGTGTCAGGGCTCTGTCACAAAACCAAGAAATAAACTAGACAGAAGTGACAGAACCCTGACAACCACATGAATCAGCAATAGCAAACCACTACGATCCAATCAGTTCCCGATGGACAAAACCAAGTCCCATCCTACATTTTTTCTTGTTCGAGAAGCCGTTTCTCTCTAATAACAGTACGTCACAATAGGAAAGACAAGACTATCACAATTTCCGTTTCATGTCAATTTTAAGGAACTACATAATGTTGCATTTCACATAGCAGCTCAATTTTATATAATTCTTAGACTGAAATTAGAAAGTCAAGGCTGTTTTTTTCCTTCTTTTTTTCTGACTCTTGTCTAGCCAGTTGGTTATTTATTTATGACAATAGGTACTGCAGTGGATCCTGCAAGCTGGCTTTAAGGCTGCCTGTGCACAGCCCAGTTTTAGAGAGTACTCAAAGATCTAGTACCAGGTCATCTGCCTTTGAATTGCTGTCACATATGCTAGAGACATATCCCAGGAGACTCCCGTAGTTAGCCAAAGACAGAGATTAAGATCTGACAGCCAGTTCCGTATGCATGAGACAGACTTGAGGTTTAACGTAAAAGCTTGTCTGGAGGTGCTAAATGAAAAGAATTCCCGTCTGATCCCTGGAGACTGGCAAAGGGAGATGTGCTCCAAGGGGCAGCCTAACCTCATTGGAGGCTGGTCATTACCAGTGTGTTCTTTGGCAGGGAACCTCACGGAGAAATTGGCTGTTTTTCCTCAATAAATGTGTTAGGTTTTCCTATAAAAGTCTGTGGGTGTGGGCAGCTCCCATGAGGCTAAATACACCAAAGATGAGTCCACAGACTGATGCGGTGTCAACTGTGCAAAAAACACAAGATTAAATTCTACATTAAAAAGCCTGTGGAGTAAGGTTAGGAAAAAGCTGCATAAAGATAAGTGTCTCATGTTCCCATTTTTTCTGTGTTTACAGCATTGGTCTAATAGTGATACTTCTCACCTTGTTGTACAACTACTAATTAAACAGGGGATTTCACAGTATACAAGAAGCAGCATGCAAGGAGATAACAAGAAATGTGTGGTGTTTTTGTTTTCAAACCTCATTTCGCACTGGGAATTTTCCCTTAAGGGAAAATATATAGGAAAATAATATGCACCATCAAATAAAGAAACCCGTTATTGTTGTTTATGTTAGCACTTTAAATAGCTCCAAACCTTCAAAAGGTAATTACAAAGGCAATAAAAAAGAAACATAAACCACTACACCACAAGATTTAAAAAATTTTTAGGGGAACTTTCTTCCTCTTTTTTTCTTTTCCGGAAAAGGTTGGAATTTAAAAGCCTGGTGCTGGGTGTCTAGAGCAAAGCCCATGCTTTATTTTCCTCCACTCTGTTAAAACAAAGCGAGACGTACCAAAGGCCTGTCCCGGTGCCTAAATATTTATGAGAGGAGCGGATGATGCTGTGTATTTACCTTCATTGGCAGACTTGCTTTAGTATACCTCAAACAAGGAGGCACAGTGTTAGCACAGTATAGTACAACTAGGCTGGAGTTCATCCCACAATCCTCCAGGATGGAAAATATGGGGAAATATTTTAAAGCCTGGAGTGTATTTGGTTGGGCTCTTCTTTGTTTGAGCTGTGTGCTCCCATGTTAGGATTCATTAAAAGTTCAGCGTGATTCAGAGTGAATATGTGGCGATGGAATCATCCTTGAAGACGGAGGGGTAGAGAGGCAATCTGCAGCTATCCCATCTCTCCCTTCTCTGTTATGTAACCGGCCCTCCTGTGGTCTCTCTGACTCAGTCTATTTGTGGTGTCTAGAGTCAGATAAGAGTGCTATTGCAACCAGAGCTTCTCCACCTATCTATCCTTCCCCTTTCTATCATGTTGACATACGACACATGTGAGTTTTGCTCAACGTTATTAGGTACAGGTACTGAGAGACTATTAAACTGTTTCAAAATGATAGAGCCTCGTTGTAAACCAACCCATCTGAGTATATTTAGCTGATCATTTACCTGTCCTATCTGATGTAGAGCAAAGGACACTAACATTACGTAACATTACTGCATTAACTTATCTCAGTCCACAATGTATATGAGCTAACTGCCTCTCTTAGTATGAACATCGGCTTCATTTCAGCCGCCATTTCAGTTGTAGTTAATATTTCTAGAAATTGATCTTAACCATTGTATCTCTCTTTCTTAGGCTCCTGCATGCTAAATTATCATAAGGGGTGTCGGTGTTGATTAATCAATTAAGTGAATTTCTATTAATTGCATATACAGTCCACAATAATCCATTTAGCAATTTAGTTGTCAGTCTTTCTGAAGCAGACTTAGGGGATGCTAAAACAGAATGTGTGTTAGCATTCCATCTGCATTATTTGCGGTTTATCGTCAAAAAAGATGTCACTGGGTGGTACCCTTTCAAAGGTACACCTTTGTACCTTATTTACCGCTAAAAGGTGCATATCAGTACTTAAATAGTGCATTTTAGTATATTTTGAAAGGCTACTTTTGTACTTTTTAGAGAGTGCATGGTTACGTAGTCCCGCACATGAAATGCTGAAGAAAAAATAGATACCGTGGCCATGAATTAAGAATTTGTTCCCACAACTAATTAATTTGTGGCAACGTTTGTTCCCTTATTTTATGTAAATCATGGCCGCATTGTACTAATTTGTTACTTCGTTTTAATTTAGTTAATTCATGGCCACAAGAAAAGTTTTTTTCCCCCACCGCATGTCATGTGCGAGGCTCCGTACATGTTGCACCATGAACACATTTGCAAAAGTAGTTTAACTTAACATCTCAAGACCCCTTTTTGCTCTGTCTGCTTTTTAACGCAAGAAAATATCCTGTGTAATGCATCCTGCTCTTGTTAAGTGTGGTTTGACAAGACACGTTGTATGTAGTTGTAGCTGGTGGGCTGTGGTGTATGCTTGTTTTCACCACAGAATAAAAAGGGTAATTGCGAATTTCTCTCCCAATTCTGACTTTTTTCTCATAATTGTGAGTTTATATCTCACATTTCTGAGAAAAGAGTCAGAATTGCTAGATATAAACTCGGAATTGAGAGATATAAAGTCAGAATTACGAGATATAAACTCCGAATTACATGATATAAAGTCAGAATTGCGAGATATAAACTCGGAGTTGTGTGATAAAGTCAGATTTGCGATATCTGTCCACCCATGGTGCCGCCATTTGGTGTTCAAAAGCGACAACAGTGTAACCAGTTCTAACGCAATGGCAAAAGTTTGAGCAAAAGCATGCAAACAGTTCTGTCGTTGGCTGCACAGGACGAGCACAGAATACTATTTGACCAAAAAATGTCACAGCTGTCTTAGAAAGACATCAGGGAATTGTGTCAACTTGTGTAAAAGTTAAACATGATGGTCCATGCAAGTCCATGAGATTAATCAATGAAACTCCACAACAACTAAAAAATGTATCCACTAACCATTCAGAAACGTCCAGGTGCAGTCTAAAAGTTGCAACCTCTTCCTGAGTCTCCCCGTAACGCTAGTGGTTATTTCTGAGAATTTGGATGACTGATATTTAATGCTTTGTTATTGCCGGAGTATCCGAAGCTTGTGTAAAGGATCGGCTGTCTTCTGAATGGGGGGTGGGGAGCAGCAGCTCATTTGCATTTAAAGGGACACACACAAAACAGCGCTTTTGTTCACACATCATTTTGAGCTGAAATTTCACAGACACATTATGGGGACATCATAGATTTATATAACATGTTGTGAAAAGGGGCATAATATGTCGCCTTTAACTAGCAGATGCTGATGTCTGTATACACATTTAAACATGCAACCTCTCATTACAGCTCACATTTACTGCTGGCTATATGGGTGCATAATTTATTGAAATTATTATATTGAAATGTGCCGGAAAGTCCTTTAGACTAACCATGTATTCACAGCAAAATCAATGTGAATGTGTCCATGTAGGTTTTGGTGCAATCTGACCTACAGAGGCATTATATGGAGTGGGGCTCAGTGAGCATGCTCAGATTTAGTGGCGCTCTGGTGCTGACATCACCTAGAAATTGCTTATCCAAGGTGACATGTCTACCCAGCAAAGGGCAGATAGTGCATTGCCGCAAATATTTCACCTTATTAAATATACATCGACAGGCTCGAGTTTTAAGGTGGTTCAAGGTTACACTGGCAGTGTAACTTGTTTTATTTTTTACATTTTTAGATTGAATGAGAGTTATGCTTCAAACAGAGAAAGAAAAACAGACAGAGAAGGAGAGAAAACGATGCACCGAAAAATAAACCAGAATCATAAAATCAGAGTGAAAGAATGAGGGAGAGCAGCAAGTATGTTCCTAGAAAGCATCCAGATTCTGTCTCAGGCACATGGCTTACACGTGTCTTAGTGTGTGACGCAGAGCGTGACACATCAGGTGGAGTTGGTTTGCTGCGGGCACTGGATGGGGCATTGACCTTAGTGCCTGTCAGACTGGGTGGCATTGCTGCAAGAGGACAGATCTCCCGCTGCTATCGTTTTTTTTTAATGTTAATGTTAAACTTGCCACAGTAATTTCTGTTATTTTCTCCTCACTGTAAAATTGTGGTTCAAGTGGTAATATATAAACCTTGGTCTTGGTGAAATCTTTTTCTGTACTGTAATTAATTATTACTGTAAAGTACTGTATTACATTTTAGGGGGGTTCAATGTTCAGTAATGGTAAAACATATATTACATGTAATTTAAATGCCACTTTTATTTGAATAAAAAATTTAAGGCAGCAAGTAGACTTTAACATTTTCTAAATTCAGAAGACACTTTTAGATACCAAGGATCGCAAAATATGATTTGGAGGGACTCCTTCATAAAATACAAAGGCAGCTATATTTTTATACATAAACACAACACATTTATACTATGTGAGGGAAAATATTTAGTGTATGAAAAGCTATCCAATCACGGCAATCGATATTGACCGGCGACAGCCTTTGATGTCACTACTATTGCGACCTGGAAGTATAAAAGGGGCGCCTAGATAACATGTCATCCACTTCAGACATTGTCTAAAGAGACTGTTCATACAGTCATAACCTAGACGTTCCCTTTCAAAAGGGAACTCACACTGCGTCGATGACGCTATGGGGAACGATATACAATCCCACCATGCTGAAGGGAGTGCATGCCAATTATGGCTTGTGACAGAAATGGCAGTATTTTCACAGAAAATGCCAAGAAACACTTCCCCTTCGGGTCACATACAGTGTCAATGACATTATTCCCTATGGTCACTGCCCAAGCTATAAGCCTCAAAGTGGCCTCCGAACAACGGAAGGCCTACCAAGGCCGCTCAAAGGCTTGGAACCAACAGCTTCCATGGAAGGGGTTCCTTTAAGGGAATATGGCCAGGGGGTCCGAAAGGAGTCCTGTCCAGTCACTTTCTGAGGGGGACCAACCTGTCTGTTTCCTGAACAGAGTCTCTCACAAAATCCAATAGGGAAAAACTGCAATTAATGGCAGTAGTTCACTCACAAACCGGATCATAGAGACGGGCATCCTGGAGAGGGGAGTAACTCTACTCGATCCTGGATCTACACAGAGCTTCAAAGCCCTGTGGAGGCTGGGCACTCTAAAGGGACCCTAATAAGGGGGGCGCCTCCAGCTCTTGGACTGATCCAACAGGGAGGCCTTGTGAGAGTCCTTCGACCTTCCGACCAGACGTAGGGAGTTAAGTATTCAAACAGAGCGATCATCAGATAGATTCTGGAGCACAATGCTTAAACTGATACGTACTGACCAGGCTCTGGGCTAAAATCAGGGAGGCTCCATGGGGCCTTTAGTCCATGGGGCGTTTAGGCATTAAGTCCTTTGCAATGCATCCAACTCGTTGTGTAGCCGCCTTCAAGGAGGCCTGTTAAGGCCTAACTACTTGATAGTGAGGATGTTAGCAGAGCTAGCCTTCAGAGGCCTAGGTGCTCTCACAGACATTTCTGTGGGCCTGGCTATACTTATTTAACATTGCCAACAGGCAGTGTACTCAGCAGAAGTGCTATCGATCCTTTAAAGCAAGGAGAGTACAATCTTACGCTACCGGAGTATTGAGGAGGCCTACTGTAAGGCCTACAGTTTTGAATGTCACGGGCGTCAGCCCGGGCAGTGCTTTGGCTCTAAGGGAGCATACTCAACCAATCTGTCTCTACTTGAACCTGGGTGGTGAAAGGTGATAACATACGAGCTATGGGTAGCAAAGTACTCTAATTAATGACCCTAACAAGGGGAGCACTATCAGCATGACCCTGAAGGATGTATCAGGGTCGAGGCCTATTATCTTGTAATTTTACTAGACAGATTTTATATTCTCTACTAAACCCAAGGGAATGGAGGCCTCAGTAAGTAGCCAACGACATTCGACCTTATGACTTGAATTCTTATATATAAGGGGCTCAGAAGAAAAAAACCTTTTTAACTAAAGGCCTTGCTGCCAGCTGCTACTTTCAATGCTGTAAAGAGCGGAGGCCTGAGCACACTGCTTCTTACTCTCTAGAGAGAAAGACCTGACAACACCCATATAAATCTGCATGGGAGGCTTTTCGAAGGTAGCCTGCTACCTATGCTGCTATCTACCCTGTTACACCACTAGTATAATGCAAAAGGCGGACCTTGGCCAGATGACTCTTGAGTAAGAGGAGGCTAGTACTAGGAAAAACAGATTTAGAACAGACCTCTAGATTTACAGGAATTAAATCTCCTGATGGTCTAAGGAACCTACACTCAGATACTGAGAGGCTCGAGGCAAGACTGCTTAGCAGACCACCACCTAAAATCCTAGATACTAAGCCTAAGCCAGATATCGAGGCACACGAATATTATATGTCTGAAGGTTAGTGCTATAATTTCAAAACGACTTTCTAAAGTGAGAGGAGAACTACTGCTCTAGTATAAGGTGGCTTTCAAGGTGGCCTGATGAGGGCCAATGCTTGATTTTGTAGTTTTATCTGGAGCTTGACAGAGCGGTGGCCTCAGTAGAAAAAAACTCCCAATAGGGAGGAAGCCATCTCACGCAGAAATGTCTGTTTGCTGCTCGGATGAACGGTGGCCTGACTAGAAACATTTTTCGATAATAAGGCCAACCTGTTCACTACCACAGATTGGCACTACCCACTATATAAGCCTAATGACTCTAAATCAGAGGAGGCCTATGGGAAGGGTATGCATAGCCCATTTAAGTGCAATGTTTGTTTAAAAGGCAGGGCCAGAGCACTTCAGATTGTCGATGCCTCTCCAACCGCGAGATAGTTGGCAAACCTCTCGTCAATTGAGGCATCGACACATACCCGTGTTCGGTACCCCTCAAGAACTGATCGTGCTTGTGTCATCAAGTGTCATCAAGTGTCAATATCTTAGACACGGATCCACACACTTCCTGAAGCGTTTTTCACAAGCCATGGTTACCTTTTGAAGTTTTCAGGTTGAACAAAACAGTCCCTGAAGACGAAAAGAGGATGACATGTTCTCTAGACGCTCCTTTTATACTTCCGGGTCGCACTAGTAGTGACGTCATAGGCTGTCGCCGGTCAATATCGATTGCCGTGATTGGATAGCTTTTCAGACACCGGTTCACGTGGAGGGCGTTCTCCATAGCGTCATCGACGCAGTGCGAGTTCCCTTTCGAAAGGGAACTATATTCTGATGTTTTTTAATAGAATAAGATTATTAAAATCATCATGTTTTCTGGCCAGTTGTTAAAAAGCAGAAATGAACAGAATTATCATTCAGTTTGGTGAAGAAAATCATTGTTAAACATATATCATTTATATTTTTTGTAGTGCACACATTAACTACGTTAGCCTTTAAAATGATTTTTGTTGCAAATTGTCTTAGATGATATCATTGACTGTTTTTTTAGAAAGTCCTTCGGATCCAATGATGTTGATTCTCCATGTAAGATTTCGGTTTCAAATTATGTTGTCCTCAAAATAATGATTATTGAACAGGATTTAATTAAACCAAAAAGGTATTTATTGTTGTTAGTAAGCAACGAGAACTATTTTGAGATTTTCTAGTGGTCTGTACGTATATGCTTCATGAGATTTCTTGTGCAGGTGTAGCATTGTTCTTTAAACCTCCATATGGTGCAGTAATCCTCCATCATGCACATACTACATCTGAAAAAGGTCATGAAACAAGGACACTGGTGGTCTAAAGTGACATGTGTGTGTGATGTTCTGATAATGTTCTTTTACGTTTTGTACCGTAATCTCAGAACCCTTTGTGCTTCGACTCAAACAATACCCCATTAGGATTTATGCATCTTGCTACAGACTGAAATTGTGTTAAATATAGACAGCAATGAGAAAAATCATAACTCATGGGACAAATATATACAAAGGGAAACATAAATTATAGTTTTATATCTGTAGAGCTGATATTCATCTCTGCAAGACTGATATCCACACATGCTTTTATTAACTTGTGAGACCAAATCCTATTTCCAATTTTAATAATAAACCTGGTTATCAGGCACATTTTTATTTCTGGTTATTCGCCCCAGTGGCTATATTGTATAAGTCAAGTACAGTCGAACTTGAGACTGTACACAGCCAGTTGGCTCACATGCTGCGAATTAGATGGCTTAAGTCCAATGGTGCTCCTTCTCACGGCTATGTTTATGTGTGTGTATGTGTGTGTGTCATGGTTTCACGTGCAGTAACTCTTATCAAGGCACTGATCATTATCTATGCATGCCTTAAACACAGTTGCCAGAGGGTTGAGATATAGATAGAGCTCAATTTCGCTTCTTCTGGGTTCAATAATTCAAGCTTAATCGACAGTAAATGTGGCATAATTTGGTTGAAAAATTTAATGAATTAACTCGTCTTTTGACTCGTCCCTTAGCTTAAAAAAAGAAGATCTGACATTTGAGGGTTTAAAGGAATAGTTCAGCCATTTACTCACCCTATAATGTCCTTCCAAACCTTTATGACTTTCTTTCTTCTGTTGAACATAAAGTGATAGTAAGATATCCTGAGAAGAATCTCTGTTTTTTATTTTTTATTACCAACATTCTTAAAATATCTTATTTTGTGTTCCACATAAACTTTCTGCCATACAGGTTTGGAACACCTCATGAAGATTAAATTGACAGAATTTGTCCCTTTAAAGGTTTTGTGCCATTCCGTTGTCATGGTAAATGCTGTTGTAAAATTGAATATAACTTTACAAAGGAAATGTTGGCAAAAAATGTTTCCCCCCCACACTAAAATCATGTTAACATATTTTGTTTACTTCTTGTGGCTATACTTCTGAAAACATTTACAGACACTATAATTCCTTCACTTCTCAAGATTTTTGCTTTAAAAATAAATATATAAAAAGCATTTTTGTGGTAATCAACATTTTGGCAAATGCTGTAGATTAATCTTAACTTGTACTACTGAACCCAGGATTATTTCTTTGAGTTAATAAAGCAAAAGCAGGTGACTATTCATTCATTTGTATAGGCAGAATTAAACTCTTTGAGGAGTGAACACCAAAAGCAGGTGTTAATTAGTATCTCATTAAACAGCTTGACCTGTCATGTCTGCAAAGACATATTCAGCATGTCAGATGACTCATAACTCAAGCATTCTAAAGCACATCTGTTGCTGATAAGGGCTGGTATGATATTTTGATTCTTCTTCTTAGTAAGACTGCAAACTCAACCTCATAACTCAGTCGAAGTGTCCACTCGCTGCCCTCGAGCAAGCCTTGTTCAATGAGTGTGTCATTACAGCTGTGTGACTTTGGCCTCAGGCCGGACGGTTTACGGTGAGCACGCACAGAATGTTGCATTGCTACACTGTCCAAATGCAGCTCTGAATCGTTTGGCCGGCTGTCAGACGACTCCAGCAGAGTCATGGCCCCGCCTGAACTCCATTGTTTATTGTTTCATAACATAAACACGCAGCCAGAATGCAGTCTTCAAATGTTTCTTGAGCACCAAATCAGCATATTAGAATGATTTCTTAAGAATCATGTGACACTGAAGACTAGACTAATGGTGACTTCTGAAATTTCAGCGTTGCCATCACAGGCCCGAAACTTTTGAACAGGAGTGTACTTTATAAACACTAAGCCTAAATTAGCTGAATTTAAGCAAATGCACTACCTGAACTTAAAAAGCCATTGCTGTCTCAGAAAAACTTAAAAGACAGAATGAAGTTTTTGCCGCAATATGGAAAGTTGTGTGTGGAGTGATGAATCACAATGAAACATAAGTTTCATGGTGATGCTGAATAGCGAAAATCTGCTGAAAAAATATAATAATAAATGTATCTCTACCACAATAAAACATGGAGAAAGAGGTGTCATTTTAGTTGCTGGTATCGGTTAGCTACTTTACTGTGAAAAGTCATTCAATGCATTGGAGTACAGGAGAATATTGCAGAATGATTTGTTTCCCACTAATAAAAAGTTTTTATCTAAAGATGAATGATCAGATGTTATTTTTCAACAAGACAATGTTCCTGCCAAAACTGCAAAGACAACCAAGAAGTGGTTTGAGAACAAGTCCATCAGACTGAGTCCAGATTTGAACCCTATAGTGAATATTTGAAGACTTCAGATGCAAAAGCCGCTAAACTCCACCTCCATCAAAAATGAAATAACGATATTGAACGCGAATGCTCTCCGCACATAGGATATGTCCATCAAATACTTTAGCTTCAAACCCGCTAAATTCTAGCCTCAGCCCATTTAGAAATACCGGTTCATTGGCAGAAACCTCTAAACACCACTTCCATTTGCCAGCAAAAGCCTCTAAGTTCAACCAACCAGAAGATGCAAATTGAATCATATAATTTCAAGATGAATGACGGCGTGCGTATGAGCCAGCTTTCAGTTGTCGAGCTGCAAGTTTTTATCCTGTTTTAGATTAAACAAGATGGAGGAGCATGGATGAACCTGTGGTAGTTTCAGTGGCAAAATGAAACATCATCAACATCATAATTCTGCCCATTCTAAAAGGCTAAAAAAAACCATTAAAGTGGCAATGATTTCACGAGTAGCATATAAACACAACAGTGTTTCTTGTGCTGCTGTAACTGACAGAAACGGACATAATCTACATTAAAGAACAGCTCTATTACACATGACAAGGTGAGACTGTTTACTATGTCTTGTCCAAAGAGGTGAACTTAGAGGTTTTTGCAAAAAAGCACACATGGACTTAGCTTAATCAAATTTGTTAAATACCATTGAATTGACTAAAGTGACATTTTTCAAAATAAGACATTTCAATTACTGACTAATAACCTTTTCGTTGCCATTAAAGTTAAATTACTGAACCTAATCTCAAACAAACTGGGAGACATTTTTCAACTACTCATGAACTGTTTGAAGCTGTCCCAAATGGCACACTTCATAAGCACTTTCGGTCTTGTGGACTTACAATGGCTGCCGTGTGCGCGTATCCGTTAAGTCCAAGTAGGGTTTCAGAAGGGGTTTGCAGCCGATATGCGCCCTCGATGCGCACTTTTGTTGAGCCCACACTGTTGCGAATTCTGCAGCAGACTTCTACCCGACAGTCAAAGCGGCTTTACGTAAGTGCGGAAGACTGCTAGTGTTTTGGGTGCCATTTGGGACAGGGTCACTCTTCTTCCTGTAAAAAGCGGTCTACAAGTTTGCCCACATGGCTTAAATTTTAAAAGTTACTTTATCTACAGCATTTTTGCAGTATAATTTCCTGACCATTTGAGATTAAAATGGTTAAAAGACAACAAAATATTTTGCCAGGTTTGGCTTGGCCAAGTAATTGTGCTTATTTGTATCATTATTTACTATAGGAATAATTTTTGTACAGTTGTTATAGGGCAAGTTTTGGCATAGCTTACAGTAGAATGAAATCTAAATCCATAACAGACAATTTTTTTTATTGTTAGTGACTGACTAGTTATAGAGGACCATCAGTATGTCTCCTTCAGGTAAGCTAACACACTTCAGAGATTTAGCTTCCTGTTTGTCCTAGTCAACATAAACCCAGTCTGGAGGTCATTAGTGAATCAGGGCCATGTTTCGGAGTCTGTGCCTAAACTAGGCAACCAGAGGCAAAAAGAGGTGGCCACTGGATTCAGTGGAAACAGCTCATTGTGAGTTCACAAGTTCACCCATGTCACCAACACAACGGATTTGTGGCATTTTTGCACAGTTGTATGTGTACAGGCTTTCACGAAGGTCTGTTTATATCTCCAGGCTCAACATAAGCCAGATTAGTGTAAATTGTGCAGCATATCATTCCAAAGGTGCTGAAAACAGGACCTCATATGGGTTTTAATGCATGAATTAGGTGCTACGGCTGGTAGAGAATCTCAGCTATTTGCTGAAAAAAAAAACCCACTAAATATTAGAAAGATCCTAACATTTGTGTAAACCCCTATCTGAATCAATTTTAAACGTAATCTTTGCTTTGTATAACACTAGTTTTATAACACTGATTATCTTTTTTTAATCTTTCTGGTGAAGTATGGAAGCCCATTTCTGCCACACACACACACACACACACACAAAAACAGGCTTAGTTAAATCATAATCTTGACATAAGATGTCAAAATTATGAGATACTAGGTCACAGTTAAAAAGTCAAAATTATGACAAAGTTGAAATGATGAGATAAAAAGTAATAATTATGACAAATTTGTATTTTATTTTATGTCATTATGACTTTTTATATCATAACTTTTTAGCTCAAAATTGTAGTTAGTATGCTACAAGTATGTACTACTAAGTATGTCATAATTTCAACCATTTTTTATGGTTATAATTATGATTTAGCATCTCATAATTTCAACTTTTTATGTCCAAGCATGATATTTTTATTTCTTATGAAATGGGCTTTCATATAGATGAAGAAAGCTCTTTTTTATTTTCTGTTTATGTACTTCGTTTTGAAACAAGGAGTTTGGAAGATACATATTGAAGGGCTTGTCTATAAAAAAAAAAAACCTGAAAATGATTTACTTCATGTTGTTGGCTACTGGTGGTATTAGTGGGAGGAGCATTGTGATTCTAGAGAGCATCTGATTGGATAAAACTGCCATGTAGGTTACCTTAAATCTAATGCCAGACATGGACTAAAAGGCACAACTCTTTTAAAAATATTTTTTATCTAATTCTTTTTATTTGCATATAAGATTAAAATGTGTGTGGTTGTCTCAGTTAATATACTGAACGTTGCCCGTAGTGATAATAGAGATAATGACAGATAAAGTTGGCAGCAGAAAACATCATTGCATCATTGTTGATGTTTTCAGACTGTCACATCTGGTGTTGACCACTGGGGTATTATATGAGATTCTGTCTCCGTGGTTCTGCTAATAGATGGCTGTTCATTCTCTGTCAGGCTTCGTCACACCTAGGGAAATAATATTCATGCTAATGAACATCAATTGATTTAGATGAACTAGTTAGGTGAGTAACACAAGATAAACTTGCCCTAAGTCATTGATCAGGACATCTCAAAACCTTTTTTTTTTTGTTATAGAGGGCATTAATAACCAGTGTACAGCATCTGGAAACAAGCACAAGATTAGCTCAAAGCAATCACCTTTTTTCTATTCAGATAATCCATTATATAGTTTAATTATATGGACCACTCACTTAAGGACGCAAAACCAATTAATTACACTGTTGTGTCTGATGGGAATAAAAAGAAGACTGGATATCAGCAAAGTTATAAAACTGAGTTCACCGAGGCTGTCTGCCCTAGGGAAGATAAAACATATGGCACTGTCAACAGTCAACAATCCTTGTCTATCCAGTTCTTCTATATTCTCTTCATTTTTTTTACATGAATAAAAAGTACACAACTTAATAATTGCCGTCCAAGTGCAACTGTCAGATTCATGGTTTACTTGTTTGTCAGTCTTGCCATACCTGCAGGGCTCATTGTGGACAGGCTGTTATTGTAAAGGAAATGGCATGTTTCCAAATGTTTCTCCACCCAATGTCAGATCAAGTGTGCTTCATATTTTGGTGAATATTCATGCCTTGAAAATCACTTGCACTGTGCATCTGACTAACTGTAAATTAACACTGTTTTATACTGTTTGGGTTAGGAGTGATATATTATTAAATTATTACTCAAATCTTTCTGAACATCTTACACAGCACATGCATTTAAATAATCAATGTGCTACAGTAGCAATAACCGCTTCTACACCCTTTCTGTTCTAATGAGGCACATTGAAGTACATGAGAGAAATTCTAAGTGCAGTTCTTGAAAAAGTCTTAAGACGTTCTCAAATATTTTCTTAGAAACATCTTTTTGTTTTTCTCAAGGAGAAAATGATTGTCTTTGATGTTATCTGGTGGTTCTTGCGGAAGACTTGCTGATCAACTCAATGAAAAACACATCAAAGTCCTTTTTTTTCTGCCCTGCCTGCAGATTACCGTAATAATCATAATAAGCATGCACACTATTTTCGTTGCAGCTGGCTTGACGAGAGTTCAGCACTCTGTGTTGTGTTTTTTAATGTACCATGCATTTTAAATAGGTATGTTTTAAGAGCCTGTCTGAAGATGAAGCGGTCTGTTGCATTCATTTGTGCATGTGTCTTGCGCGTGTGTGTGTGTGTGTGTGTGTGTGTGTGTGTGGCCTGGTAAACCCTACATTCTGGGGACAAAATGGCAAATATGGCAATATACGAAATCCTTGTCCTTGTGGGGAAATTTTATGGTCACCTTGAGAAAAACAGATTATAAATTATACTAAGTGATGTTTTTTGAAAATGTAAAAATGCAGATTGTTTTCTTTAATGGGTAGGTTTAGGGGTAGGGTGAGTGTAAAGGGATATAATATACAGTATGTACAGTATACAAATCATTATGTCTGAAAGTCCCCTTAAAACATTAAAACACAACATGTGTGTGTGTGTGTGTGTGTGTGTGTGTGTGATATCCAAAATTTAAGAGGTTATTTAGAATATAAAATATTCTTCACTTATATTTAGAAGAAAATAGCAATTAAGAAGAATTATATTCTTAAGAATGATGGTTATGATTCACAAAGCAGTGCTATTTGCCTGCTGTAATTAATGATTTGCATAATTCATATTACTGTATATAATTCCTAATTGTGTGTGCACAAACTAGTATAGGCCTACTATATATTACAATGTATTTATTTTCATAATTGTATTCATTTTCATTTAAAAAAAAAAATCCTAAAAGAAATCACTTGCTCTTTTGGATGCCTGAATTAGCTTCTTTTTCTTTTTGCAAGAAATCTGTTTCATAATTTTTTCACAGATTCTTTTTTTTCCCCACTTCTTCATAATTTACAGCTTCAACACAATTAGTGCGGCACCCATGTTGGGCAACTCATTTCAGATGAAGAATATATGAATTCAGGTCATGGTATATTAAGAGAATGTAAATGCATTTTACTGACGTTGCAGTTGACCCTTTGGTAGGTCCAGGTCTTAATAGCACTCCGGGGACCCACAATTCTCTGCAGGCCGCTCTGCGTAGTGCGCGGAGTGGGTGCGGTGATAATGTTTAGGCTGTCTCACTTTGGTTATGTAAGCCGTTTGTCCTCTATCCTGTTTGTTTTACCTAATCTACCTTTAGCTTTTGCCGCATTCCAAGTTTTGTTACATAAATACTCTAGACCGAAGAGGAGGTGGCTGTCTGTAAGAGCGGTCACTGTTTGCACAATGAATGGTGATCCTCTTGAAGCTGAGCAGGACTCATTTTCTCTGGCTTTGGTTAGCATCTGTACATCTGTGTGCTGTGAAGTCTGATAACTTAACACCCACCTTAACTGATAGAGATTCAGCGTAACTATCGCAGCATGTTCTATTTCTGCCCATTGCTCTGCATAGAGCCAGGAGAAAGACTGCTGCTTTATCGCTCTGTTGAGATTGATACGTGACAGCTCCAGCGCAGTGCATTCGAGCGGTTATATGGTTTGTTATTTTTGCATTCCTGATCCATCTGTCAGTCTTCTTTCTCAACCCTGCCAGTATCTTTCTGCAGATCTCAGCTGATGCAGCAGCACGTAAGCAGCAATAAATATTCACAATCCAAATAATATAGCAAATGCCAAAACCTTGCACTCCATTTCTTCTCGTAGTTTTCAAGTTGGGCTTGAACATGTTGAATTATTATTATGCTTATTTCCGTACATGACCGGTAAGTGGTCACTACAGTTTCAATTCACAATTACTTCCTTCGAAATAATTTAGATTGTGTAATTGCACAGGGAACAATAAGTAATTCTGTATAAGGGTGTAGCATCGTCTAAAAAAATCCTTCCTCTCTGTCCTTGAAACTTGGTTATTAAGTACTGTATTATGTCTCTTGCACTGACATTTACATACACTACAGTTTCTGCTGAACGAATGCAATTGGGCCATTCCTACTGTGCAGTTTATTTATATATGAAATTGACAAATTTAAAAGATAGAAAGTGCTAGATTAATCTCTTATCATTACATCATAATTAAATTAACTTGAAATAAAACTTGTTTTGAGTGGATGTTGCTATTTTTGTCGTGTCCCTTCAGGCTTTGCATTAACTATTATGCAAATATTCCAAGTATCTCTTAATTTCCCCCCATTTGTTTTATTTTGTTATCAATTGATAGGTTATTCCTAAATAATTTGTGCAAATCATTTTGTTTATATATATATTGCACCCCCCCCCCCCCCACCCCACCCCTCCTTAAATTGCAAAACATGGCCATATTTTTTTTTAAATATATATATTCAGTTTACAGTGTTCAAAAGGCATTGCATAAGAGGAATGACCCATATTAATGCAGGGCAATTTGATAATGCAATCAAAACAGGGCTTCTAAATCCTTGAGTATTTTGAGTAAACCACTCGCTTACAGAGGTATCTCTGAATATTTTTGATGAAATCTGAAGATGAAAAGGCATATCTACTGCTTTTTGCTTGTTTTTCTTGCAAACCCCCCCCCCCCAAAAAAATACATCAAACCTAAAGCTAGAAAAAATGCCATATGATCTCAATTCATGGTAAGTTAGACTGCAATTGCACATGCGATGGATGAGAATCTGTAGATAGTTGCATCTGTCCTCACTTTACCCCAGACCTTTTTTTTTTATTACCTTCCTTATTACCTGTCTGTTTCCAGAGAATCACTTCAAGCATTGTTTACATGCACCATCTTACGTAACATATAAGACATTTTATTATTTTATCAAAGAAAGGCCAATATGTTCATGTTTTGAAGAATTCTTCAAAGCATTCAACATCTAACGTAAACTCTGTTCGTCAGGTTTTCTTAATCGAGCAGGTTTGTGATAGTTATCAGCATTTGTTGTACATGTAAACTCCCTCACTGACCACATAGGCAAGGGTTACTTCAATAACACACAGTCACACTTGAGTAGATGGCGAAAACGGAAGTGAAGTTTGGAATCTAACTTCTTCTAAGAGAGGGGAGGCAGGTCACACATTCACTTCATTATCTATACCAATGAAATATCCACCAGCTAAAGTACTTGTCATCATTAATTGGTGTTTTTCTTTTAAGCACGAAACACAACAGCAGCAGTCTCGCAGTATGCCGGTCATAAGGGCGCTCTGTTTTATAACAGTGAACACTGACCTACTTCCTGCAAAAGCAGTCACCTTGTCAGCCCTTTGCTTTGTCTTTTTCTTTTTTTGCTCCATGGCAAAGAACGTTTGGTGCAGAACAAGAGAAAGAGGGGCTCGCTGAACAGTTTAATAAAGCTAGACCTCTCCACATCATGCACAGCGAGCGTTGCGGTGCTGCCGGGGCGATTAGCTCACCGGGGCCTGCCAATCGACTCCCTCGCAGGAGACCCCTGCTAACCGGCTAACAAATTGAATGTGTGTTTAGATGGACGAGGGAGAATTAGATCAGCTCTCTCGACTGTGTCAGAAAGACGCTGTGAAGTTACTACCCGCACCGGGCCTTGAGAGGGGCCGTGCCTCTGAGACCCAGAGGCTTGTTAAGACTCAAGGATGTTGTCAGAATGCTAACCAGACAATTACCGTGCACTACTGATTAAAACGAGAGCACACTCATTATCAAAGTTGGGGCGGGGGGAGGTACGTGCTAAGCCTATCTTGTCGTTAACGTATTGTTAGAGCCTTACTGTTCATTTTAAATGAGCTCTGCTATGTGTGTTTTTTTATGCACACCATAGGAGTCTTTGAAAGGGTGACTTTCACCCGCTCCGCAGGGCATCCTTATAAGAGGCTCTGCCCACTCAGGCTATGTCAGGTTTCACTGGGCAATTTAATCAGATTTCTGCCAAGTCAGCCAGACTATTTGGAGTATGTGCTTCATTTTCAATGTTTCAATTTCATTTTGGAGGGCAGTGGATATAAAAATCTCTCTTTTTGAGATTCCAACATCGTCCCGTTTTCTGCCACTTAATGTTGTTCAGTATTTATTTCTGTATTTTAAGACTCCAATAGATTAGGTATAATTTGACTATTTTGAAAGCGGAATATTATATATGGGTGCAGTTGTGTTAGATATTGTACAGTCAGACTTCCTGAATGATCTGGAGCAAAATTGTGAGACATACGCTGTGAGTCAGTGACATATGCCGTGCCCTTTGGGTGCCCAGTAACAATGTGGGAATTACGTGATTTCTGCAGTGCTAAAATAGTCGGGCTCAAACCGCCCTGTAGAGCAGGACAAACTTAGCTCAAACCTGGGGTGTTATTTATGGGTTATTTTATTGAAATAGGCAGGTCAATGACATGGCGGTATTTATTTTTTGTCCTGGGTCTGTTCATTTATGAATTGAATCTATTAATTATAATTATGCAATTATATAATATACAGTAATTTATTGTTTATTACTGTTACTTCTCCTACTACTAGGCTACTTGTAATAATAATAATTGAATAATTTCTGTGCAACCAACATGCAGAAAACATACCTTGAAATTTGCAATATTTGTGCCAAATAAAATGTTTATCATATACTTATCACAAGACCTTTTAGAGTTATTAAATTGAATATTTTCAATGGTATAAAGGTTTTACAAAAACTAGGTTAAAAAATATATATATTTTCCCTTTTTTATCTTGGAAACCTCTTCTTTTTTTTTTACCCGTGTCTGAAATAAAATTGGCAGTTCATTGATTAAATGTGTGTTGATTTACTTCCATTTATCTTATTTCGGGTTTTCCAGATATTTTCAAATATCAAATGCTTTAAGTTTTTTTGGTTATTTCTACAGTTACCCATGAACTGCCACTGCAACACATACGACATAACTACTGTATTTCTAATCATGAGAACATTGCGTTATATCATTAATGTGGTTTGTCACTTAATGTCTCAAGTACAATTTACAGGTATCATTTTATTTTCTCTTATTTCAGTGCGTCTTTGAGACACACGTCTTCGACAGCCAAAGTGTGTCTGGTGTGTGGAGACGAGGCGTCAGGATGTCACTATGGGGTTGTAACATGTGGAAGCTGCAAAGTCTTCTTCAAAAGAGCAGTAGAAGGTAAGACTCTCATCTGTATTCTCATTTATATTTCTCTCTTGCTGTTGAGAAATGTCTTTATGTCATATTAACAGGATGAATCCTTGCTGAAAAGGCCAGTTTAAAGCAGTATGAATTCCTGGTTGGTTTATGCATAATATTTCATAGAGTTCTAGAAATTGCAATCATTCTGGATGGCGAGAAATGCATTTTAATTCAATTATTTATTTATATATATATATATATATATATATATATATATAAATTGAATCGTAATTCAATTAAATTGTAAATAATCATATATATATTAGATCTATAAGAGATGCATTTAATTACAGATTATACATGTACTATACAACTCTTTAATAGTTAATCTAAATGAAAATAAGGAAATCCCATATACTGTAGAGATAAACTAATATTAACCATATACTGCTGCACAATACTTGGTAAAGTAGACCCAGGCCTGGATTTTTATCCCTCTAAATTCAGGTAACAATGTCCTATGGGATAATTCACATCTGATAGGAGGAGTGAAATAGCATTAATGTTATCAGGAAACTTTCAGGGACTTTCAGTGGACTTTTCAGTTTATTAGCACCAATACATTGTTATCACAGCCTCTTCAGAAAGGTGCAAATTGCTGATTAAGCAAACAGACACATCCAAACTCCACAGAGCATCTATAACAGCCAAACAGACTAGAGAGATCTTTATTCAAAGAAACAGCTGTATGTACTCTAGATATTGTTGCTGAAGAAAACTTGTAAAAACCTTGTAGAAACTTCTAAACTTTTTTAATTTGAAGTGTAAATTAAGACAGCATCCGTGGCATGCTGTCGATTACACAGACAACAACAGCTAGATGTTCATTTGAAAATAACCCTGAATATTCCATGTTTTTCATATAGTAGACAGTAATATCTTGCAGAAAATTCTGTCATCAATTACTCACCATCATGTTGTTCCAAAACCACCTTCATCTTCGAAACGCCAAAGGTATTTTTAATGAAACCTGAGATATTTCAGTCCGTCCATTGAATGGTTATGCAAACCAAAACTGTCATGCTTCAAAATTTTCATAAAGACATTGCAAAAGTAAGCCATATAAATCAAGCAGTTTAATTCTGCAATAACCAATGAGCTTCGTTCTCGTACATCAAGCAAGTACAGTTGATTATCCGCTTACCATATTTGATGTGCTCCATATTTGTATGTGTGTTAACTAATATTTATATGTGAATAAAAATGTAATCTGTTCATCACATAAAGCGATCATGTCTCTTCAGAAGACTTCAGTTAAACTGCATGATTCATATGGATTACTTTTGCAACTTCTCTCTGGACTTTGTTACGCGTCAACATTTTGGTTGCATGGACTTTCAATGGAGGGACAGAAATTTCAGGTTTCATTACAAATATCTTGTGTTTTGAAGATTATCAAAGGTTTGAAGGGCTTGGAATGACATGAGGATCAGTAAATTCATTTTCATTTGGGGGGTGGGGCTAGGGGAATTCACTATTCCTTTATGTCAATACATGGCTCTCTGGAATTCTTGATGGGTCAAATAGTTTCGTATAATGACCTAGTTTCACATTACCTGTGAGACACATTTCATGTCCATTTATTTATTATTTGTAAATCAGCGTGAAAACTTGCTGCATGAATACAGTCATTATTGCAAAATAAACATTTCAGGGTGATACAAGACCCTTACTCTTCATGTCGTGTCTTGTTCATCCTGTCAGGGTTTATTCAGAGATAATGACCGGCTGAATGTACATTATGCTGTAACATTCACTATTACACAAATTTAGTAATTTATTAGTTAATGATAGTAATAGATGAAGTTATTAAAGCGTGTGTTTATATCAAGCATTTTCTCATGTCATGATTGTTCCTAAGAGCCCTGAATGAGGTCACACCTCAAGGGCATTCAGAAGTGCAGCCGCTTTCCCGACACCACAGCAGAGGTAGTGCTGTGTAAGAGTGTGCGCTCCATTACCTTACCTGACCTCAGCCTAGTTACCATCTGAGAGAGAGAGAGCGAGAGAGAGTGGGGGTGGAGGGAGGAGGCAGAGAGAGAGAGAGAGCGATTGTGAAGAGTGAGCTAGGGGAAGAAGGAGAGTGAGCAGTAAGATTGGAAACGGATAAAACGTTAGACACAGTGAGGGAATAGACAGAGACAGGTCTGTTTTAAAACCTAGTCTTGCTGCCTGATGCCTAAATGGGCAGCTGCCTTCTAAGGCAGTATCCTGACTGTTATAAGAGAAAGATTTTGAAATGCTTTACATAGGCAGTAATTTAACACAAATAACGCTCCACACAAGGGAGACTCGACAGGCAATTGATTTCAGTGGAATTTGTCATTAGCATGTTGCTAAGCTAACAGCACAAGGTTTTCCAGCCCTGTTCCTGGAGGCACACCCAACAGTACACAGGATGTCTCACCTATCTGAGCCATCCATTTCAGGTCCTGGGAGTCTCTACTACTGAGCTGATGAGTTCATTTGTGGAATTGTTTTTAGGAATTGTTCGAAAATGTGTACTGTTGGTGTGCCTCAAAAAAACATACTCTAAATACTCAGCTAACACAAATAGGCCTACTGGCAACAAAAAAAAGAAGATCTTATTTACACTGTAATTTTTAACAATTCACTTTAGTATTTAACGCGTTTCTCTTGCCTCATTTGCCACAAAGTATAAATGTGATGCTTTCTAAAGGTGTGGTTACATTAGAAAACTTTTGGTGAAATTTCTGTAATAAAACAAAACAAAAACAAAACTCTGACCGATTTTTATTTATTTATTGTCGCTGTGTATCAATGGTGGTAGCAATGTATGAGGTCACTTTTTAGTTTTTCTGTTGGTCATCACAGAGATTATGTGCATGACCAATGTCAGCCTGTTCTGAAATCTGAAATCCCCTCACATGAAATTCCAGATCACATGGATTTCTTTCGAAATGACTGGATTTCACTAGTAAAATTTAACTAACAATGTTAAATGTGACCACACCTTTAGAATTTGGCCAAAACAATGCATCTCAGGAGGCAGCATAATTAAGATGGCTACCTTTTGGAATAGCCTTCCTATTGGGAGCTCTCTCTGGTACGAAAGAAAACCGCAAAAGGAAAATATTGCAGTCACCACTTAACAACCTCTGTTGTGTAGTTGCTGAGTTGTTCAGATAATAACTAATAGCATCATAAACACTTGTTTCTGTGGGAATAGTGTGAAGTGGCCATATGGTACTAGCTAATTCTCAACAGACTTTTATTAGGAGCTCTACAGCTGTTCAGTCTGAGCACTAAAATATTTGTTCCTTTATTATAAGAATTTGTAATTACATTTGGCACTAGGGATAGACGAGTTTCACTGTGTTGGTTTAGCTGTAGGGTTTGGGACCTCCGGCATGGAGAGGGACAACCGCTAAATGAAAGGAATCCACATACAATGTTTATAGTGTTTTAGCTGTTCCTGGTGTTAGACGTCTTTATAAAGGCATGTCTCCAACCCTTTTTGACTCTGCTGGTGTTAGAGCTAGTACCCAATTTGGAACCATTCTGTGCATTTCCAAAAAAAAAAAAAAAAAAAAACCTGTGCACCGAAATGCACATGCTAGTGTTAGGGGAACAGCACTCATGCGCTGCTTTGAAAACTGGGGAGCTCAGGAAATAAAGTTTATGCTTAGAGTTTTACTGGCCATGGACATCATGCGTATTATTGATGATCAAAAACGTTTAGAATGGATACACTTCAAGCATTTTCTACAAAATTAGGGAGGCCCGATATCCTAGCACGGACAAAAAGCAATGAAAGCAATTTTTGCAGCAAATCGGTCTATTGCATTTCAATTTAACATTTTGTATTGTGGGATGTGAAATGTATCACAGTTGCAGTACAATGCCAATAAAACATTTATTTGAGTATAATCAAAATAATGGCATGTAAACAGATTTAAAGAGGTTTGCTCAAGTCATGTAAAATCTTAATGCGAGTAATTTCTTATTCTGATTATTGGCATATATATATAAATATAGGTACTGCCACACCATCAAGGTTTTTAATGTTTGAGATGTCCTTCCTCGATAAAAAAAAAGATAAAAAAAAAAAAAAAAGTATGAGGCAGTTTTTCTATCTACAGTTTTCCCATCAACACACTTCCTCATCACTTGTCCATTTTCAAACTCCCATGCAAACCACAGTCTGTAGCATGGCTGTGATTTCCATATGGGTTGTGCAGTGATTATTATTCAGACAGCTCAGCAGATGCTTATTATTCAAAAGCCATCAGTGTCTTGGCATGTCATCATGTTTAATGATATTCAACTCACCATTATATTGAACTTGCTAGACCATTAAAGGGGGTCCCAGTGGTGGTGGGTGGACAGGTTTGAGAAACACTGTGGTAGACCATAATGAAACAAGAGACCTAATTTCAGAGGAGTTTTTGAAACTTTTCTGTGACTTTTGTAATTGACCCTTCGCTAAGCCATGCCCGAAAACCGCCACAGGCCAATCGTGGCTTAGCAACCGTAACTAGGCGCGGGAGGTCTGGCAAGCTTTCGAGCGAGGGAAACTTGCCGAAGCGTTGTGCAAATCTGATACCCGGTATCCTAAAAGTTTGGACAGGGGGGTGGAATTTTTATCCTTCCCGAAACCTAAAACCCAAGGGGAGAAATTCCGGGATGACAGGATTAACAAAAACACCTACGTTTGCTCCACGACGTGTGAGCAGTAGCCTGGCGCGCTAAAAAATATAAGCGGGAGAATGTTATCATTGCAAAGTGGTCAGGCTAATGTCTTGTGTTTATTCCACAAGATTTATGGATAAGCTGTTTGATTTATAATTAATATAATATAATAGCTGGGACCTATAGGCTTTAGCTTTAATTTTGATTAAATTATTCTCTGATCAGTTGCATATTATGCCGTGAATATATCCCTCGAATGCATACTGCAGTCCCTTTTGTCTTGCTCTCTCAGATATTTCACCTGTTCGCCAAAAATTACTAATTATCTCCTTGGGAATGTCTGACACCGGTGCATTCATACTGTAATTAGACGTGCCAGGCGCGAAAGCTTGTCAGGCGTAGCAACAGTAACTAAGGAGGGCGGAGCTTAGCGAAGGGTCAATTATAATACTGATGATCTACTTCCGAGGTTTTAACATGACGTATGGGTCTATATATGACAGTTATTTGTGTATTTTGTATTTGGAACAGAAACATGCATCAGTATGTGAGTGAGAAACTCATGGAAATACAACAACAACAACAACAACAACAAAACTCAGCACCTGATGATGCCAATAAATACAAATTACCAGGATACTTAATGATTTCTTTGCAAGGGAAAAAAATAAATAATTAAATTTCATAATAATAATAATTTAATATATATATATATATATATGAAAACTATAATGTGACTTATTTTAATTTTTTTCTTTTTTTCATGAATGCAGAAAAAAACATAAATATTAGTAGAATTGTTTTCTATTGTTTTCTATTCTGAATTTTCAGCATCATTACTCCAGTTTTCAATGTCACATGATCCTTCAGAAATCAATATGAGTCATGAATATCAATATTTAAAAGTTATACTGCTTAATATTTCTGGGGGAAATGTGATACATTTCAAGGTTTTGTCAAAAGAACAGCATTTATTTGAAATAGAAGAGTATACATTGTTTTATTAATCAAACTTTTGTACATTGTATATTGCAGTCACGTATAAAGTCACAATTGTGAGATATTTTTTTTTGGAAAACAGAAATGGCTTCCATAATTTACAGCCCTAAGGATGAATTTGAAATATGACAAAAATTGAAACTCCACAAACTCCACTTTCTCATGCTTGAGTTTGACAGACATACATACTGAAACATGACAGAATTCAGAGTGCTTTCATTGGTCAGTGACGTGCACTGTGGTGTTAACAGGTCGAACAACAATACAGTCCACTAAACAGGTCATACGTGTCATTTTTTCCTCACCTCAAATAACCCTCTGTGTTTGCCTATGCACCGCTGCTTTCAGTATCTGCCATCTCTTCCGTCTTCTGGGTGATACCTTTGTTCTTTGACATCAATGCAAAATGAGACACCCTTTGTGTTTAAGCAAATCGGATGACGGCTATCACATATTGGCATCTGTGTTTCCAACATCAATATATTTAGGACATAGGTCATGACCCTGTATTTTTTATATGTCTGAGGTTACAAAAGGCTGTTTTCTGGTCAGTTGATGACAGCTGCTTCTTACTGTTTCGATTTAGCATTGCAACCACAACAACTAATTCTGATTCTGAGCAATCTTAGTTTATTAATCTGTATGTTGCCCTCAAGGCAGCTCTAAGCATAATGCACAGCAAAAAAAGATTCATTTCCATGTACAGTACAAATATATAACACGTTTTTCCACTGGAAATTAAAGCACTGTTTGACGTTCTACACAGATAAAGCTGTAGCTTTTCAACCTTGGACCAGATACAATTTCTAACAGGAAAGCAGAGGACTGCAAAGTGCAGGAAGTACACGTGTGGAAATAACAAATGATGAGAGGAAACTGGAAAAAAGTATTTTCATAAATGATTACAGCTGCGCTATGGTCTGTAATTTAACTCTCATGTGTCTGTTCATACAGTAATCCCTCTGAAGACTGAATCTGGTCGTGCTGGAAGAACACAGAAAACAAGAGTTATTAGCTGCCGTTTACATAAAAAAAAGAAAAAAGAAACATTTAGCAGAAATAAATCAGTCTCCTACTTGAGAAATTGAAATTGGTAATGCCATAAACTGAAAGGGGATTCGCACTGTTATTTAATCGGTGGAGGTCATGGAGCTGTTGGTTGCTATAAGCTACTAAAGCAAGTGCTGCATTGGGTGGTGGATCATTTTCTTAACTCCCTTTGCTAGTCAAGCTCAGCTAAACTTTTTTTCGCATCACTGACGGTTGTTAAAAGTCAGAGGTCACTGAGTCTCATTGAAAATGGCAGTCTGAACACCCCTGATTTCCTTAATGATGCAGAGTCACATGTTTGGAAGAGATTTGAAGTACATGGTGAAAGAACTAGACAGATGCTGATTCATTGGTCTGTGTTTTTCTATGCTACGTGTTGTAGCTAACGGCTAATGTGAAAAGGGGCGGCTTATTCATCTTGGTCTAAATGTAGGTTAGATATATGACACTGTATTACCTTGAGTTTTCATGGTAATACAGTGTCACATATCTAACCTACATTTAGATTTGAAAGCTTGACGTAAGGAGAGCCACTTTGAAGGAGAAGTTAATGTGTCCAAGTTAAAGCCAGAAAGGGCTGGAAAACTGCAGAAAAAATAAATAAACTTGTGAATACTGCACTATATGCGTCTCACATGGATTTACTTTTTTAAATGTCTGCTTCATTTGTAAGCTGACAGGCTAGGGTTTCCGTGCATCGCTCTATCATGAATGACGTAATTGGCTAAAAGTATTTAGCCAAGTATAAAAGCATTTAACATGCACACACTTAGGTTGATTTGAAATGGTTGAAATAGTATTCCAAATTCAGCCTTAATATTGATTCAATTCAATTCAATTCACATTTATTTGTATATCGCTTTTCACAATACACATCGTTTCAAAGCAGCTTTACAGAAAATGCATGTATCGACATTACCATTTAAAGTGATCTGTTGTCAGAGGTAACTGTCTAAGTTATGTATTTCAGAAATGTAATAATTTAAGGCAGAAAAAAAATGAATATTTGTTTGTAAACAAATGATTATTAAACTCACTTTTGTGGAAACTAATGACATTTGGTACAATGTGTATGAGGAGTTGAATTTGTTGGATTAAAGACATTTCAGGCTAGAAGTGGCTAAAGAAATCAGCAGTAAAACTTTTCTCAACCTTACGTCGTTTCAAACCTGCATTAATTTCTTCTGAGGAACACACACAAAGGAGGAAAAAAAGAAAAGAAAAAAGTTGGGCTAATTCAATACAAATATAGTACAGGGTGGGCCATTTATATGGATACACCGTAATAACATGGGAATGGTTGGTGATATTAAAGTCCTGTTTGTGGCACATTAGTATATGTGAGGGGGCAAACTCCTCAAGATGGGTGGTGACCAAGTCGGCCATCTTGGATACAACTTTTGTTTTTTCAATAGGAAGAGGGCCATGTGACACATCAAACTTATTGGTAATGTCACAAGAAAAACAATGGTGTGCTTGGTTTCAACGTAACTTTATTCGTTCATGAGTTATTTACAAGTTTCTGACCACTTATAAAATGTGTTCAATGTGCTGCCCATTGTGTTGGATTGTCAATGCAACCCTGTTCTCCCACTCTTCACACACTGATAGCAACACCGCAGGAGAAATGCCAGCACAGGCATCCAGTATCCGTAGTTTCAGGTGCTGCACATCTCGTATCTTCACACCATAGACAACTGCCTTCAGATGACCCCAAAGATTTTGTTCAGTGATGAGGCAAACTTTTATGTGAATGGTGAAGTTAACAAACAAAACCACCGCTATTGGTCTGACACTAACCCACATTGGATGGATCCCTCCAAGACTGTTGGAACAACAAAAGTGATGGTTTGGTGTGGGGTACAACGATAGTGGGTTCATTCTTCATCAATGGAAACCTCAAGGCCACTGGATATTTGAAATTGCTACATGATGATGTGTTTCCCTCTTTATGCACTGAAGCTGGCACGTTCCCTGAGTTTTTCCAGCAAGATGGTGCACCACCACATTATGGGTGCCAGGTCCGAGCATTCCTAGATGAACAGTTTCCTGGAAAGTGGATTGGTCGTCGTGGGCCAGTTGAATGGCCCCCAAGGTCTCCCGATCTGACCCCCTTAGACTTTTATCTTTGGGGTCATCTGAAGGCAATTGTCTATGGTGTGAAGATACGAGATGTGCAGCACCTGAAACTACGGATACTGGATGCCTGTGCTGGCATTTCTCCTGCGGTGTTGCTATCAGTGTGTGAAGAGTGGGAGAACAGGGTTGCATTGACAATCCAACACAATGGGCAGCACACTGAACACATTTTATAAGTGGTCAGAAACTTGTAAATAACTCATGAACGAATAAAGTTACGTTGAAACCAAGCACACCATTGTTTTTCTTGTGACATTACCAATAAGTTTGATGTGTCACATGGCCCTCTTCCTATTGAAAAAACAAAAGTTGTATCCAAGATGGCCGACTTCTAAATGGCCACCATGGTCACCACCCATCTTGAGGAGTTTGCCCCCTCACATATACTAATGTGCCACAAACAGGACTTTAATATCACCAACCATTCCCATGTTATTACGGTGTATCCATATAAATGGCCCACCCTGTACATTGTGACTCACTTTAACCCTTAATAAAGCACCCAAGAATTTCAGGAAAAGTGTATGTGGCTCACTAAACATTTTCCAATTGCTCCGATTGGTTTTGGTGAAAAACAGCCCAATATGTAAGCAATTTTAACAGTAAAAAAAAATATGGTGGTGAAAAGACCACCTTTTACAGGACTGGAGTGTGAAAAGATAATTGATGCACAGGCAATCTTATGGCGCAATGCACTGTCATTGTCTTAAATTCACCCAAACGGATAATCATTAAAATATTTCCTTTTATGTCCTGCAGAAGAAAGAAAAAAGGTTTGGAATGATATGAGGGTAAATTATAGTAAATGATATATGATACTTTTCGGTTAACTATTCCTTTAAACTCAATTTGAATTTTAGTATTGTCTCACCAAGGAAACTGTCTTTCAACACTAAAAGCACACTAAACTTTGAGAAAACAATAGCTAAACAATGACATACTACTGTGATAGACCATAATATGCACTTGCTGTGATTCTTTAAGGCAATAAACAAACACCACACAGATATAGATCCACAACCTACAGTGTGCTGAAACGCTATTACAATACTTGACGTTCCTCTTTCGTCCTCAGGCACACAAACACAAACGTCTCTCTGCTACCTTTGTCCATAAACACCTTTACGAACACACGTGCGCCGATACAGTCACACAGAGCACGATACAGTCTATGTAAGTGCTTCTGTTGGGATAATGATTAACAGGATTTGTGGGGCAGCTGCGGAGAGTGGTCAGAGAGTCAGCCGAACAGATTTCAGGTCTGATTTGCGTCTGTATTTGGGTGCTGAGGCGGAGGAGGGCTTCGTTGTGTTTCCTGTGTCGCAGTTTACGGTTTTTTAGAGCAAGAAAAATGGGCTTATGTAAGGGGTCATGTGATTTAGCCAGAAATAGTGGCGAGGCTACAGCTGCTGTTGCTCCGTTTGCAGATCCTGGGCTTTTTTGGCAGCTTTTAGACAGACTCGCTGAGCATTTTCCCCACCACCGAAAACACTCATTGTGCCTGTCTGCAGCCACACGGTCCATAAGCGCTAAAGGAAAGTGCCCTCATGTAGGTAGCACGTCCTTCCCATGATGCACGAGTGAAAGAGGGGGTGGAATATGGGTAAGAGAATGAAAGAGAGATGTACATGGCCACAGTGCCTGGATGCGGCCCTGCGGCGCGCTGCTCCGGCCCGTGGAGCGCGTGGGTGTGCGGCGAGCCAGTGGAGCGGAATGGTGCTCTGAAACGAGAGCTGTGGCCTTGGCTGATGAAGGCAGCGCATGAGGGATTCTCAGGCTGTTACGGTCTCTGTCGTAGTAGCCCGCGCCAAGACATCAGCCAACCCATGACACACTCAAAAACACTATTTGGGATGGCTCATTTGTGCTCTATGATAATAGTGAGGGGGCGTAAAGTGTAGGACAGCTGTCTTCTTTTCGTCTGATACTTACATAGAGATGACCAGAATGCATCACTGTGTCCTTGTGAAGGTCCCACTTTGACTAATGCATGTAACTGACATCTTTCTTTTTTGTGTTCCATAATAAATGTAATTAAATTCATATTATATTGATGAATTATTCAAATTAACCAAAATTTTTTGAAAAAAAGGTGTTAAATTGACAGCTCATTATTCATCTGACCATGAGAGAACTAATTGTTAATTTCTGTAACAATTCCGACAGAAAAAAAAAGGATACAGACATGGAGATTTTTACAGAGATCTTGAACACTTTCTATGTCTTCTTGCAGGTCAGCACAACTACCTGTGTGCTGGGAGGAATGACTGTATCATTGACAAGATTCGGCGGAAAAACTGCCCAGCCTGCAGGGTACGGAAGTGTCTACAAGCTGGGATGAATCTTGGGGGTAACTGAATTTACTTACTATGGGACTAAAATCTGTTGTGAAATGATATGAAACAATTATACCGTCACCTGAGATCATAAATCTTAAAATATATCCAAGAGATTAAAAAATATATATATTATTGTGAATGTTATAATAAGAGGCACTGCCTTTGTAGTAAAGCTTTACAATGTTCCACAGAAAGTTTTTTTTTTTTTAATAAAAGGTAAGTGACTTAAAAGAACATATTGAAAAGTACTTCACATACATCTGTGTTTTCAATATAATTGCAACACAATATGAGTGTGTACTTGGGGAGCGGTTTAAAACTTTGATAGTGTGGTTGATTTCAAAAAGCTTTTGGTTGTTGGTGTAACAAATGCTAGGCAAGGGTCACACTGATTGGGGACACCTTATTATTAAACCCAACAAACTATGGGTTTTCCTGTGTACATCACTACGGCCATGTAAACTCCTGAAAAGGACACATTAGGTAAAGATTAACTAGTGATTCCAAATTTAGAAACGGACAAAAACACAAGCACAAAGACCAGGAGAAACAAAAAGTTGTAAGTAGAGTGATTTGGCCAGCTCTGATCAAAGCCACGTGTCTACATGGTTGGGTTGCTAAATGTCAGTTTGTTGGGGGAAAGTTTCTTAAATAAATAAAATAAAATACAAATAAGTTTAAAAAATGTGTGTGTCTCATATATATAGTTTATCTTACACCATCTATCATCACTGAAATAGCTTTAGGTCAGTAAACAAGATTTCCTGCAGTCTATGTTCTGTCCATTCTGTCCTTTTAAGAGCATCTTGAAAGCAATACAAACAAATATTCACCTACCTGAAATGACATAAAGTTCCAATATAGAATGAGAATTATGGTGTTTCTTTGATGTCATTACTTGAAGAGGGGTCATTCTGCTTTTTTACCTATTAGGATAGATGACAAATAACATGGGCATGAACTATTTAAATACAGGGTTTTCAGACAGTTTAATGACTATATATATATATATATATATACCTATGGTGTTTACTGACACATTTAATCTATTTTTTTTTCTTTCTTATATAAGCATATGATTTGAAAACAGTTAATAATGTTGATTGAAGTTACAAAATTTGAGCATTTATTGGGACTAGCACATATGCCACCTTCAGTCTCACTTACTGATGTGATATGAAATCTGTTGGCACAGGAATCTTGCAATTAATATCAAATTGGAACACACACACAGTCAATTAACAGCATCCTGCTGAACTACATAAGAGGTCACATCTATACAGCAGGGATTTAAACTGTGATCCCTGCTATAAGATCCATCTCTACTTCAATAATTACTTCTATCAGCTCCAGCTCCTTTCAGATATGAAAAACTGCAAGAAACCTGCTCCCAGACTACACTGGGGGTCTTTTCATTAATATCTTGTTCATTTCAAATTATTTATCTCTCTTATAAATCATTTTAAGAACCTTCAGTGTTTAACATTAATTGTAATTATTCATAAAATGGATCAGGCTGCTGAAGCGAACAGCTTTAATAATACACGTTTGTTATTTCTCAGCACGGAAGTCGAAGAAGTTGGGAAAGATGAAAAGCATTAGCGAGGATTCTTCCCTGCAGAACTCAAAGGAAGGGCCTCCGTTTCTGACCTCCGAGAAAGAGTTGAGCTCATCCACCGCTCTCGTCCCCCACGTCCCCACGGTAGCACCGTTTCTGTCCCCAACCGTGTGTAGCGTCCTGGAGCTCATAGAGCCTGAAGTTGTGTTCGCTGGATATGACAACACACAGCCCGACACAACCGACCACCTGCTCACCAGCCTCAACCAGCTCGCCGGCAAACAGATGATCCGAGTGGTCAAGTGGGCCAAAGTACTTCCAGGTACGATTCCAAGGCAAATTTTGGTTGTTTCTCAGATTCCGTCTTCGTCTTCCGCACTTTCAGATTGGCAGGGTTATTCAAGGTGAAGTATTCGTTGAGCTGTTAGTCTCTGAAATGTGCTTAGAAACCATTATTACAATCCTTGACCTGTCAGGTGCTTTGGTATAGTTTAGTAAGGTGGTCATCTTCAAATTCAAAAGACAATTTAGATAAATCAAGAAGTTCTATATCTTGAGCCCATGCTTTCAACAAGCACTGACACTTGAGAAAAATGTAAGGGTTGACCTTTATATTCACCATTCAAAAGTTTTGGGTCAGTCAGATTTGTTCATGCTTTTGAAAGTCTCTTATGCTCACCAAGGCTGTGATAATTTGACCAAGAATCTGGTAAAAAAATATATTGTGAAATATTATTACAGTCTAAAATAACTTTTTTATTTTATTTTAAAATGTAACTATTATTCCTGTGATGGCAAAGCTGGCCATTACTCCAAAATCATTCCAATATGCTGGATTCTCTGATGAACAGAAAGCTACAAAGAACCTCATTTATTTGAAACCTTTTTTATAACATCTTTACGATCACCTTTGGTCAATTTAATGCATCCTTTCTGAATAATAATAATATTATGAATTTATTTGTAAAAAAATCTTACTGACTCCAAACTTTTGAATGGTAGTGTATGTCCACAAGCTTCCGAGTTAATTTTTAAAATCATGTCAAAAGTAGGTTGCCTTATCATATAGAGGAATCAAAGGTTGATCGATTGAGAATCACTAGCATATGTTGCATAAATCGCAACAAAACATCCCATGCAACTCATATTAAATATTTGATAAAAATCTGTTTTTGCCTTTCTGAATTAAGTTTTCAAGGTACCTTGCTACAAGACGGTCATTTGCTGTATTGCAATTATTTGATACCAGGGTGTCTGCTTGCTATATCCGGATATATAAATAGAAGGCTGAAAACACACCAGGGCAAACTGGCTCACTGACTTTCAAAGACTTCCCAGTCAGGCTTTGGGCAGTCAATGCATCACACGCTCAGCCAATCTACAAGTGATGACTTGCAGATGTTCATTATTAGTTATTTTGTTCTATATCCACATTGTTCTGTGATTCACATGTGATTTTAATCCACTTTAAGAGTCAAAAACAGCTGATAAGGATGATAATTTGAAAACAAAAAAAAGTGTATTTCAACACTTAAGTTTAAGTTTTGTAAGTTTGTGCAAATTTCATTGACAATAATTTCAGATTATAAATGGATAATGTAAGAAAATGATCATTTATAAGAAAGGATAACACAAGGGACGCTGAGAGATTGCCTGGAACGTTACTGTAAAAAAGAAATATTACATTGAATTTGCATATTGCAGGCAAGCCAAAAATAGTCTATGCTTCACCGATACGTTTATACTGTAGTGTGTCCTCGTGTGGCTAAAATTATAGCTTGTGGGTGACTTCACAGCTCTCAATGTGAGTCTTGGCAAGACTCCAGTCTGCTGTATTGGTAACAGTCTTTGACAACAGGACAATGAGTGGAAACCTTCAGTGATTCATGTAAATCTGATTGTGCCGAGTGCACTGCAAGACTTTTTCATTTGTGAACAAATTTCAGCAGGTCTAGAATCGACCTTACACTGTTAGATTCGCAACAGCCACACGCATTACATTAACTAAATAAGTAAATAAGACTTTACTTGCTCTTTCCATACATAATGTTACTATCCACATCCACTAGGTCTCTTTTAAAATAACAGTATGAATGTTCTATCATTATTTACTCATCTTCATATCATTCTGAACCCTTATGCTCTCATTTTTCTGTGGAACACAACAATTACAATTTTTGAACCGGCTTTTGCCATATATTAAATGTTCATAGTTACAAAGAGTTTTTTTGTGAACAAAAGCACAGCATAGTATATTTATTTTGTTTCTTAGAGCCTACAGTTATGGCTCAATAGCTCTGCTTCAGGGCAAGTCATGCCCCCGAGTATCCCATATGTCTCTTTGCTCTGTGTTAATTTGCCCTTTCCCTCCCCGCCCCTCCCCCCCCAGGTTTCCGCAGTCTACCCATTGAGGACCAAATCACGCTGATCCAGTATTCCTGGATGTGTCTCTCCTCCTTCTCCCTCAGCTGGAGATCCTACAAACACACCAACGCCCAAATGCTCTACTTCGCCCCTGACCTCGTCTTCAACGAGTAAGCTAACTCACACAAAGCATGTTTACTTCATTTAGAGATGTTGATTTCCGTAATATTCTGAATATTTTAAGTAAATGGAACCAAAAAAAAAAATATATTATTTTCAATAAACTACAACACACAGATAAGCATTGGCTTTAGATTAACCCTGTCTATGGAATTTGGTGCTTCAAGTTACACAAGTTAAGATAATGATACAAAATGATAAACTCAATAAGCATGTTCCCAGCAGGCCTACGACTGTGACCTCAAACCTGTCACTTCAATTACTCCTCTAGGAAATACATTTTCCCTATAAACGCTTCTTGATAACATTTTATCAGGGCAGAGTTAGGTCAATGGGCCACATAATCAGGACAATCGACAAGAAGTGTTGAGTGGAAAGAGTGTGATTGTGTGCTTTTCAAAGCTAAATGTCCATTTATTGAGTGCAGAGTGAGAAGGGGAAAAATAGAGCACAGTGACCCCTGCAGGTAAATTGGAGTACTTCATTGTATTTGCCAAATGACTTGGAAAGAACTTGGGCAGTTACTGAATTAATTGGCATGAATACATATTAATATATGCTCAGCACCTTATGTGCGACTTTCACACATCCTGATGACAAACAGTCACGCATATTTTCTGGCACGCTGACACAGTTCTGAACGAGCTCTGTTGCTTTAAATCTTGAACAATTAGCAGTCCTTCAGCACAGCCTCCTGACATGAATCTGTTTATATATGGGATTGTGACAACAATCCAAGGGTTGTTCTGCAGGTAATGTAAGCTATGCACTGCAGGCAGCAGAGTGTAGCCCTCCACAACATATAAAAAAATAAAAAACGATATATATATATATATGTATATCATATATAAACAGATTCATAGTTTGTATATACCATGTATATACCATGCATATATATATGCAGTTCATTCTTTTATTATTACATTTTAATATTGGGTTTTAAGGACATTTTGGTCGCCAAATGTCCAATGTAAAATCTAGGTCCTGAATCAAAACCAGTTGAGAAGCACTGCAGGACTAGCGCAGCAGTGCCCTTAAAAGATATTGATTGAAAACATTGTATGTCTACCTTGAAACAAAAGTTTCCAGGTATCGAGTTGCGACACTTTTCAGTGTCCTCTAAAAGTATGTCAAAAGGAGCCAGAAATATAAGTTCACATATGTATGGTGATCTGCTGTGTTATGCACACTGCTCATAATATTCATTAACATCACTTTAAATAAAAAACTCTCCATAGCAACTTAAAGAAGAAAAGACATTTTTCTTCTGTTGTTCTCAACAAAATCGATCATTTATGTGAGAATGTGTATGGTGTAAATAAAAGGAATAATGAGAAAAGCAATTGCAACGAAACCATAAACTGAGATTCTTACAGATGCTGAAACGAGGAATTGAACTCTTTTCTCATTCCATCTGAAACCAGAAGGTTAGAATATTAAATAAAAATCTCTCTGGACTGGAAGAATGGGAAGACAGAATCAGTTCTGGCAGACAAACCTGATCACAGAATGACTGCAGGTTAGACGGCTTTGGAAGACAGATATTGTACATGCATTCACCTAGTCAGGTATACAGAAAGACAGACACACCTAGAGCCAAACAAACTAGCAGATCAGAAAATCTTATCGAGTAAATTATTAACCAGCCAAGAAAGTGTCAAGATGAAACCAAAAGTTGTAAGTAAAATAGATTGTGATGGATTCATTCTGCGATCTATTGAAGCCTTTGTGAACATAGTTGTCTTTATTTCAGGCCACAAAGATAGAATTCGTTACATTTATGCATTAGGAAGAGGCTTTAATCCAAAGTGAGTTCAAGGTATAAAGCATTGCCTGGGAATCAAACCCACGACCTTGGCATTGCAATGCTGTGCTCCTCACTTCAGAAATCATTCTGATAGGCTGTTTTGGTGTTCAAGAAACATTTCTTATTATTATCCATGTTGAAAACAGCTTTTATATATTAAGTACTATTTTCATAGCAATTTTTGAAAATGTGACAATGAGGTTGTTTACTACAGATCCTCTCAATTTCTCTCCCAGGGAACGTATGCGGCAGTCAGCCATGTACGATCTGTGTGTGGGCATGCGGCAGGTGAGCCAGGAGTTTGTCCGTCTACAGCTAACTTACGAGGAGTTCCTTGCCATGAAGGTTCTGTTGCTGCTCAGCACAGGTGAGATTGTGTGCACAGATCTTACACGTGTGTTTCAAACAGAGCCACAACATACCGAGAGCCAGCCAACAATACAGGGAAATAAGCAAACGCATGAATGAATGGATGGCTTCTCTCGCCACGTTTACCTTTAGTACCCGAACTGAGTACGTGGGTGTGTGAGGTAAGAGACATTTGATGGATCACATTAATTGAGACAACAAATTGTAAACAGTACTCTTTCCTTTTAGCGTGGGTGGCTGAAATAATATTTAGGCATATTCATAATTAATACTGTATAAAAAGTGTTCCATACATATTAGATATACTATAATTGATTATTATTAGGGGTTCAAGCACGAAGTGCTGAAACCCTATTGTAATTGTGCTGATTTTTATTATTATTATTTTTCTTCTGCCGTAAAATGCATCGTGCAGCCCAAACCGTAAGAGCTGGAACCTTGAAACTTTGCCAGATGGTAGTACAAAAATCGAGGAGAGGTTATCAAAATATGACCCAGATTGGCCCATAGGTGGCGCTGTAATGACCACATTTACTAAATTGCTCATAACTCCTAGACAGTTTGTCCTAGAGTCTCAATTTTAGCATCACTGTGATCCCTGGATCCAGACGGACAACATGGCTATCTCCAAAAAAAGCTTTCTAAATAAATCTTAATGTCTTAAATGCTTATGTGCTTAAAGGCCTTAAATGCTTGAACCCCGATAAATGCTGCTTGCAGCTTTAAAGGTGCATTATGCTACTTTTCATGTTAAAAATACCCGTTTTTCTAACCCATACATGCTTAAACAATTGCCTGATGGGCTGAATGAGCCCTTCTATGATCACTGCGATTGCCTCTATAATCCTGTACAGTAAAATAAATAAGAGGGATTCGGGACGGAATCGACTGGGCGTGACGTCATGCGCGTTCACGCTCACCTGGCTATGTCTGGCAGGTTTGTGTATTCGCCGCCATTATCCGCATCAGCGAAGACAACTCAAGCGACTTTTGCAAAAGTAGAAGATGTATTCAAAGAGACCGGCTTCTAGTTCATCCCAAACCCCAACGCAAACTCCACGTAACCGCGTGCACAACTCTGGTTGCAGTTTCGCGTGTCGCCAGAAGGGGGCATAGTTCTGCAAAAACTCAGAGACTTGCGCAATGCACCTTTAATTACTTATATTATTGCTAATTATTATTTAATAATATAATAGATTATTAGCCTGACAAGCCAGACCCACATCATGATGTTGGGTCTGGGAACACACCATTGGCAGGGCTCAGTCCGAGGGGCGGGATAAACGGTTGTCTTTCAAATTCCCTCTGCACACAATAGGATAGCGCTACAACCAACCAGAGCGTATTCCCACCAGCGGAGCTAGTTGATCAATTTAACTTTTGCCGTATCCGCTCGGCAAAACTACGAACACATCTTCCTTTTTTTCTTTGTTCTTTTCTCAAAGAAAAGCTTAACTCCAAGTCTTCCAGAGTCGCGGCCCAAAGCCGATTCGAAAGACCCATCTTCTTTGTTTTCAAGAAGCAGGGAATTCACGCGGAACCATCGCAACTCTGTCATCATCATGTTAAGCCCGCCCACCAACTCTATACACGATGTGACTGGCCTGACTAGAGTTTGTTTTTTCCAGTTCGCAAGCCAACGGAGAGTCGCTAGGGTGCATCTAGATTTCTAGGCTAATAGATTAAAATATAATGTAATGTAATGTAATGTAATGTAATATACAGCCTTTTGGATGCTAGATCAGTTTAGCTCTCATATAGTGTACAAGATCAGCACACACACTCAGATCAGGTAGACTCACCCATGGCTTACAGCATATGAGACTGAGGGAAAGTTTGAGGTCTGATTTTAGGATCCACAACCACTTGCTGATCCCTTGGAGCCTTTCCAGAAAGCCCTGCTGTACTTAATAAAATCCAGTCAGGAGATGGGCATTGCTCCAAGAACTGGTGTTTTTCTCTCCAAAAAAAGAGCTTCATGGAAGGAGAGAGAACGGGAGAAATGTAGTCAGGGATGGTACATAATTGAAGAGCTGAGGGTTTTGATGGAGCAAATTTTTTTTTTTAAATCAACATAACAAATAAAACTTAGATGTCCTTTGCGGACTACACTCTTGATGGAGCTTATGTATGTCATTACTGTTTTAAGGGGTAATGATATATGCTGTGCTGTCCAACATGTAGGAGATCTGCTGGGAAGAGCTGTTTTGTTTTATAAATAAACTGGTATTTGAATTTCACTGGAAAATCAACCCATTACACAAATCATTGTGGATTAGAGCGCATCGTTATGATCTACTTTATATGCAAATGTTTTGTTTCTACTAATGCTGTTGTATTGTGTACATGTTATCTTATGTTATGATTACAGCTTAATGTTTTGTTTTTTTATATTGTAGCATTTTAAGAAATGTTTTATTTTGGTTATTTTTAATGTGTTATCAACCTTTTTGCTTTGCTAAAGCTATTGTGTCATGCCTCGTACTGTGGGGCTCCAGGGCTGCTGTAGTTTTTGTACAGAGAGAGAGAGAGAGAGAGGGAGAGAGAGAGAGAGGGAGAGGGAGAGGGAGAGGGAGAGGGAGAGGGAGAGGGAGAGGGAGAGGGAGAGGGAGAGGGAGAGGGAGAGTGAGAGGGAGAGAGAGAGGGAGAGAGAGAGAGAGAGAGAGACTGTTATTCCTCTTTGACCTTGGCTAAGGTTTCAGAAGCCCTGCAGGCTCTCACATGACCTTATTTGCAATGGTAGTGTTGACCTGCTAAAGAGTAAGTCACTAAACTAAATCCTCTCTTGTTTTTTGGCTCTTTTTTTTTTATAAAGTCCAGTTAAGCTTTATTTTTTTTTAAAAATTTTTGGCTTGTGGTTGACCCAGACATTAGGAAAGAAATATTCTCACAGATGCTGCTTTTGTGCAAAAAGCAATATGTCTAAAATTCAAGGTGTCATTGTGATGGTATTGTTATCAGTGTTAATTTCCTTGACAGAAGTCTTTTGTTGAGTGAATCTTACATTCTTTTTCATCAGCAATTACACCGTGTACGTCAACGTATTTGGACAGCTATTTATTTTATGTTATGTCTTTGCATTATACAACAAAATATAAAATGAAGTAGCATTAATTTGAAAGAGATACGACAGGCAACCTGTTTAAGCTTTTAAATGATAAAAGTACAAATTTTAAGTTAAATTAATATAAGTTTAGCTCAATCGACAACACTTAATTTTTTATTTTGACAAATTAATTTAATAATTAAAATTAATAATAAAAAGATTTACAGTTAATGTGGCCAATCCGTGAACGTTAAAATACTCACTTGTGTAATAGTATATCAAGACATAAACAATAAGCAAGTCAATATGCACATAGTTTTAGTAAGAAAAAAAAGCTTACTAATCTGTGTAAAGACATAAGCGCAATTTTAGTGTTGCCATGACAAAATCCAAAATATTTTTTATAATATTGTAAGCTTTACATTTCTGTTTTTAAAACCCCCAAAAATGGCCTCATTAATTTCCATTTTAAGTGCCTCACCATTACCTTGTTTTTTTTTTTTGTTTTTTTTTTTTTAAATCAAAAATATTTGTTGTGGTATTCAACATAATGCCACAAGTGTTGTTGATTGACCTTAATTTTATTGAACCCTCTGTATCTCCACATCTAAATTTGTTACTATCAATAGCATCCGTTTTATGTTAATCTACAGAACAGTGTATTAATCAGTGTGCTGACTCATCGTCGCCTCATTAACTGACTCTTCCTGTCAGATATGTCAACAAAATGACAGATTCTACTGGCAGAAGAATGTATTTCTTTTGACAAGACACCAATTAGCGTGGCGTAATCACCCCACATTGTATTCAGTGGGTCTCTAAATGGCAGCCTGTGGCTAAAGAGGCTGGATGTGGGTCAGTGGGAGAGAAGAAAACAGGGGGAGGTGACCGTGGGTTTAACACACACCTGCTGATGAACGAAGGTGCTTTTCATTCAACACACAGAGTCGAGAGCTTGAACCATCCTGAAGGACTTCTTGTTGTAATTTGGTAATGTTAACAAAATGTGTAATCTTTTTAAGTCAAGTCAAGTCAAATCTCCTTTATTTATATAGCGCTTTTTACAATACAGATTGTATCAAAGCAGCTTCACACTGATGACATGAAAATAATACGACAAAGTTTGTTTCTAGAAGAAAATTGCATCATCGTCCACCTGAAGTAAGGCAGATCAGTAATATTGTTGAATATTAAATGTCCCCAACTAAGCAAGCCAAAAGCCAAGGTGACAGTGGCAAGGAATCAAAACCTTGAAGAAAAAAAACCTTGGGAGAACCCAGGCTCAGTCGGCGGGCCAGTTCTCCTCTGGCCAACGAACGAGCAGTGTATGATTATGATTCAGGCAGCATTACAAGTCAGAAGTCAGATTAGATCAGAACATTCACAATATTTATCCAGTTCCATCTGGTTGGAGGTCAGAGTCATCACGCCGGTATGGAGACGAGTTTGTTGAGGTGTCCATGAGGCCTTCACAGGGCTGATGAGGCTGGTACTTCAGGGATGCGTTGTGGTCGTGTCCAGGCGCAGGTTCACTGTCTGATCTGGACACGGCCCGGATCCGGCTGACTTCAGTAAAACTCGGAATAAGCGGAAAGACTAACTTTAGTGTAGATGCCATTCTTCTTATGATGTAACGTGTACATCGGGTGTTATAGGATCGGGTACCTAATCTATGCAGCCTAATAATCATTTTAACTGATTTGAGTAATAGAAATGTATAATGTTCTATATGAATGCCGGGTAAAAGAGATGTGTTTTTAGTCTAGATTTAAACTGACAGAGTGTGCCTGCTTCCCGGACAATGCTAGGGAGACTGTTCCAAAGTTTAGGTGCTAAATAGGAAAACGATTTACCGCCAGCAGTTGATTTTGACATTCTAGGTATTATCAACTGGCTGGAATTTTAGTTAGTTCCGTGCTAAGAATTGGGAACATGTTTGTGCCTTAAGGCAACACTGAGTATTGTTAAATGATGTTGGTTCTTGCATTTTAATAATTTCCATAATTATCACTACAACCTTACGGTGCTGCTAGGTAATTGCTTTTTTAGCATATACTGGTTTGTCTGCAAAAACGTATTGTTATTATCAAAATCACTTTGAGACAAACAGAAATGAAAGAATGGGGTGCAACAAATCTACTAATTTCATCAGAATAGACGCTATTTGCATGTTGTTGAAAGATGGGTAGAAAGAGGGTGAGGACGAGCTGTTTCTTTTTCAGCCGTCCAGAAGCTGAATGTCATTTCACGTTGTTGGCTGTTGGCCATAAGTGCACTTGTTCTCTACACGATAGGAGAGAATTACTCCCTTCAACCTGAATGAGATTCTATCTCTCATCTGCCAAAAGTGAAAGTACCTTTTAGTACTTTGAGTTAATCCTGAATAACTTTACACGAGGGAACATTAATCACCTGAGAAGGTAGACTGCGAGACAGACAGATTAGATGGAAGGATGAATAAAGAGACTGACATAGAGACAGATGCATCTTAAAGGAAATAGTGTTGTTTTACTCTCTACTAACCTAAACTCTCTAACGGTTATGGTAATGGTTAGAGTCGGACTGTTAACCCAAAGGTTGTGGGTTCGATTCTCAATAGAGCTGGTAAGTCCCGCCCCCTTCGCTAACCCCGCTGGACCTCTAGGTTGAAAAATCGTCAATGCAAGTGAATGGGAGAAAATCATTATTTTCTGGTCCCGTTTGAATTGTGCCATGAATGTGAACATATGTTGTCTGTGAATTTTTTATATAATCTTTCATGTTACGAGTTTGACAGTATATGGTATGATTCCTTGGCTAGCAGTTGTGGAAAAGACATAACGAGAAAGACTACATGTCGCCTATGTGACGTCACCCCATAAAGTTGACTTACCCGTGGTTTTCGCCAAACTCAACGATTTTGTCCTCTCCCTGAAAGAAGGCGGTGAAGTGCACCAAAGACACAGTCATGTTTAGCGGGATCCGTGAGCTAGTGTCCGTGTGCGAATGGTGGTGACGTTTCAAACGCGTCGAAAGCAGCGAAGAGCTGTAGTCCACAAAGTGCTCTCACACAAAGTCTAACCGTAACAAACTTCTACCCGCTAAATTGTAGCATTCTTCACACGAAAGATTATATAAAAAATTCACAGACAACATATGTTCACATTCATGGCACAATTCAAACGGGACCAGAAAATAATGATTTTCTCCCATTCACTTGCATTGACGATTTTTCAACCTAGAGGTCCAGCGGGGTTAGCGAAGGGGGCGGGACTTACCAGCTCTATAGCGGCAGGAAATGACTGGAGCAAGGCACCTAACCCCCAAAAGCAAAAATGGCTGCCCACTGCTCCGGGTGTGTGTGTCCTCGGTTTGCAGTGTGTGTGTGTGTGTGTTCACTACTCACTGCTCCTAATGTGTGTGCACTAACTTGGATGGGTTAAATGACTTATTCAGTGGGTTACCATTCTTGGCCTTCATATGTCATTTTCACTTTCATATAGCGAGTACTGGCCGCTGTAACAAAGTGACATCCTTTTTTTATTGACAGTGCCCAAAGATGGTCTGAAGAACCAAGGGGCATTTGAGGAGATGCGGGTGAATTACATCAAGGAGCTCCGCCGCTCAGTTGGGAAAGCCACTAACAATTCTGGCCAGACATGGCAGCGCTTCTTCCAGCTCACCAAGCTATTGGACGCCATGCATGAAGTAAGTCGAAACACTCCCCTGTTATAGGCTAATAGATCAAAGTCAGATGCAAATCTGCTGTAATTATCCAGAGTAAGTTTATTAAGCTCATTGGTTTCTCACAACGGTTCCCTTAAGAGGCACTCATACACATCTAGAAATCCTAACTATACCTCAATAAACTAATCCCTGTCATGTAAGATATACCTCTTCTGATATCCAGAAGGTCTGTCATAATTATGCTCATTTTAATTTTAAATAGCATTCAAGCAAAGCAGTTTTAAGGTTCTTGAAAAAATGTGTTGCCAAAACTAAATAATCAGCTTTTGTATTGTCATTGCACTAAAGCCACAATAAATTAAATCATTCTCCAGAAAATACTTTGTATTAAGTTGACTATCCTTTTTCTACCCACTATTAAATGTAAGATATTTAAGCTTTGTTTTTAAAGGCTGTCATTAAGCTCATGATTTATGACAAGATACATTCTTTGCACTAAACTTATTTAATATCCTAAGTTAACATCCTTGGGGTCCTCAGTTTGAAAACCCCAGATGTAAATAAAAGGGATGTAGTTTATAGAATTTGTTTCTAGTAGTATAAATCATCAGCTTTATTTTAATAGTGTCTGTAGTAAGTGCAGACCCCATTCTGACTAAAAAAATTGACATCTAAATACATAAATCTGTTCTTATTTAAATCAAATATATTTGTCCAAAAAAAATTAAATAATCAGAATGAGCTGATATTTATGCATCCTCAAGAAGTGACTCACAAATGTTTATGTGATGTTTATCAAAAACATTCATGTTTAAAATCACTGGATGTTAAAATATTACTGCTTTATTACAGTATATTCCACATATTTATTTTAATATTAATATTACAGATTATTAAAGAGTTATGTCAAGTGTGCATTCAAATGAAAAACTGCCATCCTTCATGTTGCCACTGAGAGATGAGAGCCGCAGTTCATTTCTGAGAGCTGTTCATTTCTAATCACTTTCTGCATTGCTGCCAGCTCAACATGTTGTAATAGCACACAAAAGTACTGGAAAAGACGTTTTGAATTGCACTTGAGGGTGAAGAACACTTGACAGCAGTGTTGATTTATTAATTTGTAAGATGAAGAGAAACAAGTTCTGCCTTAAAGCGCTTTGGTCAGTTAGACGGAGCATCCATAAATGAGCTCAGCCGCTATACTGTCTTTTCTTTTCTAATACATCAATACATGTTTACCCAGACTCATGTTTCACCAGAGCATTAATGATAAGCACTGTCATCTTGAATTAAATATGACAGTTCCCTTTGACTGAAGTGTCCCCTCTCTCTTTACAGCTTGTGGGGAGCCTGTTGGACTTTTGTTTCTACACTTTCCGTGAATCCCAGGCTCTAAAAGTCGAGTTTCCCGAGATGTTGGTGGAAATTATCAGTGACCAGATACCAAAGGTGGAGTCAGGCCTAACAAACACCCTCTACTTTCACAAGAAATGACTGAAAGCTTGCAAAAGGAGGGAAAAATGAAGGATCAAATGAGAGGAAAAACAGAGGACTCCCAGCCCTCAGAGAGCGAAAAAGAGCAAGCCCGCTATGCACAAAAGCAAGGCGTAACGTGAGGCTTGGTTTAAAGCCATATAAGGCTTGCGTAGTGAGGGAAGGCAAAGAGTGATCTCTGTACCCGGCCAACAGAGAAGAACTCATATTTCATGTGACTGAGCGTTTCTTACCCCCAAAGACAATGCTGACAATGTTCTATATGGATATGAAGCCATATTCTTTGGTAAAGCTATAGTGCACAGTCACATGTGAATACATCACACACACACACACAGTAATATGGGCCCACACACTAGACATATCCTTGACTCCCAGACCTGTCAATCTGCCAGTAAATGCCATTGCATTCTTATATAACTCTCTCAAATTTCAAGATTCAGTAACAAAACTGCTCGTTATAGCTGGTTAAGACAGAAATATCTCCACAACCGTATCACTTTCAAGAAACAGAAGATTAAATTGGGGTGTTTGCAAAGACGAAATGAGAAAGGACATAATCAAGGGCTACAATACATTAAATTAAGCTGAATTGTGACTAATTGGTGCATACAAGTTATTGTAGAAAGAATCAAATCTAAATTTATCTGCAAAAATGGCATCAATGTATATTTTGATGACTTGAAGTGTTTACATGGAGAGACCTGGCCACGCTGATGGAGTGCTGTGGTGGCCCGATAATTGATAAGCTGAAAAATGGCAGCTCGACAAAAATGCTATTGGATAGGAGAATTTTATTTTATTTTTTACATTTGCAATACAGCAAATATTATAGCTCGTCTTGTAAAAAAAAAAAAGAAAGATCACGCAGACACACATGCCACATTTTGTGTGCGAGCTAGGACTGTAGCAAATTTAGTGAATTGTACCTAAGCTGTTACTAAACCAGCTCCCTTTTGACGTTAAGGAAAACGCAGTACTAATTTACAGTTCCAGAGGAGAAAAGCATTTTATACGATTGTAAAGTTTTTGTTTCGTTTCAAAGAATCAATCCAGCTAGAAGCCATTTTCTAACAAGGGGCTTCTGTTTTCTTAACGTAAAAAGTAGACGATTTTCAGTAGCAGCACATGTACAGTTAGATACAGTATGTGATTAATCAGCTTTTTTGAAGCATACAGCTTTCATATTAGTAAACGACAATAACAGTAACCTGCTCATAAACACAATATATGTGTATCTTATGATTATAATTGTGGCTTGTAGGCATATTTTTCAAACGTTGTACATAGGAAGTTTCTGATTTAAACCACCTTGCAATTAAAACCTGGCTATTTTTGGAAAATACCAGTCGACTTGAGAGTACTTGAGTGAATTATATCTAAAAAAGGAATTTGGACCACTGTTTCATGTTTCATAACCCCACTGTGCTACTGATGGAATCAAAAGAGGTACTGCTTGTTCTGAAATGCTGTGAGTCTGAGGACAATGAAGGTTTGTGTGCGTTTTGTGCATTTGTGTGTGTGTGTATTTGTTTTTCTGTTTCTCTCAAATTCCCTAAATCCACAAGAAAGCTTCATTTTTGAGAGGGCATTGTTGGTTTTCTCTGTGATAGGATTAGTATGATGCTATTGGCTGATTTTGATTTGCACAGACACGATAATGTGATAATTGGTATATTTGATGTTCTGCTATTGTGTTGGTTATGTAATGTGCTTTGGGTGGGGGGTGGGGGTCAGTATGGAAGGTTTGTGAACTGGAAAGGTCCAATAACTTTTGATGTTTGCTTTTGTGATGTAGCTGGTTGGTGGTAAGCGACTGTTGGAGGACAAAAATCATAATTATAATAGTTCAAAAAGAACAAATCAATCAATCTGTGGTACCCAGGCAAACCCTATTTTCACCGACCTGTCAATACACTGTATGTCGAAAGTTTTTTATGGACCTCAAACTAGACGTTGCAAAGGTATTTACAGTAGTCTCTCCCCCCCCCCCCCCCCCCCAACCCCAACCAACCTTTCCCTTTTTTAAATACACAGATATATACATATAAAAGAATAGATGTTAAAAGGCTCATAGGATGTGAAGTATTTTTGAGAGATTCTATTTTGCTGGACACAATATATTAGTAATTTGTCTAAAAAGAGTATATGAGATCTTTTGTAAAGTGAAATGTTTATGCATGCTTTTTTGAAAAGATGTTTACAGTGTATTTAAGAAGGGAAACTTGTGCCTTTTTTTCTCACAAAAGTTACCATTTTACAGTATCTATTGTAAATAAATCAGAGAATTATTATGTTGAGTTGTATGGAACATTTCTATATTAAATATTTGTCGGCCATCGGGATGTCACACATTTCCCCCTTAACAGTTACTGACTGACCGTAGTCAATCAGAATCCAGAGCAAGACCCAGAGAGCATGATAGATACACATTTTTATTTTATTTTTCACATCATTTATTTACTTTTCACAGCAAGAGAGACTTGTTTACTCCCTGAATGTCACTAACTTTAAACTTGTCATTTTGGTCTGTAGTAATGTGAACTAATTGTATGTTTTTGTGTTTTTTTTACCCATCGCTTCGCATACAAATCTAAAAAAAACAAACAAAACAAAAAAACAAACAAAAAAACAACAACAAACAAACAAAAAAACACAACACAGTGCTCACTTCAGAGGTTAGCTAGATTATGCGGAAAGGAAAAGTACTTGTGGTTGCCAAAAAATGTTTTTCCCAGAATTTTTTAAGTAAATATATACAGAAAAATCAAACCAAGCAAGAAAAAATTGCAAATTAACTCTTTAGTTTTGCACTGTTAGAAATTTTTTTTTTATCTGTGTTTCACAAGTCATTGATGTCTTGTGAACTAGCAATGCTCTATATTATTATTATTTAAACAGTATATGAAAAATATATGGAATTTTTAAAAGAGTACACAAAAAATTCAACATTTATGTAAGAAAAACGTAAAGACAGAACTAGGGCAGGGAGCACAACTGAACCTGAACAGCCTGATATTAATTCAGATGTCTATCAGCAACTTAAAGAGAATATAGAATGCCATGCTTGTTGCAGCATGTTTGCAATTTGCGTTACTCCATCACCAAATGATGAAGCTTGAAATACTAAAAGTTAGTGTGGATCCACTGGATGCTTTTGGGTTGCTTGTTACTTCAGCTTTGAGAGTCTACATAAGACATTTTAGATGTGTTTTTGGGGAGTCTAACATGTAAAACTATGCATTTGTACAAATCACATTACCACCAAGCAGCACCTTTGTGCAAAATAAGGGCAAAGCATGGTCAAGGTAACCAATATGTTGAAACAGAATAAAATGCAGCTTACTAGTGAAAACCCACAGATCTCATTTTGTGTTTGAACATTAACACTCATGTGTTAATGGATTTTGACTTTTTTTGGGGATAAACCTGAATCTGTGTGCTATACATTTGTTTGAAGTGACAAAGCCATATCTCTTTTGTGACAAAAGAGCATTTCCTGTTCATATTTTGATTTTTCCCTTTTTTAAATCAGTGCTTTGTACAATATTTGTTAGCAAATCTCCTCAGTACAGAAATATTCAACGTGAGCAAAAGACAGATGCAATTAGTTCCTCTAAACTGTATATCTTGTTGCAAATCTTGCCATAACTGTGTTTGCAGAAACATCAAGGGATTCCAATAAACCTGTTAACAATTCATTTTTGTGCTCTCTTTCTTTCAGGAATTGGTGTTAATTCTACTGTAAATTTCAGTGTATGTATAACTACACAAATATATTCGATTTCGGCTTTAGAATATCTGCTAATGTTCATCAAGTATTTCAAGTACATTAGCAAGTGTATTTGAGTTTTGATATATTTGAATTTAAGGTCTATAAGTTCTACACAATCTGGTCATCTGTTCAGGATTCATTTAAGGGCAATTTGCAAAGTTTATACTTTTGCATTGCTCTTGTGTGTTTTTTAACTTCAACTCCCGTCGAAAATTTCAGACACAATGGATCTTGTCAGAAAGTACTTTTCCAGCAGCCACTCACTAACTTCCACTGATTCTCAAACTACTGTATGTAAATGACAATACAAATCTGCCAAAAGAATTGGCTAGTGGGGCACTAACTTATTGTGAAGTGTTTTACACATAGGTTCAGTTTGATAATATAAGAAAGAGTTTGAGCACTCCAATGTACAGGTATATACCCAAAAAGACTGAAAAAGTGGACTATTTACAAAAGGTCAATATGTGAAATGTTGTAAATGTTGTCAGGCGTTTAAACAGACAGCAGTTTTTTTTTTGAGTTTCAAACTTACTCTTGTTGACAAACTTTTTACATGGCATCTACCCCTCATGGAGCTGTGAAAGAAGTAGAGGTGTTTGCAGGTCCAGTCATGAAAGCTACAACATTAGAAAGTTGTCCTGACCCTGTAGAGACAGTACTGAAAAAAAAAAAAACAGGTCAAAAGATTACAGCAGAAAGATCAAAGTAAAAAGCCCATTGCTCCTGTTGCCTCCTTACCTGTGGAGACTTCCAGAAATTGTCCCGGTACATATATATATATAAGCCGACCACGTCCAGTGAAACGAATGAATATTACTCCTACCACTGTGGAGAAAGTGGACACCTCGCTGCTAAAATGCAGAAATTCTGAAAATCAAGCCAAAGTCATTTGAAGATTAATCCAGTCACTGAAAAAAAGCAAAAGGTAGAGACTTGCTTTCACCTGAGCCAAAGGCCAGCACAACTGACTCTTCAGTCAAGAGGAGTGCAGTAGACATACAAAAACAAAGGCAACTTCCAGAAGGGTTGGTTGGCACAATGTCTGTTGTCCAGCTGAAAGTCAACAGACAGGCATGTGATTGCCTTACTAGACAGTGGCTTGCAAGTAACCATCATCTTCGAAGCCTGGTACAAATAGTATCTGTCAGAAGTTTCCATTTACCCCATCTCAGGATTGGCCATTTGGGGCTTCCAGTTATGTGATGGTAGACGTTGAATTCCCTGCCAAAATCACAGGGGCTCAGTAAACACTTTCAGTCTTAGCCTTGATCTATCCATGACCATGTAGCCCAGACCAAAAAACTGTTATTTTGGACACCAATACTAACCTTTTCAAGCGTTTATGTAGTAACTGAGAGCGAAATGACTCCTTCAGGCTGTAAAAAAGAGCCACATTCCAAATCAACACTCAGGACCCTAAATCAGATGATTTGTCAATTAGGCACCATTCAGTTTCGAAACTAACTGAATCTTCTACATATAAGACAGAGAACACATGTAAAAGATAATCCCAACTAGAGAACGGACACTTAAAGGGATGGTTCGGAGTAAAATCAACCTAGGGACCTTTGCACCATGACCTCGAGCCAAACATCCCCCCAGAAGCCTTTTTTCCCTTGGTTGAACATTATTAAAGTTTGAGCTTATTTAGAGAAATCAGCCGGATGGCTTAGTGCAGGCGCTAATGGATCCTACGATGTATCTCGTAAACTACCCCACTAAAAATGCCCAGAATTGTACCAAACTTATACAGTAGTACAAATAGGTTCTGTACTCATAAAACGAGGCATTGGAAAGTTTGTAAGTACATCAGGAGTTTATTTAAATAACACCTGCCTGACGGCTCATGCTACTGCTAACCCGGACGTCGACGTCACTTGAGTGATTTGGGAAAAGCACGTAAAAGTCCTGGCAGAAAGCGATGCATAAGGATGTAGTGTAACAACGAATTATTATTTTTTCCGAAGTGTTAACAACTTAGTGTTAACTAATAATTGTTGCAAACTGGTACTACCAACAAAATATTAGTGCATTCCTGGAACTGGGCGTCGTTACACTACATCCTTATGCATCTTAGCTATCTGATTCTAGGCCATTTCATGAGCGTTCCAAGCATTTGGCTCCCACAGATATTGATGATGTTCAAAGATGCATTCAGGAGATTATGAAAGTCAGCATCATCAAGTAATCACGAAGCCCCTACTCTATTGTAATAGCCCGGAAGAAAAAGGGAAGCGTAAGAATGTGCACAGACTATCGCACACTTAATGCTCAAACAGTGCCTGACCAGTATACTACTCCCCACATTGACGATGCATTGGACGTTTGTCAGGGAGTAGATGGTTTTCCGTCCTTGACCTCTGAAGTGGCAATTACCAAATAGCTCTGTCTGAAGAGGATAATGAAAAAAAAAATCTTTATATGCCCTTTAGGATTCTATTAGTTTGAGTGTATGCCACAGGGCATTACTGGGGTCCCTGTGACTTTCCAGTGCTTGATGGAAAAAGCGGTTGGTGATATGAGTCTGCTTCAGGTCCTTGTCTGCCTGGATAACCTGATTGTCTTTGGAAAGTTGTTGGAAGAGCACGGGGAAAAACTTCTATAGGTACTGGACAGATTTGAATAATTGGGGCTAAAAGTGTCATTGGACAAGTGTAAATTCTGCCAGACCAAAGTAAAGTATGGACATATGATATCTGCTGAAGGCATTGCAACAGACCCTGACAAGGTCAAGGCAATGAGCGCCTGGCCACAGCCAGACCTTGAGATCTTGAGATCATTTCTTGGCTTCTGTGGGTATTACCGTAGGTTCAAACCCAACTACGCTGGGATTGTCCAACCTCTTACTGAGCTCACAAAGGGTTATGAACCTACCCAGCGAGGTAAAAAGTTGGACAAAGATAAATCCAAAACCTACTGTACCTGAAGCCCTTCGGAGACAGATGAAACCAGTCGTGCGCGGTTGCCTTTCAGCAGATCATTCAGAGTCTCACTAAAACCCCAGTCCTAGCTTTTGCAGACCCCAATACATCCTACATCTTCCATGTAGATGCCCGTCTAAAAGGGCTATGGTGCTGTATTATATCAGGAGCATTCTTCCGGTCTGCAACCTATGGCTATTGCCAGTAGAAAATGAAGCAATTCAGAGCAGAGATATCCTATCCACCAGTTGGAATTTCTTGTCTTGAAATCGGGGGTCATAGATACATTACACGATTAGGAGACAAATTCACCGCACATAGTGATAATAATTCACTTACATACATTTTTATCACTCAGTGCCACTGGACATCATTGGCTGGCTGCCTTATCCACCTACGATTTTGATGTGCTGTACCGGCCAAGCAAGAATAATACTGATGCAGATTTGCTGTCCCGAAATCTGGTACAAGAGGAGAACACAGTTCTTTGGTGGGTTGGCAAAGCATGTCTGAGACCAAAGGTCCATATGCCACTCATATTGACCTAAAGCTCAACAAATCACCTAGGTATGTGGAACAACAAGGAGCCTCACCTGACTGCATTCCTAATGTGTATGCTTTCCCCGTTCAACTGAAATTTGACTTCTTGGAGCAGAAATCCATGGCCGAGTTGGCAAAAGCCCAAAAGAATGATGTTGTCTTGAGGAAAGTAATTGAGGAAAGCGTTGAAGAAAGGGACATGGCCTACCGACGTGAAAGTGGATTCTGAGTTGTGGCTCATGAAACATGAGGAGAATAGGCTTATAATGAAAGGTTTGCTTTAGTGAAACATGAAAAAAAAAAAAAATGGAGATTAAGTTTCCCAGCTCATCCTGTCTATGGAACTCACAATAACATGGGTCTTCTGGCCTTAGAAAGAACCACAGATCTCTGGTAGTAGATTCTACAGGGCCAAAATGGCTTGTGAGGTTAAACAATACATCAAGAATTGTGGGGAGTGTAGTAGAGCCCTGCCGTCATGATTCTCGTAGAAGCAGAGACGATAGTCGGATCTAAATGCAGCAGTAGACTTTAATTGACTCAGAACAGGATAGACTCAGAACGGGAAACAGATACACGCACACAGAACCTACATACAATAACTGACCAGGAACAAGAGAGCACACAGGGTTTAAATACACAGAGGGGATCAGGGAACGAGACACAGCTGGGGCAAATAAGAACAACGAGAGGGACCATACAAACTAACAAGACCACACACCTGAAACAAGGGAACTAATGATTAAACAAGCTAGGAATAATTGAATACAATAAGCACTGGCAGAATCAAAGAAACTGAATGAAATAAAACAAAGTCCAAACACAAACAAAAACATAAAAACAGAACCTGGTTGTCACATAATTCCCCCCTTCCAGAAGGCGTGACCTCACTCCGTTCAAGACCAAGACGACAACTCAGAAGGGAGCGAAGGCGTTTGAAGCACAGAACTGGACGGAACCAGCAGCATAGAAAGTTCAGGCGACACAGGAAATTTAGGCGACACAGGAAGCTCAGACGTGTAAAGCCGTGCAAGGGTCCATGTAGGCGCCGACTCCATGGCCCTCTCAGGGTGCCTACTGCCCCCCCCAAAAAAATACATGGTGAAATCCACGGAAGAAACCTCCGGGCTGTAAGCGGGCTCAAGAGAAGCCTCCCGGAGCTTAAGAGGCAGGGCCGGCAGGGCGAGGCCGGCAGGGCGAGGCGCAGAGGCGGGGCCGGCAAGGCGAGGCGCAGAGGCGGGGCCGGCAAGGCGAGGCGCAGAGGCGGGGCCGGCAGGGCGAGGCGCAGAGGCGGGACCTTTAGACTTTAAGCTGTCAGACAAGGGCCGGGCTTGGGCCTGAACATCTCTGTCAGGGCTCTGTCACTTCGGTCTAGTTTATTCTTGGTTTTGTGACAGAGCCCTGACTCTACTGTATTGTCTTGTCTTGTGTGAGCTCTTCTGTCCATGTGAGCTGTTTTGTGTGCGGAGCGTGGTGTTCTGATCCCGGCACCTCAGTCTAGTTTGGTTTCGGTTTTGTGCCGGGATTATATATAGTTTTTTTGCCGGGAATATTTGCTCGTTCACGTGTGCCCTTCTATTGTTGTGTGAGCGTGCGGTTTCGAGTTCGCTAGGGCAGTACGCACTTCTGACCGCGTGTGTTGTTGTGCGTTGTGTAGCATGCGGTTCATGTTTACATCGGTCACATGCTTTCTTGTTATATTTTGTCTTGTGTTGTGTTGCACGCAGCTTGTGTTTTTCAAAATTTGAAGCCCGTGCAGGGCTTTAGAGTGCATTACTCGCAAAACACTAAGCAGCTCCTTTGCACCAAACTACCAGCAATGGATCGATGGATCTAATCTGCATAGATTTCCTCTAAGTTGAGCCTGACTCCAATGGAATAAGTAACATCTTGGTGGTCACAGACCAATTTTCTAGGTACGCCCAAGCAAGAATCCATTCCGATCAAGGGCATGACTGAGTCATTTAATAAAATAGCTCTTGCTACTCTTGAGGATCCGCAAATCACTTACCACTCCATACTGCATCATCCTCAAGGTGACGCTCAGCGGAGGTTTAATCACACCTTGCTCTCAATGTTGGGAACCTTGGCAAGTGAGAAAATGCGTCAGTGGAGTCAGCATGCGGGGTATCTGGTATCACAAAATGTGATGCTACAAGGTACTCCTCCCCACTACTTAATGTTCGGAAGGGAAGCAAGACTGCCTGTTGATCTTTGTTTTCAAATATCTGCTGATGGAACAGAGGAAAGGCAACATTCTCAGTATGTTGCCAACCTGAAAAGAGATCTAAAATAAGCTTATCAACTAGCCTCAAAAGCTTAGAACAAAGTACACCAAAGAAACAAGAAAGCATTTGACAGAAGAGTAAAATTCCAGATCTTGGAAAATGGTGATAGAGTGTTGCTGAAGAATCTGGGACTGAGAGGGAAAATGCAAACTTCGGAGTCGATGGAGTTCTCAGCAATATGTTGTGGTTGACAAAACACCCAACTTGCCAGTGTGTAAGGTAAAACCTAAACATGGTAAAGGAGGAGTCAAGATCATGTGATCACCTCTTACCCACTGGACAGTCTGTGAAAATGCTGGAGAGGCAAGAAAACACAACTTAGACAAAACACACCTCAAAACCACTTCCTCAGAATCCTCAGGGTCTGAGTGTGTAAGGTTAAATGTGCCTTACCAGGCATACATGCACAAGTAGTTGAAAAGTAGAATGGCAAGGAAAAGATCTCCTTATGGCACTGCAGATGAGCTCACGGTACTGAAGTTAACCAGAGTGCTTTTCTGAGGAAATCACCGCGATTGATGGACATCTAACATCAGGAGGTAAAACATGCTCTTCTTACTGAAGACTTTAAGGTATGTTTGTTTCTTGTTGAGTGAAGCATTCTTTTATTTATTTTTGACCACAATGCATCCCAGCATCAAACAGGTCTGCAATATTAAAGGAGAACTCCGGTCAATTTTAACATTGAGCTCATTTTTTTGTACATTTGGAGTGCTGTCAATACAGAGAACAACGACAAAAATCGGTGTTGCCTACACCGAGTTATTCTATTTTTAAAATTTGCACCCTATTGACTTCAATGGGGCAAGTAGTAAGCCTGCTTTTTAGCCTCTTAACATCCTTTAAGTGTCATTACAAGTGCACAGAAAATGTGAGTGAGTCCTTCCGAGTGAACACGGGTGGATCTGACTGCAGTAGATGTTAGAGATATTAATAAAAATGAAGTTAATTCAGCCAGCGCTCATACCTTTGTTTACATCCTGTTTTCGGTGGAAGGCCATAGTAATCGATTGTCGAGTTCACGCGCATAGGTTTAGTACCTATGATCACGCGCGTGAACTCGACAATCGATTACTATGGCCTTCCACCGAAAACAGGATGTAAACAAAGGTATGAGCGCTGGCTGAATTAACTTCATTTTTATTAATATCTCTAACATCTACTGCAGTCAGATCCACCCGTGTTCACTCGGAAGGACTCACTCACATTTTCTGTGCACTTGTAATGACACTTAAAGGATGTTAAGAGGCTAAAAAGCAGGCTTACTACTTGCCCCATTGAAGTCAATAGGGTGCAAATTTTAAAAATAGAATAACTCGGTGTAGGCAACACCGATTTTTGTCGTTGTTCTCTGTATTGACAGCACTCCAAATGTACAAAAAAATGAGCTCAATGTTAAAATTGACCGGAGTTCTCCTTTAACATTGAGACTTTCATATTGAGTTAATTTAAGGGTGAGCTCATATTGGCAGCTTATTATTTGGTTAAAGAGTCCTTTGAGTTTTAAGAAAGAGGTTGGATGACTCAAATTTAAAGGTGTATATACCTTTAGGAATATTTGTATATACCTAAAGGAATATTTACAAAGAGTATATGAATATATGAAAGGTTGAATATATGAATATATGAAAGGTTGTAATTGATCTTTTTGGGATTGATCTGTGAATTTGTAACATTCCTATTGATTATTTATATAATCATTATTTTATTTTACATTTTGAAACCACCTGAAACTTGATCTGTTCAGGATAACGTTACCTGTTTTTTTTTTTCAGTGTATTAATTTGAGATTAAAAAAAAAAGGGTTTTTATTAAATACTTTAGTAACATAAGCAAAATATTAAAATCCCAATTCATTATTGTGTATTTTAATACATTATAAGCTTAAGGGACCCAAGGAAAGTAGTAACAATCACAGCTACAAAAATTAAGTTAAAGTGAGTAAATAACCACACTCAGCTCACAACAAATGGGAAAATACAAAGTTTATGAAGAACTTAGGGGGCTCCCTTATATAGTATATCTAAAAAGCAAAAGGTCAAAAGTGCTACAGACAATTTTGATTTTATGGTGACTTTAAAATGCTGACAACGAATTGTTCATTGCTAGTTGATGATGTCTAATGCATTAACTCATGTTAATTAATTTTACCTTATTTTTACGTGTTACTGTATTTTCTTCTAAATGTTTTAAATATTTAGAGGTTAACTGTTGTGGATAACAGTAGAAAGACAGTGAATTAGATCATGGGATGCTGCAGACATCTGAGTGGGTGTTGAGTGAGTGGAAAGAAACAGCAGCAGTAGGAAGAAAAGGGAATGGGAAAAAAAATAAAATACCTGGATACAGTATGTGGCAAAGCCCAGTGGAAAACAGAGAGACAGAGAGAAAGAGAGAGAGAACACACACTAAAACAGGAGAATAAGTTTGAGTGACCAAATCATAATTCAAACATCTGTGGCAGATTTCAGTTTTAGAAAATTATGTTTCTCCTGGGGAAGTGAGCATGAATGAGGCAGTAAGTAATTATGGTAATATGAGTAGGAAAACGGCAAGTCTCGTCTGTATTTACTGGTGCAGCAGTAAAAAAAATCCTCGGAAAACAGCACGAGAGAGCAAGATCTTCTGACAAAGAACATAAGCATTAACAATGTAACACCTCCACGTCCCCAGAGAGAAAATTCGCCATTAACCTCGTTAGAAGCCCGATCTAAAAAATGTGCTTGTTTGCCAGACTGTGAGAGTAGACAGTATTACTTTTGCTCTTTTGCGCAAATCCGCAGCCCACTCCAAATCTCTCACAGATTGCCAATAGCGCAAGCTGTGTAGTCCTGCCAGATAAACAGAATCTATTGGATCAGGCAGATTTCAGGGCTGTGGCTTCACACATGGCGGCTTCTGTGCCCCAGATTCTCTGCTCGCAGACATTCAATCCTTTTCAGTTTTGTTTTTCAATGTCCCACCTTCTTTGTCTCATTCATCCGAGATACAAAAACATAACAGTTTGCTTATATTTCATAGCTGCATCCAGGGCAGCATGATGTGAGTATTCTTAAAGAGCACAAAGAAAGGGTAGTATCTTTTACGGTACAGTACAAAACACGGGGGAGGGAGGAGATGCTGGCCGCAAACCGAATGCGCCGGAGGAAACGAAATGAAAACATTCAGAGTTTGGTGGATAATACCAAAGTACACAGCATCATCTACATCTGAGATCAGATGCAGTGCTGCATTGCGCCATCTCACTCTTTAAAGGCAGAGAGACAGCGAAGCAGGCAACACGGTTCAAATAGTGATTTGGTCTCATGACCATGCATTAAAAAATGTTAAAAAAATGGACAGATGGGTAACTTTGTGGTTAAACGGCATCCAAGGAAACAGAAGTGAAAGGGAGACACAGAAGGAGAAAAAAAAAAAAAAAAAAAGCCAGAGGGTGAGAAAGTGAGATGAAGCGGACAGGGATGGCAGGAGGGTGAGTTTGCCCATCTCATTAGCTCGGACTCATCTGATTATGTAAGCACCCGGCTCTTCGACACATCGCCTATTTTTAGCCCGCTCCCATGTCTCGTCCTATCATCTGCTCTATTAGTTATTGGATGTCTGTGACTCCGCCATGTCATGATAATTATTTAATACGTGGTACTCAAACACACCCATTCAGGGGCACACATCTCACAGCAGTCTGGAAGACATTTGCGCGCTAATGATGTGTACAGTGCACTGAAGTGTGACAACACGCACACACACACGGCAAAGGCCGGAGGTGCTTTGTAAGCTAATTAGACAGAGGCTGTGACTATACTTCACTCTACAAGAAATTACCCTGTTTACTTTTTTTGTGTGTTTCAGTGCACATCATTTCAAAGACAAAAATTTAGTTGGTAATCTTTTATCTTCCTCTGAAATGACTTATCTTTTTGGGTGATGTTACCAAGAACTCTTATTTTTTGACCCCTTCACTCGAGATCACTTTTCAAAATCCAATCAGTTCCTCTTTTTCTCAGTAAAGGGATAGTTTACCCAAAAATGAACTGTTCGTAACTCAATTTACATTTCTCAATAGCTACATTTGCATGCAACCAAGATTGATGGCTCAATCAGACTAAAAAGCCTTCAAGTCCTGTTAACACGTCAAATGTTAAGATTGAGCTCGATCTGAATTACATTTTGATCCGATTGAAAGGGGTGGTTGTAGACCTCGAATAATCCGGGGGGCATGTAAAAAAGCATGTAAACCCTTAAATCGGACTATTTTCTAAATATTTACTAAATATTGATAAGATGTCATCATGGCAAAAATTACAATTATACTTGTAGTAGCTCCGGTGACATTATCACGATTCTGAACACGACAAATGAGGACTATGTACAGTATGCGCTGTTTTGTTTGGAATACATGTAATGCACATGCAAACGGATATGTGAATCAGATTGCAATGTTTACGGTTAAAATAAACAGATCTTTCAGAATGTGAAATCAGATTGGATTCAATCCAAAGACATGTACACAGTATATACTCCAAGACAGTGTTCTTGTTGAATGGAAGAAATTGCAACACGCAATATGGCGGCTCTAGAAATGCAAGTCCCGCCTTCCAAATAAAAGAGCCAATTGCAAATGGGTAAAGTTATCTCATCACTGAAGCTGCTGTCAGCTCTGGTTCTCATAGAAACCCAAGACTTGTGCTTAGGACTGCACATGGGCATATTTATTTTTTAGCATAAGAAACAACATTTATGAAACCGATTTTATTGCCGATTTAAAATTTAGGTTTGTTCAACATTTATTGCAAACCTGTATGACTTTCTTCTGGAAGACAAAATAAGATATTTCGATTTTTTATATATTATATATATATAGAAGTCTCATTGTATGGGAAACGTTCTTTAAAATATATTCTGTGCTCCGCAGAATAAATAAAGTATGAGGGTTTACTATAAATGATGACTGTTTTTATTTTTTTGGGTGATCTACACTTTTAAACATACTATTTCACTAAATAATCTATCATATTACAGAAGTAAAATGAGATGTGGATACCGTTTTATGATGACAGGATCAGGAACCTCGAAAAATCCCTTTAAGTGCACTTAAACAAACTACAGTTGTGCTGCAGGAAATGTCCACATATCATGTGTGTACGATCATGAAAGGGAACGGGAACAGGAAATAACCTAAGCCAGACCCAGAAACTCCAATCGCAGTGTGTGTGTGCTAACCAGTGCACTGTGGCTCCAACAAAATAGTCTATTTTTATTTCAAATAGCTTGTTTTCAAGCACTTCATCCAGTGTATGGTAAGGACCTAGACTGGAGTGTGCTACAGTTCAAGCCCAATATATATGAGGAGGCAGTCCAAATCTGCAAGGAAATGAGGATTTAATCCACTTAATGGGGAGAGGTTCAATGTGAAAGCTGCAGCTCCAGGGCTAGAATTGTGTAGAAGAGAGAATAAGCCAGTATACCCTAAATGCAATAGACAACAGTTAATTTACATACAACGGAAAATCATTAAATATATGTTGAAAGTGTGATTCGACACTTGGTGACACTATCTCTATCTCTCCCTATCCATCTAGCTCTCTATCCATCTATCTATCTATCTATCTATCTATCTATCTATCTATCTATCTATCTATCTATCTATCTATCTATCTATCTATCTATCTATCTATCAATCAATCAGAGTTTGAGCTAATCCCAAAGATCTTAAGAATCTATCACAACATCCAAGGAGTCATCTTTATATTGTGGAAAGAAATGTCATTAAATGGGGCAGATACTAAAACAAAATGTGTTAACGAAACATAACCAACCTTAACTGAAACGAAAGAGCTTCTTTTTCCAAATGGATTTCCGGCAAATGCATCTGCAAGTTTTAATGGCATTTTGGTGCTGTTGTTTAAATGGTAGCAAAACAGATAAATGATGGAAAGACACTGCATGTGTGAACAACAGATGTGGTACATTTACCAGAAAATATATCCAGCTATTTTTCCTGCAATTTAACGGGTTTCATTTGTGAAAGTGGCTATTGTTTATCATTCATATGTGCAAAATTCATATTAAACAAATGCAAACATTTATGAGAAGAAAGTAATAGTTTTGAATTTATTCAAGCTAAAGTTTTTCAGCAGCCTTAAAAAAAAAAGACAGTCTTTTAAACCTTGATGAGAGCACATCCACACAATTAAGTTAATTGACATTAATAAACTACACACAATGCTACTTTATTTTTTCATTTAACAAATGGTTTAGTTTATTTTTCAGAAAGCACATTAGGGGGTCCAGAGAGTGCGCAGCATATGGCTTACATTATTTATAGACACAGTTTGACATATAAATAGAAATAAAAACCAAGATATAAGAATAAAACACTTTATTTATTTAACATTGATCAACAAGAGAGTCAACATCACAAAAATTACATCAATGCCAAGACCTTTGCAGAGGTCATAAATCACTGTCTTAAATAACCGCCGTTACAATCAGTCACAAAAATGAACCCTTGGAACAAGGGCTCTTAGAAAAATGAAAATGGTCTCATTAAACATCAGTGAAGTCCTGCCATTTTAAAGGTCTTTGTGTGAGTGATGTCTTTAAAACTTTTAACCACTTAAAAGAGAGGGAAAGTGCTTTGCTTTTAAGTGTCCTTGAACAAACATAATTCTTTGTACACAACACCGATGTAAGTCTTGGCAATATTTAATTTGAAGTCATTGTATGTTTTTATTTTTTTTTATTTACCGGTTTCTGTTCTTCAACATAACATTATAACCTATGTACAGAATAGCAAAAAAAAAAAGGTTGCTCTGTTCGAGTTATTGAACAGCGTCACACATGCCATGCATAAATTTAAGGCACTTCGATGCGAACGCATATATCACATATCAATTTCAATATTCAATAGTTTTGTCTAGTAAGTGTTCCAAGAAGCCAAACTCTTTATTTCAAAGTGATAATGATCACTGCACTTTTATAACTCGACACGTTTCCTCATATTTACCACTATACATCATTACATGCCCTTACTAATATTAAATAGAAAAGATATTCAAGGTATCTTTTGAGTATTGAGGAAACTAATGCATAACAACTCAAACTACTTTACTAAAATCATGACATGCATTTTAAAAGAAGACAACACAAACGGTCACAATGATGTACGAATACTCTCCCAGGCAAAACTATATTTACATTTCCAAAATTTAAAAGTGCAGGCTCTTTATATGTATATAGCACTTCTTAGCTTATACTTGAACTTAACTCTTGTGCTAGCAACATCTGTGTTTTTGGATACAGTATATACTCTCTCTCAATGTCTTTAGTGTGAAGAAGGATGGAGGAGCGACAAGCAGTGCCATTGTGAAAGAGCCGCCGAGACCATGGATACCATGTATAGAGAAGTAAGAGGGTTTTTCTTTTCGAAGTTACAGTATCTCCACATAGTTTTCAGGGATGAGTCCTCGCTTTCCCTCCAGCACACCCTCCAGCCATCCGGGCTCCCTGGAGAGTGTCACTGCAGAGCAAAACCACGGACACACAGGTAAAAGTCTTACTGCAGCTCTTCTGTCACATTGCACGTCAGACAAGCAAGAATTCCTCATCGGGTGGAAGGCATTTCTTATGTGGATGGTTAGCATGGCTGATGAATGTCAACTACACCACAATGGGTAGGAGTTAGGAACGTTTACATAAAAAAAAAAAAAGAGAGATACAGCCAGGCCCTGATGAAGTTTGCTTTTTCAGCATTTACTGTGCTAAGTTAAAAAAAAAGAAAGGAAAATGGGAAATTGTGGTCAATGGAGCTGATAGAATTATTGATTTATTAATAGCCAAAGTGTTAATAAACAAACACAGAAGAGGTGGGAGATTTGTGAATAATGGGTGGAAAGTTTATTTTTATTTTTATTATTATTATTATTATTATTTTATTTTTATAAAAATTTTTGGATGAGAGCAGCGATGATTCAATCCAAGGGTACTGAGGCTCTGGGAATAATTTGAAAGTCTGTGTCTAAACTTAGGATACTAATAACTGTGAATGTTAATTATCACTGCATACTGAAGATGCTGAATGCTGTATTAGAAGCCAGAAAATACTGGCAAAGAAATACTGAACAATTGACCGGTAACGCGTGCAGGCCTGCTTGAACAAACAGCGGGATGCCCGTACAGTTAGTTACTATGATTTGTCGAAGGACAACCTATCATTTCAATAAATGTAATGTATTAGAACACTCTGATGAATAATGGGATGTGAAGGAAGTCCAAGTGAATGACAGAAATTGTGAAAAACACAAAAATGATGAAAAAGGAACATGCGGATGCTGTGCTAGCAACATCACATTTACAATCACAAATCATACAAATTGACTAGAAAATAGACAGAATTAAAAATTCTATCCAATATTTTCATTCTTTTATTGCAGGAAGCAAGAGTACAGTATAAGACATGTCTAGCAAAATACATTTACGTTTTTTTGCCTTTCTTGGCTTTCATGTTTTATGCCCATAATTTGACCACCAATGCTTTTGCTGGTTTAAAAAAAGTTGAGCAATATTATTTATCTGGTTAAATATTCTTTTCTTTTTTAAAAACTTTTAATAAATGTAACTTAAGCAATCTGTCATATTATTTGGGAAGCCAATTAAAAATTTTTTTTTTTTTTTTTTAAATCACTTGATTCCATTGGTTCCATTGATTTGGCTCAAAATCATCTCAATTGTATATCAAATTCAGCAAGACTACTGAGAGGCTTCAGCTGAAGTAGTTGAGAATAGTTTCAGAAAACAGGAGCTCTGATAGTGATTAAGGCCTTTATTTCCTCGTGTCATTCTAGCTCTGTCTCGTTCAATGTGAATTGATTTTAGGGGATGCTACACCCCTGTCCCACTTTCCTCCCTCCACCTATGCTGATATAAGATCAGATTTTCTTTTTTTTTTTTTGTGCTGGTAGGACCCACCAAATCCAATATGTCTGTGGATTCGGGTGAGTGCCTGTGGCAGTGATAACGTTAACACTTACCGTCATGGAAGATTGCGCCAACCTGGAAAGAGAGTTCGGAATCGTGTTCAGCCTCACAGGGGTACACAGCCTTGGCTTTCATGAGGGTGACACTGAAAAATGGAGGCAATCAGTTAGTGAATCTCTCGCTATTCGGAAGCGTGGGGATTAGGACACGACTTTCCAACTAGACTCAGCCGAAGTTATCACTGAAAGAAGTCTGTGTGATTAACATCTGTCCGTAAAAATCCCAGAACTGAGCTTTGAAGAAGTTGAGAAGTATGATAGTCATCGAAGAGTAGATATTGATTTAAACAGAGAGAAATTCTCAAGCAAGTGTGGGCAGCATCCAGGCATATCCTGCCATTTAGAACTCAAACATTTGGAGCATGTTCTGCAAAGCAGAGAACCGTTTCCACACCTTTTAATGCATTTCAATGGCTTTTCGATGACTTATCCAAACATTTATACTTACTGCATACATATTTCAATAATCTTATAAAATACAAATTGTAATTGTACTCACAAAGAGCAATTTTAGTCAATTAAATCATGTCCAATGGTTTTAAAGACTTTTTTGATTCCAAAAACGTAATGACTTGAGATTTTATTAAATATAACCATTTATTAGAAACAATGTGCGGTTATTGAAGAAGATATAGCAACAATGTGCTCTCTCTTCACTATTAGTCGGCAGAATGTTTTATATATTGTCTCAGAACAACGTGCCCTTAAGTTAATATACGACCCAGGCAGACACCCAGAATCCAGAAGTTACTGCAGGAGGTCTATACAACTGCAACATAACAAAGACATCATTCCTGAAGGTCAGTCATTTTTTTTCCCAACAGCTTTTAAACAGATTAAAAGACTTTAAATTGAATGAGTCTGATCACCTGCCATTGGGCATCATTCATTTTATACGATGGAAAGTTAATGCATCTTTGTGTCTGGATCAGAACTATAGATCATTGCAATGGCCCCTGCCTGGAAAGTGTGAGACTGAGAGAAAGTATGTGCGTGTGTGTGCATATGTGTGTACAGGTGTAGAGTCACAAATAGAGCTGAGGAAGCAGAGATGAGAGAGAGATGAGAGAGAGAGAGAGAGAGAGAGAGAGAGAGAGAGAGAGAGAGAGAGAGAGAGAGAGAGAGAGAGAGAGAGAGAGAGTGTACAGTTGTGTCGGCATGTAGGAGGAAAGGAAAAGTTGGCGAGTGTGTGAGTCGGAGGCTAAACAATGGCAGATGAAGACTTTGCGTCTTTGCATGTGTGATTGAGTTAATAGCCTGAGGCTGTGAGTTTGAAGTCCGAGTGAAAGAATCAATGAGACAGTGAGAGAGTATATGCGATAAAGGTTGAGCCAAAACCGGCCAACCTGACACTGAAATCAACAGACTGGAACAAATGAATTACATTCTATGAGAATGGATGTGTGTATAATACATGTTCTTCAGGGACAAGTGTGTTTACATCTTACCTTTCCTCAGGTTTATTCTTTTCCTTTCCTACTGATCCAGGTTTCACCGGTGTAGGTGAGGCAGGGGAGGCATTATTCATCCATGAAGCCGTGGCAGAGCATATCCTGTGGAACAAAAAGTGACACAAAAAATGTATACTGTAATGCTTTCCTAAAGTAAAAGACACCTATTTTAGAAATACTGCCAGTAAGTAGAAGAACAAATAGTGACACGGGTTCAGACTGATATCATTTTGTTAAAATCCACAGATTGCATGCTTTTAAGCTTCTAAGCTACTTTTTGAACTACAAAAATATGAACATCATCTATTTAAGCACATCAAAACATATAAACACAACACAAACAAAAAAGGGGGTTAAAGACACAACAGATACGCATTCTGCTGCATATATTCCTCCACACAAACCCCTTCATCATTATTCTTAGAGAGGCTGTGCAGCGCAGACAGTCTCACAATCTCAGAGAGGGTTAGAGAAGTGAAGGTTATGGGGAAAACTGCCCAACGTCCCCAAGAATCTGAAGGATTTAGAAAATGCAAATAATGCAAATGAGCACTTTAGATCCGCAATAGCTCACAGCAGGATCAGGCACTGCACAAGATGCACTGCACATATCAACATGAAATACAGTATTGACTACACACACACACACACACACAAAATCCATAGTAAGTAAATGCACCAATTTGAGTTTACTTAAATAATATTTTCAATATGTATTTACTCAAACTCCTTAGAATCAGCAAATCAGTTCATTGTTAAAACAATTCAATTTAATTAGTTGAAAAGTATGAAATTGGTTTGGATAGAGCTAGTTGTGGAACAAGCATGATTCAGTTAGTTAAAATGTATGAAACTGGTTTACATATATTGGATTTATTGATGATAATCTGGTAAACCTGGTTATTGTATATTTAAAACAAGTTTGTTTTATTAATACTATAACATAAATCTCATTCTTTAAACTGTGTATTCCAAATATTTTAAATGCAATTGAAATGCATAAAGCTAAATTATAGGCCAAAATATTTTTTGAGCATAATAACTTTTTTAATTGATTAATAATGTTATTAAAGTAGCATAAAATAATCAATAAAATGATGTTGCTAGTACAGCACATAAACAGATGCCAGTTGTCAGGTAATGAGCATAGCTGACCGCTTGTGTTCGGCTTGTTTAGCTTGTTTCCAGTGTCAGCCATATGAACGTATGCAGACATCAGGAAGGAAAAAATAATATATATATGTTCTTTGCTAATTCAAGACACTTGAAGTCACATTCAAGTCTGGCAAACCACCTGTTCAGCCCCATGTAGAGATGGAAGTCACATTTTTGTATCCTTGTACAGACATTATATGGAAGTCGACAAAGTTGGATGACTGGATGAAACTTTACACAGACGAGGTTCGGCTGACTAGAATAATGTTGTTAGTCCGACTCAATTTTCACTACCGTTCAAAAGTTTGGGGTCAGTAAGAAGAAGTCTCTTATGTGCACAAAGTCTGCATTTATTTGATCAAAAATACCAAACCAGTAATATTGTGAAATATTATTATATTTTAAAATAACTATTTTATATGTTAATATATGTACAGTTGTATTTATTCCTGTAATGGCAAACATCATTATGCCAGATGTCACATGATCCTTCAAAAATTATTCTAATTGTTTTGGTGCTCAAGAATTATGATCAATGTTGAAAACCGTTGCCCTGCTTAATATTTTTATGAAAACCAATTTTTATTTAAACCAGCGAAATCACAAAAGTTGCATGGCCCCCAGAATATTTTGCTGTATGAATATCTGAACATACAATATATCAAAAGAAATGTGTGTGCAATATACCACTTGAATGTGGGTAAGTTTCATAAAAAAAAAAGCAACATTTTGTGCAAAAAGCTGAGAAAAATCAAGTTTTTGTCAAAGACTACATCCAGATGGGATTCAGAACGATGATCAAAACATATGGAGTAGATTGAGTCCATCAACATCCACAAAGCTTCACAGTCCAATACATGCCATAAATTGAGCTTCACTTAAATCTGGAATATCCAGATAACAGTTAAAACCAAGCCATGCTCTTAATTATACTTGGGTAACGCTGGTTTTGAATCTCAAGATAATGGGGACGAGGAATGTGTGTGTGCTGAAGGTGAGGACTTGTGAAGGACTCACAGAAGCAGGGATAGTGGCAGCAGAGGGGCAAATGAGGAGAAGTATAGTCCAGCCGGAGAGACAGAGGAACAGAGAAAGAGAGAGAAAGAGATATATGTGTACAGTATGTGTAGATAGAGAGAGAGATGCGGTGATTTATGACTCTGCAGTGGGTCTGTGAGTCCTCAGCTGCTGCACATCAGCATGAGACTCTAGCAGCGCTGCAGTGCAGCAAATCCACTCATTAACCTCACACCAGCCTCACACACACACACACACACAACACAACTCACACCAGCCGCATGAATCCTGGCTAACACACCACACACACTGCTTGATACATACCGTTCACGCTCACACATTTCAAAACAAGGTGAATTTGAATTGTCAAACTCCAAAAGAAAAGCTAAATAAAGTGGGGGGAAAAATTATAAATATAAATCCAGTATGGTTGCCCTGGCAACCAGCAGAACCACAGGGAAATGGTTTCACCCCAAAAATCCTTTTACAATTACAACTAAGCCAAAGCAAGAAAATCGCGCCCAATTTTAAGCTATTAAAAACAGCACTTAGCAAAGAATTGCATCTTATGTCTTATTTTCTGATCCTCAAAAAATGTCCTACTTGAAAGAGGCACAAAACGATTTAAGACTAAACAAGAACTGCAAAACAAACACTGATCGAATGTGTTTAATAATTCAACTCTTTAAGTGCTGCTTACCGATAAACAATGTGTAAATATAATAAGTACATGCAACATTGGATATATAGTGGTAGATAAAAAAAATAAAAAAAATATTAATTGGTCACCATTTCCACGTTTTTCAAAAATGTTCATTGATCCATGTATTCTTGCAATTCATTAATATTACGTTTTTATATATATATATATACACACACACACACAGTATATATACATAAATAATAATTATTATTATTATTATAAATAATACAAATCACTGTATCAGACTAATTACAATCAAAGGATTTTTTTTTTTTTATGCAGTCCAGAGCGTATACTATACAGATCTATACATGCAAATACAGATTGATCTAGAGTGTATCTTTTGTATAACGGATAACATTTTTCTAAATTATGCCAATTGTGGATACACTGGATTAACTCTCTGGTGCTCTTCAGTCATTTTTGAAAACTTGCCATGTGAAAACACACACACACACACACACACACACACACACACACACACACACACACACACACACACACACACACACACACACACACACACACACACACACACACACACACACACACACACACACACACACACACACACACACACACACACACACACACACACACACACACACACACACACACACACACACACACACACACACACACACACACACACACACACACACACACACACACACACACACACACACACACACACTTTATGAGGACATTCATTGACACAATGCAATCTCTAGCTGCTTACCCTAACCTTACCCATCACAACTAAGTGCCTAACCCGAACCCTTAACCTAATTATAACCTTATCCATAAAACCAAGTCTTGACCCTCAAACAGGCCTTTAAAGGGGTCTCAGAAACTGAGGACCGGCCAAAATATCCTCACTTTACTCTCTTTGTCCTCACTCCAATGGTGTAAAACTCAAACTGGTCCTCACAAAGATAGTTGTACAAGCACACACACACACACACACACACACACACACACACACACACACACACACACACACACACACAATCATGGACATGATTCGAAAAGGTTAAATGGTCCTGAAAAAAAAAAAAATCACACTTGTGCTCCTCGCGATCAAAAATGACTGCATTGGAAATGAATGGGAGACGATTTTCATCTAGTGGAAACTTTTGGTACTGCAGCCAAACAAAATCTTACTGAAAGCTCATTTTTTGAGATATCAAGCTCAAATTTGTAACACAACTTGTTTAGATTTATGGCTTTGACTTTCTTGCAGTTTAAGAGTAAAACATGTTTTTGAAAATATATATTTCATATAAAATTTAAAATAAAATTTAAAATAACAATCAACATAAAAATTCTGTAACTTTTCCACTTCACTTTTTTAACTTTTTTCACTTTCACAATAATTTGCCATGTGTGGTCTTTGAAAAGAGAAATTTAAGTTTGTGCTCTAAAGCAGTGGTTGCCAATTCCAGTCCTCGTGACCCACTGCTCTGCACATTTTGTAGGTCTCTCTTATCTGACACACTCAGTTCAGTTCATGGAGTCTCTCCTAATGAGCTGATGATCTGGTTCAGGTGTGTTAAATAAGGGAGACATACAAAATGTGCAGAGCAGCGGGTCCCGAGAACTGGAATTGGGAACCACTGCTCTAAAGCATTCAAGATTAACGACAGTTTAAGTTGGAAATTACATTTTCAGGTCTATGCTCAAAAAGTGAATAAATGGATTATAACTACAGCGTAAATATAATTTAGTACCATAAATCAACTAAAAATACAAAATATTAAATAAAAAACATTATCGACCTAAAATATAGTACATTCATTTAATTGAAAAAAAAAAATATATATATATATATATATATATTATTTTTTTAAACGTGAAGAGCACCAGATTCTGTGTTGTAACACATTATCTCAAACAAGGCAAGAATACAATGAACGTCTCATCAATTACACGGTGGCCTGACAACATCCAAAGCTTCATCAAGTGCGATATAGCACAATTCAGCATTTACTACAGCATCACCGTGATCTGTGCTCTTCTTCAAGGCCAGGGGCTGGGAGATTTACAGATAAACAGGTGACAACCTCGTGACATATGGACAGGAGTAGCTCTGTAAGCGACAGCGCCTGCTAGAAGGGTAAACAAGGCGAACATCTCTCTGTGTCAATAGTGTTTACGGGGTAGTGCTGTGGCCACCTGTCCCTCGGACAAACAGCAGGCAGGATTTACAGGCGCACAGGGAGCCGCTTCCTCTGATGGCAGAGAGTGGGAAACGGCAGGGAGAGAAGCAGAGGGTTACATAAGACCAGCGCCGTCTGCACACAGGACCGCAGGCCAAGAAGAGAGCAGCATGTGATCAAAGCTCGAATGTGTATGGGAAAAGGGGAACTGTGAGCACATGAATGGGTAATTAAAAGAATAAAGGGGGTGCAGGAATGGATGGAGGTTGTGGCTTGTGGAAATGAGTGAGAACAAAATGTATCCAAATTTGGAGTGGAGTGGTAGAAACAGTGAACAGATGTTTGGACGCAAAGTTTATTTCCAGGTGACTCTGCAGAAAGTGGTGGGCCCCTATTAGGATTCAACACATGAGCCCCAGACAAACACACAGCATCTGAAGGGCTGTGAAAGAGCTGAGAAACCAGAGGCAAAACCTCTGGCAAATAACACTGGCACAGGATAAGACTCTTAGCCCAAGAACTAAATCAAGTTGACAAGCACAGGCTTGAGCTCAGAAACAGAACCAAATACCAACACACACAAAAAAGACTGAAGGGATGGTCAGGTTACAATATTACAATATTTGTGATAGGTTTCTGCTACCAAATTATTTTAAATAGCTTTTTTAGCCTGTTATTTTAGCATTATTTTATCAGTTTTTCTTATTATTTTTGAATTGGCTTATATTTCCAGTTTTCATTTTAATTTTAGCAAAGGTTTTAGTAAATTATGTGCTTTTGTCATTTTTATTAGTTAGATGGTTTTTTTTCTGACATTACTATATAATATAGGTTTAAGTTATTTTTATTTCAGTTTTGGTTACGTTTAGTTTTTATTGATTTCCAGTTAGTAGTTTAACTTATTTCAGTTTCATTTCTAATTTGTTTATTTTAAGTTTTTCATCTAATATATTTTATTTTATTTAAACTTTATTTCAATTAACAAATATGTTTTAGTAGTAACAATGTAGCCAAGAAAAAAGAAAAGAAAAGAAAAGGTGACAATAATAGCCCTGCTTCTGACTTGCAGTAGACTGTTAAACAGCTTAGCACTAACATGCACTTCAATGACATGATTATATAAGGTTTACTTTAGGTTACATGTTGTTTGGATAGTCCACTTTAGACATTCTACTAACTAATAGTAACTTTGCAACTAACTCGTTAATTTGCAACTATTTAGAAAGATCTTAGATCAGGGTTAAAGTAAGTAGAATAAGTTGACAAGTACTTGCAAAGTTACTGATAGTCAGTAGAATGTCTGTTGGAGGACCATCACAATAAAGTGCTAGCAGATATTAAGCAGACAGTCTACTAATACTCTAATGACTGTTGATGTAGTTGCAAAGATACTTATAGTTAGTAGAATGTCTAAAGTGTACAATAGAAATGAAGTGAAACTTTATAACTTTAAAAGTACAATCTGTTGTTCTGACTTTACACTGCAAAAGCAGCATAGAGGTAGCATTATTAGAGGAAAAGAGTGGTTATTCTGAAGAAGCAAAAACATAAGATTTAATTTTAATACTTTATTTTAAAATGTTAACTCATGACTCTTAAATCACATGATATACCGGTACCTTTTTATACATTCAACACATAAGCAATGCTTATTATAACAATGGTTTTGGAGAGACAAGTCTTTGCTACATACCCGGTGCTGTCTAGCATGGATGTGCTAATGGTGGCATGATGATTCTTGGATTTCTCGGGGGGCGTTCCAGAGGCGTTCGAGGACTGGGAGGAGACCGACTCATCACTGACCACTGATGCCTCATCATTACCCAGGGCTGGACTCTCAAAGGATGGAGAGACTGTCAGAGCAAGGGAGAGAATGGCAAGGAAGAAAACAATGAAATGATAAAGACAATAAAAGACAAAAAGAACAGGAAAATGAGAATGAAAAAGACATACATGTATTGAGAGAGAGAGAGAGAGAGAGAGAGAGAGAGAGAGAGAGAGAGAGAGAGAGAGAGAGAGAGAGAGAGAGAGAGAGAGAGAGAGAGAGAAGAGAGAGAGAGAGACTGATCAATTCAGACTGTTAATGAATACATTCTCAAAATACTAAATCCATGAAAATTTGTTTGGTAAGTCTCTCTCTCTCTTTTTTAAACTATTAACTATTAACTAATAGACTATTAAACTATTAACTATAAACTATTAAACTATTCTCTCTAAAAAAAACTTTTTTAAACTCATTGTTTGTACATTTGCAACACATGTAAGGGTCAAACAAGTTTATCAAGAAAAAAAAAAAGTGTACGGATTCAAATTGCACCTTCTTTTAAAATACATTTTGAGGTGATATTCTGTAGCCTGACGTCATCATACTCAGATTCTAGTCAGAATATACTGAATAGAATATGGAGATACTGCTCAATTGGGCTGTGATTATGGGGCGTGTTTCAACCGAACCAGGAAAGAAAATGCCTCTGCACTCAATTGGATAGACCTACAACCAATCAGAGTGTCAATATCTTCTATAACAGACGCAATGGCGGAATCTACACATATCAATTCTCCAGCGGCAGTCATATGTTGTAAACGAATTCAACCCAAGCGCTCTTTGGTGACGCGGATGATTACGTTACTGTTGATCATCTGTCCATCATCGTATAAAGCCAGCCCTGACAATTTGATTGGTCCGAACAGCTCTGGTTCGAGCATAGTTGCTCCACCACGGATCAAGTCCAGACCGAACTTCGGCTTGCATCCAGGCTAGATATTCTGATTCTTTTCTCGTCCTTTCTCAATCTCTAAGCCATTGTAGACATTTAAGGTGCTCTAAGCGATGTCACGTTTTTTTTAGGCCAAAACTTTTTTTGTCACATACAGCAAACAACTCCTCACTGTCTGCTAGCTGCCTGTCCCCTGAACACACTGTAAAAAAAAAAAAAAAAACGCGGTCTCTGTGGACAGCCCAGGCTCCACAAACAGCAACAAAAACAAACTGGGCTAACCCGCACCACGAAACATAACAAACTGTTCCAGCCAATAACCGACAAGAAGGATTTGGAGGGGGGGGTTTGGGGGGTTAGTGCGCGGATGAGGAGGAGGGAGGGTCTAGCTAGCCTTTTGTTTGACAATACTTTGAACGTCAACAAGAAGTGACGTCACCCAACATCACTTAGAGCACCTTTAATTGAAGCGTTTTATTTTTGAACCTGACAGGTAGTGGTTTTAACACTCTTGTGTATGCTGGTATAATGGGACTGTTGCCATATGAATTTAAGCAAAAACGTTTGCACCGAGTGTTAGAGGTAATATAAACTGATAACGATTGTGTTCTAATAACAAAAAAAGTTAAACAAAAGTCCAATTCATTAAAAAAAAAGAGAGTCAGAAGTCCCTGTTCTGTCTTATATCCAAGTATATATATATTTTTAATTAGGTATATTTGTAATGTTTTTTGTTTTTGTATAAAAATCAATGACTTTAGTGCAGTTTTCTACATAAATGTCCCCCTTCACATGTGAAATGAGTAACAACCCTTTCTCATGGTAACAGACGCACGTGTTTATTTTAGCACTTCCGTCAGTGAAACACCACTACAGCCTGTAAAACAATAAGTAAATAAGTAAATATCGGTAATCGAAATAATATAAGCTACATATTATTTAAAAAAAAAAAAAACATTTGTTTTATATTTCCCGACAAAGATGCGTCATATAGCCTACCGCTTTGCGATTTGAGAGGGATGTGGGACACAAGCAGGAAAGAGACAGTCATTCTCTTTTCTAATATCTTATAACCTGATGTTCCAAGCAACTGACACTCATTCTAAAAGGTCTGAAGAGCGAATTTTATCTTCTGCAGTGTCAAGACATTTAGGCTATGTTTGATTTTGTGCTGCAAGAGAAAGCGAAACTAAAATCCCAAGCGTGTGTGAAATGCGCTATACAAATAAACTTAACATGCCTCACTCGTGTTATAATATTCACATAAAACAGCATTCACGTTCAAAAATAACTGTTTTTACCGGTGCTACTCAGCCACAGACTGGGTAAACCCAGCCTGATCTGCCAGCGATTTGATTTCGCTCTGCAGCTCAGGCTGGAAACCTGTCCATTCTTCTATCCTGCTTCCGTTACAAATTTGCAGGGACCAATCACAAACTGGCTTATCCACCTGGCGCGCTATTGGCGGGTTTAATCCAATCCAATTCCTTTTAACCTCTCAACGATGCTCAATGGCTTCTTTAGTTTGGCAAACAAATCGCTCGAGTGGGTGTAAAATACCACTTACTTTCATGTTGTTTTTTTTTGCACAACCTGCAAAAATCGCTCGATGCCATTGCTGCTTCTGCAAACCGCTGATCAATGCTCCAAACCAACATGTTTATTGACACGTTTCCTGCCTGGAGTTTTCACTGCAAAGTACGTCACCTGGATCGTTGGTCTAATTGGTTGAAGGACTATCCAATTGCGTACAGAGTCATTTGAACTATGCCCGTTGATCACGCCTCTTGTGCAGTAGAAAATACAGAGCAGACTCCCCAGACTAATGTTCAATCTTAAAAGATTGAGCTTGGTCTGGTTGTCAAGTTTACCGGCACAGCCCTATCCCACACAAACCAAAATGCGTAGAGGTCCTTAAACCCTGAAAATGCTTAAGTAGAGATTAATAATGATGGTTTGGCCTTTTCATGAATCCAGCATTACACACATTTATAGTTTTTCCACCTTGTGTGTGTGTTTTGGCAGTGGCCACCTTCCCTTTCTGAAGTAACATCCCAAAACAGAAGGATCTCTACTAAACAAATAACCAGTGTTTACTACCTTGTGTGGAAAAGTGTGGTTAATCTGACTCTGAAAACTGCTGTGTTTTCGAAACCCAGCACATTTTGGAAAGCCTTGTGACAATGTGCTAATTCACTTTGTGAAAAGGGCCAATACTAGTTTTAGTATACCTGCACAGCTGTAGTGTGGAAGAACAAGTGAACACACAGAAACATCGGTCACACTTTAGTTTATGGTCCAATTCTCGCTATTAACTATTAACTACCACTTTTGCCTCAATAAACTGCTAATTACTGCTTATTAATAATAGTAAGGTAGTTAAGTTTAGGTGTTGGATAGGATTAAGGGGTGTAGAATATGGTCATTCAGAATAAGGCATTAATATGTGCTTTATAAGTACTAATAAACACCCAAATATCCTAGTAATACTGTATGCATGCTAATAAGCAAAGGTAATAGTGAGAATTGGACCCTAATACTGAAACCACATAATTCTTTAACTGAAAAGTGAAACTGGAAATATGATCTGCTTTGTTCTGTACTAAAAATAAAAATAAAAAACCTTTGCTCAAAACCTAGCCTAATCCTGCACTGATCCCAGTCTGAAATTATCCAAATAGAGAACTGGGAGACACATTTCTAAGAAGTCCAGGGCCCCTAAAGCATCAGTTATCCACCTAAATATGGACTGGCAAACTACATCCTGTAGCCCAGAGTGACAATGGGTAATCAGCATGTTTCAGCAGAGCATCACATCTGATTGCTCAGTAGTCTTACATAGTCATGAACCCTCACTAAGACAAACGGCCAGTGTCCACATGGAAATAAACCAACTGCACAAACACTGCAAAAAAAGGGTTATTTTACCACCTGGTTTATCCAAATGAAAATGAACCTCTATGAATTGCTGCAAAGTCACTTTATTATTAAAGAAAAAGCATCTTTATAATTTATATATTGTATCATATCTCCAGGCACAGGCTAGTATTTTCTGTGCTTCTGGTGCAATATCTGTGAGAGTCTGTGTGGTTCTGCTTATCTTTCTCTTTCCATTGATAAAAGCCCTATATTATGTCATTATCTATTTAATAGTAAATCTATGTGACAACTATAATTCCTTGTGCTTTTCCCTTGACCTCACTGTGCTTAAACCCGATTAGTCTCCCGTACCTGTTTGAATATCCAGCACCTGCGGGTTGTACACAGCCAGCGGGCGATTCTGGCGGCTGAGCCTCTTGGACTGTCTGGTTGGCGCAGAGAGGGGTGTAGTTTCTAAGCATGGAGAGCTGCTCGGAGCATCCCCGAATATCTAAAAGAACAAAAAGTTAGTGGGATTTGCTGGCTAGACTGAATGTGTTGTGTGCATGTAAAAATCAAAGTAAACAGTTTGTTTACAGCCGATGCCTGCAGAGAAATAAAAATGATTATGTATGCGAGTGCGAATGTGTGGTGGAAAAAAACAAAACAAATAAAGATTCTGGATGTTCTCGAGACCTGTCTCTTAAAGGAATAGTCAATCCACACTCATGCATTTCAAAACCTGTATGACTTTCTTCCTTACGTGGAACACAAAATTAGATATTTATAGTAGAATGTCCAAGCTGCTCTTTTCTGTAATGAATGGTGACTATGACTGTCAAGCAAGACTTTGAAGAATAAAAGTGAATAAATAATTAATTTCACTCAAAAGTAATGATGCACCAAAATGTTTTTTACCGAAAGCCAAAAATAAAACCTTAATAACTAAATTTGGATATTCGGGTATTTGAAAATGTATGCTGTCCAGGGTGTCGTGTTCTCAGGTGATAAGTTAAACCAGCTGTAGTAAAGTTCTTTGGGCAACAAGCCTCTCAATTTTACAGTCAAAGTCATTTTACATATTGCTACTCTAGCATCATTTTTGGTCACGGTGAGATTTCACTTGCTCTCTGTATGTGATGCTCTCTGAGGTGTAGTTGCGCCTTTAAACCTAGCCAGCTGCCAACCTAGACAACATTTTGGGCAGCTCACTAGTTTTGAGAAGTGGCCACGCATCTCCAGTGAGAAGTCTCACATTTTCATGCTGTTCTATGAGAATCTCAACCACAATTTTCTGGAATTTGAGGTCCGTAATGGCCGCAGCCTCATGAGTGTGGGGCCAAACACAACACCCGCGTCATCGAAGAAGCGCTAATTAAACTCAATATTTTCGGTCAATGATTTCAGCCCTTCAAAACCGTTTCTGCTGAAAATTCTTTTCTTTTCTTAGCTTCAGCCGAATATTTTCAGTTGCCGAAATTGTGGTTTATTTTGAAAGATTTTGAGGTCAAAAGACATCATTTGACTTCAGAACACACGCAATAAGGACACAGCTCGTATGCATCCATTTTATGATGCTTTTATGGTGCTTTTTAGAGCTTAAAAGTCGACACACCAAGCCAACGGTCAGCCATCAAGCAATGTCAGGCGATAGTTGAGCATCTGTCGGCCTAGTTTTTGTGACGTTTTCTGCACCGTTGGCACTAATCAGACCCCTGCCGGGTATGTTGAGCATGTTGAATCGCTGACAGGGCCTGTTCTGATTGGCTGTTAAGCTTAACAAACCAGTCCACGAGTATAAAAACCGAAGTGATGAAAGCAAGCAAACAACGAAACAACTGCTTTGTTTACGGTTTGTCAGCTGCAGTCCTAGCTCTTTCCTTTTAGAATGATAAATACAGACTACTGCCACCTGCTGGTTATTTCCACTCAGGGGTGTAGTCTCTGGGGTGTGTTAAAGCACACCACAGTCGAATTTCTTCGGTGCTAGTTCTTTGCTATTGGTATGGTGTGCCTGGGCCTTCATCACCATTTACTTGGAAGAGAGTAGCATGGACATTTTTTAACACTTCTACAGAAAAAGGACAATCAAAAAGTTTTTGAAAAGACATGAAAACGAGTAAATAAATAAACTTCATGTTTTAGGTGAACTTTTGCTATATACGAGATGTTTGCAAGCTTCATTAACAGCAACAGGCATCAAAAGACCTCTCATGAGAGTTAAGCCTAAATAAGATAACCCAGGCACATTGCCCAGTTGATTGTGAGAAGCTGAAACTGACATGCATTTGAACGAGTGGCAGCCGTTCAGTGACAACACAGGAAACATGTTTTCATAATAGCGTCGACTTCATTACAGTCACGCAGTGTTTACATTTGAACCCGACGGGCAGTGTGAGTGACGGAGGTTAACAGAAGTGTGGAACTCTCGACAGGGATGAACAAAGGAATGAGGGAGCTGGTAGAAGGGATAGAAATCTGATACAGTTGTGAAATTCTGCAGACGACAGCAAAGCCTGCTCTCTCTCTCTCTCTCTCTCTTTTTCCATCTCAGTCTTTGCCCATTCCTCTCTCTCCCTCTCTCATACTTTCTTCCTCGTCTTTCTCATTCCAGATCTGCCTCTCTCTTGTTACCCTCTCACCCCTCTCTCTCTCTTTGCCCTCAGTCTACACACTTTCCCCCCTCGACTCTTCTTTGTCTCGCAACTTTTCCAACTACTCTTTCTATCTCTCTCTACAGATGGACCTGAATGCAAAACACTGTCTGTTGAGTGCATCTGGGGGTATCAGCAGTCTGGAGAGGAGCTAATCAGTCTGCTGCTCTGCAGAGTCATTCCTTCTGAATCTCAACGCTTTGCCCACCTATTTTAACTTACCTCAAAACAAAATCAAGGTCATACGCAAAATAATTTTGTCTAGGAATGCTGTATATTAAACATTAATCTGCCCATTTATGGAATTTTGGATGCTGTTTCAGAGTGCTTTTCAGAACACAAGAACATTGAACATTTTTTGCATTATTCTTTTACATACGGCAAGCACACATACTGAAGTGAGTACTAATGTCGTAATGGATAATAAAACAATCATAATGTTAACCACATCTTGTTTGGGTGCATGTACTGTATGTATCTTAAAAATGGTGTATGATAAATACAAACAAATTCCCCTGTTGTTCTGTCAACATTTTATTATTCAAATGAAATCTTTATTATTATTATTATTATGATGATGATGATGATGATGATGTAATTGTTTTTAGTTCAAGATCAGTTTACAAAAGATAATATGAAACAGTGAACATTTAATCAGCAAAAGTGATTAATAGATCCTAGTGTTTATTTTGAATACTAAAATATGATCATTGGTCACAACATTGGGCATAGTATGAAAGCAATTCATCAGCCTGTTTCAAATGAAGGCTAAATAATTCAGAGATTATGAAATAATCTCACTCTTTCTCCCTTTGTCCCTCAGAATAAACCCCATTTTAGGATTAACCAGATTACTGTCATCTAAAGCCGATTAAATCAGTGTTTTAACCTGTATTTTAGTCAAATGAGTATGGTAGTCCAACTGTATTTGAGCCATCAGAAAGAGAAGCTAACTGAGCAGAGTACAGTCAAAACACATGGTTCCCCCTCCTGGCTGTGAAGAGAAGTACAACAACCTCTACATGGGCAGTGCCTTATAGAAAAGTTCAAAAATCAAACATTGTTCAAATAAATAGATTTCATTAGCTGTCTGCTGTCTGTAATGTGATGCTCTCTGAGTTGTAGTTGTGTCTTTAAAGGGATAGTTCACCCAAAAATGAAAATTCTGTCAGTAATTACTCACCCTCATGTTGTTCCAACCCCATAAGACTTTCGTTCATCTTCGGAACACAAATTAAGATATTTTTGATGAAATCTGAGAGCTGGCTCACTCCTCCATAGACTTCTAGGTGACCGAAACTTGCTGGCCCAGAAAAGTTATTAAAGAGATCGTTCATATAGTCCAAGTGACTACAGTGGCTCAATCTTAAGTATATCAAGCGACGAGAATACTTTTTGTGCGCAAAAATAACGGCTTTATTCCACTATTCATTTCCTTCTATCTGGGCCTCGAGTTGGTTCACGTAGTGTTTTTGCGCAGCGCATCTGTGTTACACGTCACCACGTAGGCTCACTATTGGCCGACGCTGGTCATGTGTGTGATGCGTGTGACGTACAACACAGACGCGCTGCGCAAAAACACTACGTGAAAAACTCGAGGCCCAGATAGAAGGAAATGATTAGTGGTAATAAAGTCGTTATTTTTGTTTGTTTTTTCGCACAAAAAGTATTCTCGTCGCTTTATAAACTTAAGATCGAGCCACTGGAGTCACTTGGACTATATTAACGATCTCTTTAATACATTTTCTGGGCCAGCAAGTTTCGGTCACCTAGAAGTCTATGGAGGAGTGAGACAGCTCTCAGATTTAATCAAAAATATCTTAATTTGTGTTCCGAAGATGAACGAAGGTCTTACGGGGTTGGAACAACATGAGGGTGAGTAATTACTGACAGAATTTTCATTTTTGGGTGAACTAACCCTTTAAACCTAGCGATCTGCAAACCTAGACAACATTTTTGGGCACCTCACTAGTTTTGAGAAGTCTTACCTTTTCATGCTGTTCTATGAGAATCTCCACCACAATGTTCTGGAACTTGAGGTCCATAATGGCTGCAACAGTTTCTTCCTGCGGCCTCATGAGTGTGGGGCCAAACACTACACCCAGGTTCGCCACTGTCATCAGGTTTTGTTTGCTGTTGGCTGCAACACTACACACACACGTTATCAAGTTAAGATCAAATGACTTCAAAGAACAGGAAAGATAGACATCACGGCACATTGTTTATTTTGAGGAGAGATAGCGAGTACATTGAATTTATTTGCATTTGTATTATTGGTTTTGATTGTGAGACTAGATGCAGTTAACCTCCTATTACAAAGATTCCTTAGAGACACAATCTTCAGCGTCCTTGCATCCTTGCTGAATTTACTCTGGTTGTGTTAATTATAGACAAATGACAAAATAAGAAAGAGGTGGGTAAACGCCATTACCCAAAAGACTTTCATTAGGGAAGAGAGGGTTGGCAGCATGTCAAAAACTTGAGATATTCAAACTGTGTGTGTGTGTGTGTGTGTGTGTGTGTGTTTTTTATTTATTTATTTTTTAACTGCATGCTGAATGACTAAAATATAATGTTCACCCTTTTGGCAATTAGCCTCACAGTTGGAGAAGTTTTAGCCAAACTTCTTTACTCATTATATTTTCCATGTAGATCCATTTGTAAATCTTATGAAAGTGTATCCTTACCACCCTTTGTATAAGAAACAAATCATTCCTTCCTAAGTCGCAAAGAAAAACGTGTGTCTAGTGCAGTCAGAACCTGATGCATTTTCTCTTTTTAGTTTGGTTCATGTAGGCATTTATACTGTTTGAACATGGTAATTAAATTCAGTTCAAACAAAACAACAAAAATGGTCCGAGACCACCTTGAGGAAACCTTGGCCCTGTTTACACTTGTCATTAAGATGCTTTTTGGTCATTCGGATCACAAGTAGATGAGGGAGAGACATTCCCGTTTACACCTGGTATTTTAATCCGTCTCTTTTGTCCACTTTCAACCACTTCAGTCGTGATTTCTTCGAGGGGAGGGTCTATGGGTGGGTACATTTTTCAGATCTTTTGATCTAATGGACGAAATAAGCTTGCGCAATTCACATATGAACGCGCCCGGAGATGACGGAACAACATACAGAGAGCAGCAGCTTTCATTTCTGCTCTGAAAGCCGCAAGACCAAGCCTTCCACAAGTGCGTGTTAGAAATCAGGAATGGTGAGAGAACATTGTGCTTGGCTCTTTTTTCCAACCCAAATTTGAGTCTTCAGCCGACAAAGTTTGAATCCCGTCTGGCCAGTGCGCTTCCCATAATGTTTGCGCATTAGGTCAGTAGGCAGAGAGTAGGCGGTCTTTTGTGACTGTTCGAACGCATTCGGCCACGAGTACGTTTTCGGAAGTGGTTGAAAGTAGTCAAACTCAAAACATTTTAGACCGTTTACATCTATTTAGCGTCATCCACTTGTGATCAATGAAAACACTTCATAATATCAGGTGTAAACCGGGCCCTTGCTGCGATTTACTTATTTGAGTAAGTACCACATATCTTAACTACGTCACCTTAAAATAAAGTGTAACCAAATAATCTTACCTACACCAAACTTTTGAACAGTACTGTATATCCAATAGAGTGAACAAAGCAAAAAACAAAACAACTTTCTTCCTCTAAAAATGGTTATTAATGACATCTTTGACACAGTTTAAAAGATTCAGAAATGCAAAATAACATTAACAAAACATTTTAAGTAATAAACTTTAAAAAAAAAAAGTAACAATTTTTTGTTTTAAACTTAAAACAATTTTGTCCCTGTTTCAGAACAATGCGAACAAACAGCCCTAAAAAAGTCAGTTTACCATTTGGAAATTATGCACTTTGAAAATATATATGCCACAGACAGACAGCAATTAATCACCTCTTTGATTATATTTCAGATAACATGGCAACATTTGGCTTTTTTCTCTCCATCTCTGATGGGTGTGCAACTGCGCCAACTCCTAAAGCATTCTGCGAGGGCTGGAGTGGATGGAAGAGGAATTTAGTGGCGGATAACCTGAATTTAATTTCCAATTGCACATCTTTGGCTGCCAGCAAATCCCACTCTATATTTTGAGGAAATGCGGCTGCCCAGTCACTGATTGCTGGAGGTTAGAGAGATTATACGCTTATCCTCAATTTGCTTACATTCACATTATATAGAAATGTTAGGCCTGAGGTAAAGCCTTGTAATGGTAGCGAACATTTTTTTAGAAATATATTACCCAATCTAATCTCTTAACAGAAAGCTGTTGCATAACTCTTTTCTCTAAGTTTGCAGTTGTTGGATGTAAAGGAGATGGTAAAGGCTTTTTTCTCTCTAGAAAAACAAAATTGTTGATCTAGATAACAGCATGGAGACTATGAAAGTCCATGTGGAGTTGTCTCTTTGCTCAGTCTCTTTTCTCTCCAGAGTGCTGTCTGCCTGTTTGCTCTGTTGCTCAGCAACAGAGGTAGCCTACTGGTGCTGCCAGTAAGAAGGGTGTGTGTTTGTGTAGTGAAGGTAAGCATGAAGAGAGGGAGAAATAATGAGAGAAAAAAAAGTGGCTGACGGCCGAGAGAAGTAAAAGGTTGGAGAAATAAAATAGAGAATGTACACAAAAAATTGTGTATGCACAAGAGAGAGAAAAAACAGCTTCCACTCACTTGGCGAGATGCTTGGTTACCAGACTGAGCACTAATCTGTTCCTCTCTGGCAATTTATGAACCAGACAGTGAATGGCCTGAACTCTAGATTCTGGACTAGCGCTCTCTGTGTAGACCAAGAGAGAGAGAGAGAGAGAGAGAGAGAGAGAAAAGGGGGGTTTTAGAAGACATCATGAAACATGCAGTATCACAGTTTACACTTTACAATAAGAGTAATACGAGTGTTATACTCTGCACTCAATGTACCATCAGTACCTGATCCGTTTTTTTTTATTTATTTTTTTAAGACAAACACTTCCAGTCAAAAGTCTGGACACATCTGGCTGAATTTGTTTCCATGAACTTACATGTAAATGCAATCACCTATGTATAAATTATTTAGAAAATAAATCAAATGTATTTATTGTTTTAAACGTAATATAATTAATTAAAATAAATATATATTTAAATATTATTGAATTAGTAGGACCAAACAGTACAGGAAAACTAGCCTACAAATGACCAGCATAGAAACTCCTAAAAAAGAAGCATCTCAAGATACTGCTCAAAGTTGGTCCAGGAAATAAATTAAAATATATTATGATATTTTTAATTTGTTCAACTCCCAATCCTTTCAGGTTTTGATGTTTTATTACGGCTGGTGTAATCAGTGTTACTTTTGTATTATTTATATAAAGGTGTTTAACAATGAAACCGAAACTCTTGTTTTAGACCACTATAATTTATTAATATGGTGTAGGGCCTTCTTTTGCTGCCAAACAGCATCAGTTCATCTTGGGAATGACACATTCAAGTCCTTCACAGTGGCCAGAGGGATTTTGAGCTCTTCCTCTTCCTGAACAGTGACCAGGACACCAAGTGATGCTGGTGGAGGAAACCCTTTTCTGACTTGCTCCTCCAAAATACCCCAAAGTGGCTCAAAAATATTCAGATCTGGTGACTGTGCAGGTCATGGGAGATGTTCAACTTTACACCATTCTGCCACAAGTCTTGCTGTGTGTATTGGTGCATTATCATGCTGATACACAGCACCCCTACAGGGTACAATGTTTGTACCCATTAGGTGCACATGTTCCTCCAGAACGGTTCAGTAGTCATTGAAAGTGACGCGCCCATCAAGCACAGTAGGGAATGCAATTATATAGCAGCCCAAACCATCACTGATCCACCCCGTGCTTCACTCTGGGCAGCAACAGTCTGGGTGTTGAGCCTCTTTAGGGCTTCTCCACACCGTAACTCTTCAAGATGTGGGAAAGACAGTGAAGGTGGACTCATCAGAGAACAATGCATATTGTACATGGTCCACAGCCCAAGATTTGCACTATTGGCACCACTGAAACCAACATTGGCTATAGCAGCCCGACCATGAATATTGACTCCTCGGAGCTCCCGTTGAACAGTTTTGGTGGAAGTAGGAGAGTCAAGGTGCGTGTTTAATTCTGCAGTGATTTGGGCAGCTGGACAGTTACTCCTGTTGGATGTGGTTCGTCCTTCGTGGTGGTATGCCGACATTACCCTAGATACCATAGCTCTCGATACACCACAAAGATTTCCTGTCCTGGTCAGAGATGAGCCAGCGAGACGCACACATACAACGCACACTCTTTTGTATTCTGATATCTCCCATTATGTTGTGTGGAATACAATTTTGTATGTCCAGCTGTGCTATTGCTCAGCTAATTCAACCTTCACACTCTTACTGATGGAATGCAAAATCAGTGAATATTGGCCACCAGGCGCACATTTATGTGAGCCTGACTAGAGTTTGGTTTTTCCAGCTCGAAAGCCAATGAAACTGGTTTTTCACAGCCTCGAAAGTGGTTGCTAGACCACCATGGCTGCAAAATCAAATTTGCTGCCGCTAGGGTGCGTCTAGATTTCTAGGCTACTGTACTACTATAGTTTTTATTAATATTTTAAATTGGCTTTTATTTTTATATTTTCAGTTTCTATTTTAATTACTGTTATGTTTCGATAATTTTTGTTTTTAATTTCATAATTTAGTCATGTGCTTGTCATTTTTATTAGTTTTAGTTAATTTCATTTCTATTTAGCTTTAATTTATTTTCATTTCAGTTTTAGATTTAGTAATTTATTACTTCAACTTTAACATATTTCAGTTAATTCATTCATTTTTCATGTAATATTTATATTTAATTTTATTTTAGCTGTATAAATCATTTTTAATAGTTTTAGCTAACAATAACAACACTGGGTGTAACTGTATCGGCCGAAGTGGAGTAGTGGCTAAATGTTGCTCCAGGGGGACCTGAATACAATATAAACGGGTCCTGTGGGCCTGTCAAAAGCAAAATAACTAACAGTAGTTTAGGCCTGCCTCTATTGACTTACAACACCTACCATAACCTACGACAACCTTCTGAGGACAACCATCTTTGGCAGTCATTTTCATATTTCAGATGTCCTTCAACAGAATTTAATTCAGTGATACTTTTGACAAGCATTTACCCCCCTTAAGAGTTTCACAAATCATAAGCTCTTTTCTCACTGACATGCACATACTATAATTGTATGGCATTTGTCAAGTAATTGATTGGGTATTGCTTGATTATTGTCTAAGCAAGGACAAAGACCTTACTTGCAGGGACGATGAACTCCTTATACAGCTCGTATGTCATTAGTGGCTCTGGAAGGCTCCTTGAGAGAGAGAGAGAGAGAGAGAGAGAGAGAGAGAGAGAGGGGGAGAGATTTATCGGCTTTATTGGGCATTATTATATACACAACACTATGATTAATGTGGCTGATCACTGCAAGAAATTAGATGAGCACACAAACACACATACACACTGTGATAACCAAGTTCATCTGAAGGTACTTTCGCTCAGTATCTGGCACACGTCCCAGCACCGTTAGCCCAAAATGAGCACACCAATATCATTCATACTTGTAGTGCAGTACAAAGACAAAACACACATACAACTCTTTTTCTGCTGCATTACAAAAACTGCCTTGTGCTATTCTATTGTTACAAATCAATTACAGAAATCAATTAAAAGCAATATTAATTAATTGTGTAAAATACACATATTTTATCACTGAAAGGAATGTCCCACTGTGAAATTCACTAAAAAACCCTGACATTTCACATGAACACATTTATCTTTGATACTTTTATTTGAGATTTAAATCGATTTATAAATGAAAAGGCCCATAAGTTTCTTTCTGAGGATTCACACTTGAAGTTAGCTTTAAACTAAAGTTTATTTAGACACAAGCAATTGTCTTAATGCTGAATGGTGTAGGCCTATTCTGTCAAATTACAATCAGTACATTTAGAGAAAGGATATATAGAAACTATGTTGTGTTTATTATCTGCAAACAGAAACGGAATGTAGAAAGTACAAACTCACCTCAGGTAAAGCTTTAAAGCACTGGTGATGGTTTTGACATCCCAGTCCTCACATGCTGCTAAATCTATTTCATTGCTCTTCTCATCTACAGATCACAAAACAATAAAGAATTAAGATCAAATAATCTTTAAAAGAGGGCAAAAAACTATGGTCGGTGAAGGGGGTGGATTTAGGATCTACTGCTCATATCTAATGAGTGATTATAATCAAGGTATTAGCCTAATCGATATTTTTCCTTCTAAACATCACATGAGTTGAATGACTTCTCTAGGCTTATGAGATTTTACTTTGTTATAGAAGCTACCAGTGTGATTACAGAAATGTTCTTTTCATGTATTCTCTAATGTCTGTATTTGATATCTGAATGCAGTAACAGCGCTTGCTTATTTAGCCCGGCTTCCAGAAATGAAGTATGGACTTCTTTAACATGTCAATACATTTATCTGCTTTTCTAGGGTACTCTGCCAGCAATGGTCACAGGGATCATTGAAGTCTATAGTTTAAGGGACCATTTCTCAGTTAAAGCCTCACTTTACATTTAGACTAAAGTGTCCTCTCCTTGAGAGAAAGAACGTATTATCTTGATGTTTTGAGACGACTCTCCAGTTTATAGTTAGAGCCTGGCCGAATCCAACCTTGAAAAAGCTGTGTGTCGGTGTGTGTGTTAGTCTTCTTGGTTACAGGTTAAGGAACCACTGGCATTATTGGAGATTGACTGAGTTGTTGTTCTGGACATGCTGGCGCCCAGCAACCCAAATCTGCGACCTGGAAGGTCACGACGTGCCTAACTTCAGGGTCCGAGTATCAGCTGCCTAATCGATGGAGATATTCTTCAGTCTATCTGTATATGTGTGAGAAATTACTATGTCTATCTATTTCTTAGCCAATGAGAATCATTCAACCTGAAGCAAGGACGTAGCTTAGACCTTGGTGAAGGGTATAACTGCTGTGATCTTTGTAACTGTAAGCGGGGCGGCCTATGAACCCTTTGTGAGTCTTGAAGCTGACTTCTGCTGATGAAACTGCAAACTATCTTCAGTAAAACTTTTCTTCAATTTATTATAATTCTGACCCCGGTTCTTCATTCATCATATCTGGTTCTGGGTCTTTGACTGTAAATCCCCTTACATCGGTAAGATTAGTTAAAAAAAATGTATTGTCTTGTTTGGTCATCAAAGCTGCATGTGATGGCTACACAGTAAAACATTAATATTGTGAAACATTACAATTTAAAATACACTGTAACTTTTCTATTTTAATATATTTTAAAATGTAATTTATTCCTATGATGGCAAATCTTTTTTTCTTTTTCTTTTGCAGCAGCCATTACTCCAGTTTTCACTGTCACACGATCCTTCAGAAATCATTCTAATATGATGACTCAGTGCTTAAGAAACATTTTTCTTTTTTCTTTTCTTTTTACATCACAGTTGTGCCGCTTAATATTTTTGTGGAAACTATGATAAAAATATTCAGGATTCTTGGATTATTTGATGAATAAGAAAGTTCAAAAGAACAGCCTTCATTTGAACTATAATTTTGCAACATTATAAATGCTGGATAAAAGTATTAATTTCTTTAAAAAAGAAAAAAGCAGAAATAAATGATAAACTCGTGGTAAAACATTTCTGAGCCAGTTTTAGTGTGACCCTACTAGGACCCGATTAGGATGCTCAGTATAGATGAAGTACAACGAGAAAGATAAAGAAAGTGAGACAGAGAGAGGGCTGAGGGTCAAAGTACGGACGATTTGAGGGGAGGGCATATGGAGAACTGATTCATTTAGTTAATTTCCCTTCTACATTTGAGGTAGCATCACTGCTCACATATGGGTTTATGGATCTATAAATACTTTCCTGCCAGGAGGTTGGACAAAGGGTATGCAAATGTTGAAAATGTTCTGCTTTGAGTTTGTAACTTTTGAAGAATTCAGCCAAAGCACTGACAATCACATCTCTGTCTGGTTGTTACCATGGTAATGTGTGTGTTTTTATATAACACAGTAGATAATCAAAAAATGTCTTAGGTCACTTATGTACAACATTTTAGTCATATAAGTAAATTCATTCTCAATCAAACCAGTTTGAATCATTGTGTGCTACTTGCAAAGCCCTATAAATATTCTCTGTCTTAAACTGCAAGTCTAATTGTATTCAGTCAAGTCGCTGAATTCAACGTGCTCCAACCTGTTCTAAAGTATTTACATTTTATAACGCAGTCCGCTGTTGACGACACAAACAGCAGAGAAGAGATTGAGACAGAGATAAATTCTCTCTTCCCCAGTTCTTCTCTCCTTTAAAACGCTGGTGTTCTATAACCTCAACTCAACCCTCAGACAGCCTGGAATACACAGACACAAACTCAACTACTGTTGAAAGTTTGGAGTAAAAAATATTCATTTATGTTTTTGAAATAAGTTTTGCAGAAGTCTACATTCATTTGATCAAAAATACAGCAAAACTGTGCAATATTACTTCAAAAAAAGTTTAATTTTAATATATTTTAATATGTCATTTATTAGCAAAAGCTGCATTTTCATTACTCCAGTCTTCAATGCTCAAGAAACTGATTTGGTGCTCAAGAAACATTTCTTATTATTATCAATGTTCAAAACAGTTTTGCTGCTTAATTTTTTCAAATGTTGTTAATAAATGATAACAGTCGCTTGGCCTCTCATGGCTTATTGCTTTATTAAAATGACGTCAACTACCTGAGTTTTCAACCAGTGTTCCTGTGAGCACAACGAATCCTTAAGTGCTGTGACTTGTGAGCACATCACGTCTCTGATACAGATAACGTTTTAGCACTATGTGGTTTCATCTTAACACTTAATTTGCATTCTACCGACATCTCAATAAAACATAATGTATGCTCATCCTCCTGAGTCACATTGTGAGAAAGAGTCAATAAAACAAATATAGCAATTGAAATTGGCATACAGGCGTTATGATTATATCGCTGTGGAACGGATTCATCTGGATACTAACGTATAGTATTATATTTCTTTGTTAAGATTCACTTGCATAATCCTACATCATTAATAAAAAATTCTAAATGCATAATTCTAATTGTGTAGACCTTAAAGCTTTAGTCCACCCAAAAATTCTGACATCATATATTCACCCTAAAGTTGTATCAGACCTGTATGAATTTCCTTATTCCGTGGGACACAAAAGAATATATTCTGAAGAATGTTGGTAATCAAATAGTTTGGTTTCCAATTGACTTCCATTGTATGGATAATAAATAGAATGGAATGGAAGTCAATGGGGAAAGAAACTGGTTGCAAATATTCTCTCCTCTAATGTTCCACAGAAGAAAGAAATGCATACAGGTTTGGAACAACAAATGATGATTAAATGATTTTCATTTTTGGATGAACTGTCCCTTTAAATAAAGAGAATGTGTGGATATAATCCAGCGACAGCAGAACCTGTTAATGACAGTGCTCTGAATTTGAAAAAGAGATGGATAGTTGGTTGTGCTCTGGACATTTGGCTGGTTTTTAAGTTCATGAACCAACTACAAGGGCTCAGGCTGTTCTCAGATGAGGACAGTGGATCCGTATAGAGTGTTAATGGCTATTAGACTCTGGAGTGGCTGAGTTCATGTAGCAGCAGGGGCACAAGCAGCCTGCCGACTCGACACAGCATTTAGCATTCAGAGCAGAGAGATACCAGCTCATGCTACGACTGCAGGGGAGAGAGAGAGAGAGAGAGAGAGAGAGAGAGAGAGAGAGAGAGAGAGAGAGAGAGAGAGAGAGAGAGAGAGAGAGAGAGAGAGAGAGAGAGAGAGAGAGAGAGAGAGAGAGAACCCAAAAGAAAGAAAGAATGATGGATGAGCATGGAACAGGAGCATAAGAGAGATGATGATAGAGCGTGATCAGATCGTGTTGGGTTTTTGGGAGAGGCGAAATAGGATCGACAGAGAGAGAGAGAGAGAGAGAGAGAGAGAGAGAGAGAGAGAGAGAGAGAGAGAGAGAGAGAGAGAGAGAGAGAGAGAGAGAGAGAGAGAGAGAGAGAGAGAGAGAGAGAAATCTGATTGCCTGCCTGCAGTAATGGAGTCAGGTGTCACCTAAAGGACAGGACAAAGGGACATACAGACAGACACCAGACAAGATGAATGTCTGAATGCCAATGAGACTCAATAGGACACTGACTCTAGATACAATTATGGGGCTTCAAAGAAAATCACCTAAATCTGACCAACAATTACAGACCTATAATACAACGCTCAACTTACCAATCATAAAACTGACAAGCTTCTGTACTTTTGAACTGACTCCAACCACTCTGTACAGACCCTGATCATTAATACCTGCAAAAAAAAAACAATAGCAGTTAGGTACTCTATAACCATCCCAGCTGATCTGGAAAAACTAAATAGCACACCAAGCTTTTCCTGCATTATCCAGAATGAAGCACAACAGGTTGTTGGTTTGGGCTGAGAAAAACTGCTAGATCATTCTGCTCTCTAGTGTTCAGAGGGTGTTACTACAGTATGTAACCTTACTGAAGGTTTTAGCAGAAGTTTTCCTTTGTTGATAAGACAATAAACTGTAAATAATGCCTGATATGTTTTTATATGCATTACAACATGCTGTTACTTATTTTGTATATGATTTTCATATATTAAAACATTACTGGGATTTACCTCTGGCTTCAATGGCGTTTATTGAATTTTTCACAAAGCTTATCCCCACATCATCCAACTGGGCATCGACTATGGAATACACAAATGTCATCATAATATATGCACCATCAATAAATACAAATACATTTTCTGTTTGTTTGTGCATAAGCACTACAATTAAAGGGATAGTTCACCCAAAAATGAAAATTCTGTCATCATTTACTCACCCTCAAGTTGTTCCAAACCTGTATGAGTTTTTTTGTTCTGCTGAACACAAAGGAAGATATTTGGAAGAATGTTTGTAATCAACAGATCTCGGTCCCCATTGACTTCCATAGTAGGAAAAAAATATACTATGGTAGTCAATGGGGACTGAGATCTGTTTGGTTACAAACATTCTTCCAAATATCTTCCTTTGTGTTCAGCAGAACAAAGAAACTCATACAGGTTTGGAACAACTTCAGGGTGAAAGTAAACAATGATAGAATTTTCATTTTTGGGTGAACTATCCCTTTAAAGGAAAGCTTTAGCTATAAACAGTAGCTCTGATATTAATTTGAGTTCACTCACTTCCTCTTTCTCTTGAATGTGTTCGGTTGAGATACTGCATCTGTGCGTGAGAGATAAACATCAGAAAACACAAACCATACCAACATGAAACACATTACACCAAACAGAACTGAATTTATATACCAAACAAGAGACTATTACTGATCATTAAAATGCTTTGAAGTACACACTACCATTCGAAAGTTTAGGGTCGGTAGATGATTAAAATTAATAGTAATATTGAAAAACATATATATATAAAAACAATTATATATATATATATATATATATATATATATATATATATATATATATATATATATATATATATGTGTTTTTTTTAATGTTTTTCAATATTACTACAATTTAAATTAACCTCATGTTTTGTCAACTGATAATCAGATAATTATTTTGACTGAATATAGCTTGACGTTGAAGTGAGGGATTGACACACCGGCTCCTTTCCTCCCATCGCATGCATCCAGAATCTGTGGTCATCCTCTGAGATTGCCTGGACTGTCAGCACTGTGCCTGGTCTAGAGAAAAAAAAAAAAAAAACACACACACACTTAGCCTGCTGCTATATACAAAATTAAACCTGAACACAACTACCTGTTTATTGTAGATTTGTCTTTTAGTGCATGATTCATTTCTAAACAGCTCCAAAATTGTTTTATCAAAATGTAGTACCTGTAAAGTGCCTTTCCATTTCATGTTTATATTATTTTAAGGTTGTGCCTCTGGATCAGACACAGAGTTGTTTTGAGGGCATACACTTTGAGTGTTAATGAAGTTAAGTTAACGAAGAGAATAAAAGGAATACAGACAGACCAGTCCCTTCAGAAGTGAGGGCTATCTTTACATACAGGAGAAAAGTACACATTAGTGCTGCACGATTTTTGGTTACAAACTAGGGATGCACCGATGTGAAAATTGTGGCCGATACCGATAACCGATATTAATATTGCTGTTATGGCCGATACCGATATTTACCGATGTCGATATCTCTGTATAGAAAACAAATTTGAATGATTATCAAATAAAGAGCTATTTTCCAAAACACATTTTTTTTTTTTTTACTTTAGAAATGACTGATATTGGGCACCTTTACCTGTATGCAAAATATGTCACACATACGACACACATGCATTATACTGCATTGCATATAATGTGTGCTGGTCAACTTGTCTAAAATTAAGAAACCCTTAGAAAACAGGAAAAAAAAAACAGGAACATTGTGTACAATTAAGATAGGCTACTTAATTTATTATTCCAATATCCAAATATGATACTAAATACCACAGGGAAAAGGGCTTCTATTTGTGACGTGCTGTCTTTGCCTTTGAACATTGCACATTTTAAACAGGACACGCATTAGCTGAATAAATGTTAGCCAATACAAACATATTTATAGAAAACAGTTGACAATGAATAGACAGGAGTCCAATAATAGCATTACGAATCACTTATTCTAAAAATAACAACAAGTAGGCTATAAGACGAATCCAACATATGGGCTGTGTTAACAGTAAAACGTCCGTCATTTAACGAATTTTAAAAACACGGATGGATAATACAAAATGCTTTCTGACATTTTGATAGAAAATAAACAAGCAAGAACAAAATCTAAACTTAGCCTGTCAATTTTTCATTTTACAATTATCTTCTCTCTCTGTGCGCGCGCGTCCGTGTTTGTGAGGGAGAGCTCGCGCAGCACTGATCCAACGGTAGCCTACTTTTTAATCCATAAGTAACGAACGTGCTAGTTTTCATACAAAATAAATATGTAACATAATTAGGTAGGCTACTTTAGTTATTATTAACACAATAACGTAACACATGAAGGCTACGTTTCTCAACACTGAGAATGAATAAATAAACGCCTGTTTCTCCACTCGCGCTTATCAGTAATCCACAAATCACACGTGCTGTCACTTTTGAGAAAAATCAAATTCGAACGGGTATCAAATATCAAGCAATATATTCAAATATCTACGAGTCAAAAAACGATCAATCAAAAATGTGTTATGAAGAGGGAAAAAACATAAGTCGCACTGGACTGCGTTAACAATGTTACTGACAGGACAGTTCTCTGTAACGCACGTCTGAACGCGGCACTAAAGACCGCTTTAAAACTTTCACAGAGACCTCAAACAGAAAGCACAAAGCCTGTCTTTAAATTTAATTTCGTTTTGTATTAATTGTATCTTAATTTTGATCAATGTTTCATCAAAAATAAACAAGAAGTAAATATTAGAAAATATTTAATCAGGACATGGAGGCGAAAGCGCGTGAACTGAAGCACGTCTCAAATGAACCGAAACCTACCTGCCTCACAGACCTGAGACATAGCCTATATAGAAAGCTTGAAACATCTATTTTTAAACAGAACAATTCAAAACGAAAGAAAACAGACTGCTTATGTCATCTGTATGAAATGTGTATTTCTCTCAGGCGTGTTCACTACTGCTAAGATCACGAGTCAGCATCAGTAACTTCATCTTCAACTTCACACGTCAAATATCGGCCTGTTCACATCGGCCCTATTTTGACATCGGACCGATACCGATGTGTAAAAAAAACGACCATATCGGCCGATATTATATCGGCGGCCGATATATCGTGCACCCCTATTACAAACAGAGATCACAATTCTTTCACGATTCTGAACAGACAACTAAACAAAATAACATGTCATTTACAAGAGTTTTTGGGAAAAAAAAGACAAATGCTGGAGTCTATTTAAAATCCAAATGAATTATTTGAAAAAATGAATGGTTTGAATGAATGATTCAATGACTCACTCATAAATACTTCATTGTTTCATTACTGGGAGGTTTTTTTTTTTTTAAATGAATGATTCAATGACAAATAGATTTTTTTAACAGTCTCTTGTCACCACCTGGTGGCGTAACAAAGTAATATATACAATTGTTATTTGAAGTGTCAAGTTATGTACTTTCAAAAGGTGATTTACTCTATTTTGATAGTGTTGTCTGAACTATAAACTTTTATTTCAGTTCTTCTGTGAATATATGAATATTTTAACACAGAAATGATACCGTGTGGTTTAAAAGACTGTTTGTGAAGCTGTTTCATATTTACACTATATATAACAACTGCTCTCTATGGATCAGCGGTAGCGCAGACGCAGATCTGAACGTTCCAGCGTTCCAGGTTTAATTGACACAGGCGAAACGTTGTCATTTAGGAATGAGATCGCGTGGGAGTTTGAATCCAGATTGCGATCTTTTAAAAAATGAATTGTGCAGCTCTTGTTTTCTTGTTTAAGATCCTTTTCACTTGGAAATGCATTGGATTATGGAAATCAAAGGCATATTCATTTTGATATTGAGTCATATCCTAATTTGGAAACATTCTGATGTGCTATTTAAAAGATTCCACTAACCAGCCTCATGAAGCACACGATTAGCGTTCATCATACACTCTGCCCGGTTCAGCTTTGGCTTTGATTAATGAGGGTTCTGAGTGTATCCTGGATGATCAAAATATTTAGATTTTCCTTATCCTCTGACAAATGAGATGTAGTGTAGAGTCTCACACTCATGTTAAACACAGTAGTTTCAGAGGGATTTACGGTCCTATTGTTTTTCTTTTCCTGTTTATTATCATCATAAGTTAAATGTATAAACCTTAACAATCAAAAACGACTAATTTTGTTGGATTTGTTTTCAAAGGGGTCATAAAATGCATCAGATCTTTATATTATGTTCACTCTATGTCACAAAATACTTGGCAAACTGATTGGCAAAAAAATATCCAATGCAATCACAATGATTGCTTCTGAAGACAAAATACTTGCCACTGGTGTAGCTTGCAATACAAGATATTTCGAAAAAAATGTCAGCTTGTTGAGATTAATAAAAAAAATGAAGAGTCCATTCAGAAATTAGATGACCAAACAAAAAACATTCTCTTTCAATCACTAAGGCCAGCTGTTAAAAATAAACTTAAAACTTGCATTTCTAATAGTTTGATCTCTTGGGAAGGGTATGCACCATTTTTGGAAGTGCAGTTTGTCTACATCCAGGGACAAAATAACTTCCGAAGGTTTTGCTCAACAGCAGTACCACTCTTGTGATCGGTGGACAGACATGAGTTGTTAAGAGTACACATCCTTGATTTACATGTGCCTGTTAAGGGGCGTTTCAACTCAATTCAATAAGAGTTAGCTGGGTAAGAAACTTGCAGTAAGTAAACTATGATGTGTAAATAGGACATTTTGATTTTCTATTTCATGTCCCCTTTAAGCAAAAAAATCTAAGTGTCAAGGAATACTGGGTTACAAGTGAGTCATAGTAAAACATTGTGAAAGTTTGATGCATAAACGACATTATTTCTTGTGAATCAGAAACGCATCATTACATTTTTTCATGCAAACCATTATAGCCTCCGGTTATGGCCAACATACCGATCTGTGATCTCTATGTCTAGGCAGAACCTCCTGTCAAGTGTGTCTGTGGTTTTGCGGACACAAGACTTCATTGTAACAGAGTCCGTCTCACCCTGAAAGGATACAGAACATACTGTGAACAGCAGATCAGCAATACATTAATATTATATGAAACATGCCATTATCAAGACTAATGTGTCACGTGTGATGAGAACTTACAAGCTTCCCGCCTGATCTCTGGTCAAACGTTTTCATGTGTAGAATTTTTTGTTCTTTGACAAACGTGCAATAGCGTTTCACCCAGCTGGATCCAAAAGGAGGAGGTCCTGCAGAAATAGCGATAACTATCAGTAATGCAACCAGCAAAGCGCAGGAGACATGGCATGACAGTCAGTAAAAGTAATAGGCACAAAAGAGTTCCATCATAAAAATTGTCTTGCGTACGTTTCTCCTGCATGTAAAGATAGCCCTCGCTGCTGATGGGGCTGGTCTGTCTGTACTCCTGTGGCGACTCTTTGATTCTCTTCAATAACTCATACACCTCAGAGCGTGTGCCCTCAAAACGACTCCGAGTCTGAAAGCAGAGGCACAACAAAATAACACAATCATTGAGTAAGTTTTACAAATTCTGTGAGGGCCTGGTAACTGGGAATTTACACTGATGGAATTCCCAAAATCTTTGGAATACATTGGGAAATTACTCAATCCATTGAAAAAAAAAAACACCTCAATGTGCTTCAACATTCTAATCCATGTTTTCAATCTATACATCCTCAGAACTCTGACCCTGACCATCACAAGTGATTTATAACTGATTCAAAACAAAACACCAGCGAGGACAGTGACGCGGTCCAATCAAAAAGGACAAGGGAGGAAGTCGGCTCTCAAACTTCCGGCTTAGAAGTTAAACACAATGGAAGGTCAATGCAAACAAAGGCCTTTAAGTTTCCCTTGGAAACCTTGGCCCTCTCAAAACGCTGCTGTATCCTGTCTTGGTAACTCTCTTTCCATGTCACTCAGCGAGCCAATAACATTAACAAGTGAAGACTGACACATCAGGGCAAATCACTCTACATGTGTTGATAAACAGTTTATATGCTGTTTATGTTTAATATTTTACTCATTCATTGTATATATGAGAAAAAAAACAAAGAAAAAAAAAACAATTATATATACACACACACACACGAGTAAATCGTTCAAAAAAAGATTTAAAGTTTAGTGTATTAAAGTAAAAAATATTATGAAAGTTTTTACTTACATTTTGAATATTGATTTGAAGGGCCTTTTTGTAATGATCAAAATCTTTGGCCAACTCATATCCCTGATGATAGAAAGTAAATACAGTCTGAAAGAATGCCAGCATCTGCACAGGAGAGAGAGAGGGGAAGAAGGGAATGAGAGAAAAAAAAAAAAATAGAACTACTTATATCCACTAGGACAGACATTACCATGTTCATATATGTTTTTGTGTCTAAATCTCTATGTGATGTCAAAGAACACGGTTTCATGTAAGTAGAAAGTCAAAAAAACATCCATAAACTGGAAAGTAATCAGGTAAATATTTGCTCTGCTAAAACACTCAGCTAAATTAGAAGGATACTAATTTATGTGCTTATGCAAACTATTAAATTGTGTGTCCTAGGTGAATTAGTGAGAATGCGGGCCCAAATAGACCCACTTGCAAATGGCCTGGACAAACCCATATTTAAAAGAGGCTTTTGTGTGTGGTAATTGCACCAAATGTAACCATGCTGTACCTACAGCTCTCACTGAATATAATTCTATTTCATTTATTTATTTGATATACGGTAGGCTACACTTTTTCCTCAGTATTTTTAAACAAATAAATGCAGCCTTGGTGAGCATAACAGACTAGTGTAGGATAGGATTATGGTTACCAATATTGTTATTATATAACTTACCTGTATATACATAGTGTCCACTTTCATTTTATAATCAAAGTTTAATTTATTCATTTTCAACTCAGTTTTGTATAAAATTTGCAGACTTACAACATTACAAGAAATAGTAGTATTATGCCAGTACGCCATTCCAAACATAGCCCTTATTTTTGTTATTCTATTTTGTGCACACGGCAGCTTTTTACTAAGTGTTATGACAATACAGATGAAATAGTGTATATGTATAAATACATTAATAAATGTATATTTGTAATGTGTATTCTGGTGCTGTACAATCGCTTCACGGCATTGAGAGTTATTTCATTAAATGTGTTTCCTTTCTTTTTAGTGGCATGTGAAACCATACCAAATGCTGTTGATAGACAAACATGAAAGCAAACCATGTTGAAACAAATCAAGTTGAATGACCATCTGGATGAAGGGTCATGCACTCACAGGCTCAACACACTCAAACTTCTTTCTCTCCTGTATCTCCTGCAGCTTGCAAACGTACTCCAGAGACGTCTCCTGAAAGTGCTGTCTCATCGCCTCCACCGACACGTCTGCCTGAATGAAAAATAAAAGTTGAAGAAAACAAGAAACAGAAGTCATCACATGAAAATGAAGAGTGACTTAAGATATGCAGAGGGAGATATGGGTTTTCCAAAAGCTGTCTGCCTGTCCATGTGTTGCCTGCCTTACAACACACAAAGGGCCTTATTCTGAAAAGTTAACATTGAAAACAAAGAAATGACTTGGATCATGCAATTGAGTAAAGTACTGTGTGAATGTAAACAGTGCTAAACAGTAACTACTTTAATATAGTTATTAGTTGTGCAAATACAGTTAAATGCAGTGCATCACACTGACGTCTCTTAGCAACATTCCATGGCGAACTCCATCATAAATAAACACACTTATGTAGGCTTAAAGTCTCAAAGCTTTACCAAAAGAACTTGGAACTTGAACTTGCAATTGAAGGAATCTATGCCCACATACACACTGCCAAGTTTTGGCAACTGCATTTAAATGTGGGAATGAATCACTTATGCTTTTGTCCTGTGTGTGTTATGCGTTCTGGCGTATAACGAATACAGGAATAACTCCCAAAATTCATTCAGTTGGCATTGCAATAACCACAGCAATGTTTCGATTTCTTGTAAACAAGAAAATTGGACGCCAACAGTTTAACTTTAACCCAAATGGTGTTTGTGACATTAGCTAGTTTTAACATTTATTATAGTTAATATTACCAAAGACGTAATCATCTGATTATTTTATTTTTATTTTTTATAAACCACTACCAACAGATTCTCTTTTTTAAATCATTAAGCCCATGCATTAAACAGAGTGTCTAATCTGCATTGTAAATATAGGACTGGTGGGAGAAACTACTGTGGAGAGACACAGCATCAAATAAATAAATGAATGTCTGCATTAACACTGAGTTTTGAATTAAGTTGTCTTGAGATGTAACAGTGTCTAAATATGTACAGTAGAATAATTTGTTGCGTACTAGATTAGACTGAATGACCAAAATCCTCATCCCTAACCATATTTGTCTGGAGTCAATGTGTACATGGGCCCACGACAACTTAAGTGTCTTATGAACTGGAGAAAATTTAGCAGTCCTCTGGCATTCTTAAGTATTTCTATGTATCTTATACTTAGAAGTTTGTCTGCTGTGAACACCAGTCTGACACTAAATAGCCCACTGCTAAAACCACAGCCAAAAAACACATATCATAATGGAACATAATGGCCCACCATAAAAATTTCAACAGTCTCTAGTGGTTTTTGTGCTCAATGTATACAACATTCATGGCTGATGGGTACGCCTTAAAAGGTTATGTTCCCCAGACATTGTCCGATCAAGTGAGATGCCTAGTATCTTATATATAGTAGAAATAATGACAGACTGTACCTTCACTAAACAACTGCAATAAACAGTATAGTAAAGAATATAGAAAACCATTGACCTTGACTTAAAAATCTTTTTTTTTTTTTTTTTTTTTTTTTTTCACGAGATTATACAACATTTATACAAGTAGTTTGCATTACACATCCATCTTGTGTGTGGGAAGAATGAAATGTAAAGTACCTCCTGTAATTGTGGCTCCTTCTTCTTTGCTGACATGTTCAAAAGTTTCTCTAGCGAGCTGTAGTACTTCTCTGTTTCCTTCTCGTACCTCTTTCTCTCTGCCTGAAATATCAAATGGAGGAACTTACTATTTTTGGAACTGGTTGCAATAAATGTACATTTTTCCATTTATTTTAATTACATCAATGCAAACATCCTAAATGTGGGAGCTAACAGTGAAGATCTAGAATTTTACCTTTGCTGAGCCGAGATGCTCTTTCCGAAACTTTTCTAAAGGCTTCATCAGTGTCTCTGTGATGTTTCTCATCTGTGAAAATGCAATTCAGTAATTTGCTATATAATATTTGACCATTCAATTTAATTGTATTAAACATTAGCAGAAACAGGATGATTTTCTTTCATCAAAACTTGAGCGAACACATTGTAGGTTTCAATTTTAAATGTCAATAAAGGTGACATCATTGCATCACCTATTCCGTAGTCATGACTAAACCTTCACAGAAACTGTAAAAAAATCAGACAGCTCCACAGATTTCGACAGAAATTGAACGGCTGCCATTCATAAAATTCTACACTTCCCCCACTGCTTCCATATTTGTTTACTAAATACGCTGGATAATATAATACTTTCATCTAATAAGAGTACACTCTCTGGTCCATTTTAATATTTTTATTTTATTTTAATTAAATTAGCAGAAAAAAAAAGAAAAGATTTTTTTATTTTATTTTTTATTAAAACAAACATTAAACAAAAAGGTAATATGCTCTATATTCTATGTGGTCCTTATGATGACAAGCCAAATATAATTCAATAGTATGGATCCCATAAAAAAGGGTTGGGCAACACAGGACTTCGAAATATACTTTCCAGCAGAGTTAAGCTTCAACCCCAATCAAACACCCGAACAAGCTAAACAAGGTCTTCAGAATAACTACAAAGCTACAAGCGGATGAGCTTTATCAGGGTTTATCAGTTTTTTAGTAGCTCAGCCCTTCCCTAAAAGGACATCAATGCTTTTGCATTCACTTGCAAAACTTTTGTGTTCCAACAAGAAACTGCATTAGATCGCAAAATCTTAGCACTCTCTCGCAAAAAAAAATTGTTTTACGATCCCCAAGAAACTTTGCCTTCTCTCATAAATCGCATTCCCCTAAGAAACTTTGCATTTGCTCACAACATAATAATTATTTCCATCACAAGGTTGGTATTTGTCCAAGAAATTTCGTGAGAGAACACAAAACTTTTTGCGAGAGTTTGCAAGGTTTCTCTGAGAAATGCAGAAGTTTTGCGAGCAAACCCAAACACATCGAAAAACCATTTCCCTTTAAGGACTCAGAACAACAATATGTATGCAGCTCTGCACATATCTGTTATGATTTATTTATATTTGCGGTGTAAATCAAGCTTCTTGAAATGTAGGAACACTTTTCCCCATTTGAAGTAATTAAGGACATTCTCTTTACCCTGAAATGAGATAATGAAATAACCAAGGCGACCCATGATGTGACTGTTAGAATGAGCATCTCCAGTCTACCATTACTCTGTCAGGACCTGTTAGCTCTGCCCCTTCCACACATGACTCCAGTGAGCCAAGGGGCCATAACGTCATTGGCCCGCTGTGGTGTTATGAACGGGTGGGGCTCAAATCTGAGCTCATGACAACTGTCAGCTGTTGCACTTTGAGTCATGGGCAGGACCTTCAGCTCTCTAATTCTGCATACTAAATGAATACTAACATGACCTACATGCAACATGAGCCCTTCCTACCTAGATGGTTAACCACCTATTATACTATATAGTCCTCTCATACCTTAAGAATGCAAAAATCTTTTCTTTTGTCTCATTTTTACACATTTTACACTGTACAGCAAGTTACTAAGTTAATTACAGATAACACAAGTGCCATTGGACATTCTTTTCTTTTTGAAAGTACAGTTCCTACACAACACAGTTGAGGTAGCATGACTCAACATAAGCAGCAGTCTTGTGCAATCTCTGAGTAATCTGTGAGAGAGGACACAAATAACTTATGGCAATGTAACTCACTTCCTGTGGCAAAACTGTGACTAAAGAATGCAGGAACAAACAGAGGACTGACGTCGCTTTACAGACTATGTGTTGAAAAGTGTGTTGAACTCAGTGTTAAAACTGATTACTGATTATGTCTCTCCACAAGCAAATGGCCATGCTGGCATGTTCCAAAAATATCTTTTAGCCTGCAAGGGATTGAGTGAAATGTATAACAGAGAGTGTGTTTGGTGCAAGTCTCAACTGGTTGCGCTCACCATCAGCTCTCTTTGGTCTTCCAAGTTTCTGAGAAAGGATGAGAACTCTTGCAAGGATTCATCTGAAATTACACATATGCAGACACTGAGCAAAGCACAATATAAGCAAATGTATGCATGTATGTAAATTAATATATGCAAAAAAAAAACTCACCAATGCACTTCTCATCGTCAGTTTTGGCATCGCCGATGTATTCAAATTTGAACTCACCCAGGCACTGAGCAAACTTCTTCTGGGCCAATGAAAGCTCTGTAAGGCAAATAGTGAAGACAGGGAAATCAGGAATTGTTTTATTTTGGGATGTTCTAGTGGCAGAGAGTTTTCCTTTTCATTCATTTTTCATTTTCATTTTCATTTGGGAAGGTGTGTCACACATTAACCTACGCTACCATTAAAAGTTTGGGGTCAGAAATATTTTGGTAATACTTTATAAGGTCTCATTTGTTAACAGTAGTTAATGTATTAATTAACATTTATTATCTAATATGAACAAATATGACTTGATTTTAAAATAAATGTTGAAATTAACATTAACCAAGATTAATAAATGTTGTAGAAGTATTGTTCATTCTTAGTTAATGATAACTAAAGTGGTTAACTAATGTTAACTAATGAAACATTATTGTAAAGTGTGACCAATTATTAAAAAAAAATATAAGTAAATTGTATTCAGCAAGGACACATTAAAATAAATCAAAAGTGACATTAAGGACATTTATGATGTCACAAAAATATTTCTAGTTCTTTTGAACATTCTATTCATCAAAATGTCCTGGAAAATGTCCCATTAGAGACTTCTTTCAAAAACACTAAAACATCTTACAACCCCCAAACTTTTGAATGGTAAAGTATGTAAACCAATCCATTACATGACCTTAAACATTTAAAACACACACACACACACAATCGTTTTATTGTATCGCACTGGGAATATTTGGATTACATTGTCTTCTGTTCAGGTGAATTATTCCCAAAGAATAGTTTAACAATACCACCTATTTACAGATATGAGCCGGTCATAACGAAAGTTATGCTCTGCAAACATCCTGCTGGACTCTTATGTTGCCAAGAGCATCCTGAAGTAGCAGGTGTTGCTAATAGATACCAAGAATTCCCCTTCCCTCAGGAAAACATGTGGAAAACCCAGTGAAAAAAGGGATGGGACTTCGCCTGGAACATGAGGCTGGGGGAGGATTTGTAAATCAGAGTGCAAATTTCATTCTGTGGATTCCCAAAGGATGATCCTGATATAAGTGAACTCTCACTGGGGTCCGTGGGACAGAGTGCTGGGGTATTTTAGGACGAACACTATGAGCAGTATCCAGCAATGTAGTGTCATCAACACTGACAGCTGGGCCCGTCCGTGTGAAATGAGCTGGAAGTGCAGTAGACCTATCACATCTTATTCTGCTAACTATGGCGGTTTCTAAATTTGCTTGCCATATTTGTCTCAGATTTACAGTCTTTTATCCTTGTAATCCACTTTTAAGAGTCATTCTAATTGATTCCATTCAGTCATTCATGAATGACCCATATTTCATTTATGGCCACACAGCTACCTATTAAGCTGCTTACTCCACCCTCTTGCCTAGTCCGAACTAAAAACGCCCGGTCAACTCATCTGTGAGGGTTGGAGTGAATGTGGATTACTCTACACAACAATGCTCAATCATGCGAGTCTGGCAGAGTGGACTTGCTGACTACATGCCCCAGGACAGAACGGACTGAGAATGTCAAGAGATAAATGTGAATGATAAACACTATGCTCTAGGGCAGGGCAGGGCAGTGGTATTCAATTAAATTTCCATGAGACCCAGTCTCTACATTTTTGACTGTAAGCAGTACACTATGTGACATTCGGAGTGCGTCAGTGAGATGCTTTAATATCAACTGTGTTTATAGTTTATGTAGCTAAACATATCATGGCATTTTCATAGTGAAGAGAACTACTATGTTGTGAAAAAAATGCTTTGATTAATAATTATATAATTATAAGGTCTTTTCAGCCGCAACACCGTTTACATCACTTGCACACCGTGGCACCGCCCGCCCCCCACCGTCGTTTAGATTTTTCGGGATTTTTTATAGTGGTACAAATTATTTAGTTCAGTTAGAGAACAGACAATACAATTAAAAACTGAACGTGTCTACTCAATGCAGCGTTGAACGAGAGTCACAGCACAGATCAGCAGCAGGAGTCAGATTTCACCGTTTCAAGACGATGGAGGAAAATTTGGCTTCAAAGCGAAATGGAACAGCGCCTTTTTAAGCGTGTTTGTCATTGTATTGTTTTGTTGTTGTTGTGCCTCTGTTTTTATTAAGAATAATAATGAACCCACCATTCAAGCAACTGCTGCCACCGAATTGGCGCTAATTCAAAAGCGAAAGTAAAATGCACACATACATTCATAATGGTGCGTGTCGACTGGCGCGGAGCGAGTGTGTGTTCGTGCTCAACATCCATAAAATTTAATTGAAAACGCTCTCTCTGCTCCGCACCGTACAGTTAAGCAAAATTATATTAATGACGACGCAGCACTGGCCCGATCGGGCAAGTGACAATTCCGTCAACTGTCCCAAGCGTCTTTCACGCTGGCCCCGGGCTATCCGGCAGTCCTTATTGTTGAGCCCTGTATGAACTATGCAATAAACAGATTAATTAATCATAATTAAATAGCAAAATTTGCTGAAAAAAGTCACCAAAGTAAATATATTGTTTTAAGTCACCATTAAATCAATAGTCCGTGCACACAATTTTTTATTTAATTCATGTTAAATTCACCTTTACAGACCCCATGTGGTAAAAATCAAGTTTTAAAGTTGTTTATATGTCTGTGTGGTGCTTTTAATATACTTCAAGACAAACCACGTGCAATTTCATAAGTCAACACCGTTGCTGAGTATTTTCTCCTTAAACCTGCAGTGTACCAAAGACATTCTTAAAAATGCTGTTTGGAAACCGCCTCTCTTTCCTACCATCACAAACTTGTAACCAATCCTGTCAGTGTGCAGGGTGGGGCTTTTTCCTATCATTATTTCTAAGACTGCTGTTTTTTTAGAAGGCAGCTGTGACTATGAGATGGGGAACGGGAACATGGTTTGTGTAACATTAGCAAAACATTATTAGCTGTTTGATAACGTAGTCAAGCTTAAGGCTAATCATATCAATTACCGTTATGTCGACTTTTTTTTCAAATTCTGAATAGATTATATATAGCCTAGAAAACGTGCAAAGACGTCCTATTATAATCACTAAAAAGCGGTCACTCATCTCAGTTCACGATCTCACAAAGTTCGGTTGTAATCAATAAAGTACACTGCACAATGAATCTCTCTTATTTACACTGTGTCTTCACTTTGATAATGAGAGGATTCGCAAGCATGCAGAACTCAGCACTGAACAAAAACAATACAAAAATACAGCAAATAGAAACATTTGACGCTCTCCAGAGTACAAACTTAAATATGCACTGGAGCGTTTACAAAATCTGTTTTGTCAATATGATATAGTATCAACTGAGGGTGCTCTTGCTTTTGTCTGAGGGTGCTTAGCACCCCCAATAGTCCCCACAGAACCGGGCCAGCCAGTATAATCTGCTCTTCCTCTTCTTCTGAATCAGCTGGTGTGATCAGTGGAGACAGGGACTAATTTCCATATTCAGGGATTCACATACACTAAATGAAGCAAGAATTCAAGCTATTTTAAGACATGAATAAATTATTTTTTATATGTAATTTTGATTATCAAAGATGATAAGGCAGGGGTGTCAAACTCAGTTCCTGGAGGGCCACAACCCTGCAGAGTTTAGCTTCAACCCTAATTAAACACACCTGATCCAGCTAATCGAGGTCTTCAGGATTACTAGAAACTTCCAGGCAGGTGTTTTTGGAGCTGGTTGGAGCTAAACTCTGCAGGGTTGTGGCCCTCCAGGAACTGAGTTTGACACCCCTGATTTAAGGGATACAATTATTGACTGAAAATATGAATGACATTTTTAAATGATTAATGACCCAGAACTGGCACTGAATCTGGACTGCAGTCTGATAATTGGTGGCCTCTGCTCTAGGGAAAAAATTATAATTAGTGTGAGGTTACAGGTATGATTATTCTGTTTATTGACGAGAAGTATATTAATGTCTAGAATACATCCATGAAAGCAACCTCTTACACAGCATCCATCCACCCATCTGTAAGGACAAAATCCGTCTAACAATGTCTCTATTTACTCCACAACACCACTGTGTGCAGGGGAGGTTGATCGCCTAGTTCTAGTGGGTATTGGGAAGGGCAAATGGCAGCCTGTGGGCAGCTGGGCACTGGACTAAATCAAAGCAGTGTTTGATGAGCTTCTGTTCTTTTAGCCAGACTCAAAATAGAGTCGCCAGGAAACAGTTTTCTTTCCTTTCTTCCATATGTGTGCAAGGTAAGCATCACTTTGTAAACATATGAAGTCGTGGCTGTGGAAGTTGCCACATGTTACAACATGCAATCAAAAGTGAAATTCAAAACTAAAAGTGCCATGAGCAGATCAGACTATTTATAAATGACGTAATGACAAAGACATGCTCGAATTTCCCACGGAAATCCACCAGTACCACTGGTATTAAAAACATCATTACAAGCTTACCGTTTTGAATCGAGATAAGGCAAGCAGTTTTGAACACTGGCTGGTTATGTACTTGCTTAAAAATTTATTTTGGATAATTTTTAACCCAAAAAAGTTACGAACTGCAGCTTTAAATGACACATTCAAGTAAAATTATACAAATACACGCTACCATTTAAAAGTTTGTCCTGAATATTGCACATAATTGTAGTGATTCCCGCAGGTTTCGCACTCACACCAAAAGCTTGTGCAAAAAAATAAGCCACGTAACAAGGATTTTTTTATAGATATAGAATAGTAAGTTTTAGTAAAATTGAAACAAATGTTGGTGAAAGAGATGTGTCTTTAGTAGATTCTTGAAGATGAAAGACTCAGCATCTTGGGTTGAGATAGGCAGGTCATTCCACCAGCTTGGAACAGTCAAGGAAAAGGTCCATGTAAGTGATTCTGTGCCTCTTTGGGATTGTTACCACAAGGCACAGTTCACTTGCAGAACGCACGTTTCTGGATGGCACGTTGGTCTGAAGTAATGAGTTATGATATAGGGGTACAGAGCCAGTGGTTGTTCTGTAAGCAAACATCAGTGCCTTGAATTTGATGCGAGCAGCAATTGGCAGCCAGTGCAATTTTATGAGGAGAGGTCTTCGGTTTGTTAAAGACCACTCTAGCTGCAGCATTCTGGATCAGTTGCAGAGGTTTGACAGTGCAAGCTGGAAGACCTGCCAAGAGAGCATTACAATAGTCCAGTCTGGATAGAACAAGCGCTTGGTCAAGGAGTTGTGTAGCATGCTCTGATAGGAAGGGTCTGATCCTCCTAATGTAGTACAAGGCAAATCTGCAGGACCTAGCAGTTCTAGCAATGTGGTCTGTGAAGTTCAGTTGAACATCAAATCACAACTCCAAGGTTCCTGACTGACCTTGATGGAGTTATGGATGACGAACCTAGCTGAATGGAAAAGTTGTGATGAAGTGCTGGGTTGGTCGAGACCACAAGCAGTGTGGTTATTTGTGTTATCATTTGCGATTTGTTTATTTGTTCTTATTTTATTACTAAATGTTTACTTTTCTTTATTTCGTTTACGTCTCCATTCCGGCGTGATGACTCCGATCTTCAACCAGATGGAACTGGATAATATTCTGATTGTTCCAATCCAATCTGACTTCTGACCTGTAATGCTGCCTGATTCATAATCATACACTCTTCGTTCATTGGCCAGAGGAGAACTGGCCCCCTGACTGAGCCTGGGTTCTCCCAAGGTTGTTTTCTTCATTCTGCCACCTGATGGAGTTTTGGTTCCTTGCCACTGTCGCCTTTGTCACCTTTTTTCACCTTTGTTGCCATTGGCTTTTGGCTTGCTTAGTTGGGGACATTAAATTTAACATTTCATTTAATATTCAACAATATTATTGATCTGCCTGCATTGACACCATTATATGAGAACTGAACTGAGCTGGACGATGACATCACGGTTTTCTCCACAGCGGCTATATATGTAAAATAACTAAATTAATAACTTTTTTACAACAAAGATTAAACATCACTGAACTTACTTAAGCTGGACTGTGATGCTATTTTCTTCTGGAAACAAACTTTGTTGCATTATTTTCCTGTTATCTTTCTAAAGCTGCTTTGAAACAATCTGTATTGTAAAAAGCACTATATAAATAAATGTGGCTTGACCTGACTTAACTATTTGGAAATGTAGTTCAACGATTAAAATAAAGCCTTTATGTGCTTTGCGTAAGCTATTAAAACACAATTACCCAAAATATCATACAATTATAAGATAATAACAAATTATATGTATGGTGGTATGTATGGCCTTTTTCCCTGAAGTATTGAAATTGGTATCGAATTTCAATATTTTTCAAGGTATCGCTTTGAAGTTGGAAACTCCAGTATCGTGACAACACTACTATATAGAGCAGTCAATATAGGCAACATCAGCTGAAAAAAAAAAAACAAGTTCAGAAACTTGAGATATGGTCTACCCCATATACTCTGGACTCAGCAGTAATGTGCAGGCTTTAACAGGACAGACAGAGACCTGACTCATGGCACTGAGATATGCTGCTCACTCACTCATGGGGAATGCTTGCCTTGAAGCATTGATTTGCTTTAGAGGGACTGTGACTTAGGTCTTAGGATGTGCATTCAGAAAGGGCATAGTGTTATGGGAATATCAAGAGGGGCGTGCTAACAGCACACACACACACGGAGGTTCGGCCCATTGACAACACCCATAAAATTCCCTGGTCAATCCGAGGGAATTCCTCAACAGTAAAGCATTTTGAAAACACAAACCAAAAACAACACACCCTGGAAACTGTGATTGTAAGGTCAAATTCTGAGTACAGCCAAACCCTGGTGCTGACCCAAGCAAACTATTTTGTCAAATTAATGACAGAAACTCAGTGACCATTACAATTTTCTGCACCAAGCATTTGCCATAGATTTGATAACAAATATATTATGTAGCCTAGCCCTTAAAATGATAGCAAAAAGCCACTCGTTCCAGGAAACCGACAACACTGTCGTGTCAACCTATATATTATGGAGAGGTTAAATACGGGTTTGGTGCCTTATTGTCAAAACAGAGGCACTGGCAGAGGCAGATATTTTAGTTTCAAACACAGAGGCCTGCATTTAAAGTGACGTTATAGCCTACGTTTTAAATTGAGAGTGAAGACAGACACACTTTGCTGGTAAATTAAACTGCAAGGCTTGCTGCATGCCTGCACCATGACTTTGAAACCAAAGACACCCGTTCAAAAAAAGAATTCACCCAAAAAAGAAAATCATGTTATAATTTACTCACCTTTATATCATTCCGGAATAGTTTTATTTTTATCCGTTGAACACAAATGCTGCTTTTTCCCCACACAGTTAAGGTAAATGTTTACCAGGGGCTGTCAAGTTCCAAAAAAAAAAAAAAAAAAAAAAAAAAGGACAGAAATCTCCATAATAATACCATAACAGTACCAAATATAGCACATCAAGGTGTGTCACATCAGGTCGGATGCCAATGATTCAAAATGACTTTGGTTCTCATGTCTAGATTATGAGTTGCTAAAATTGATTATGCACACAATGGTTGTAAGGACGCTTTACTGACCCTGGTCAGCATTTACTTTTTGGAAAAAGTTATGGTTCCATAAAGTAACTTTATGGAAAAAAGAAACATCCTGCTTAAAATCTGTGGAATAAAGAATATTGGAATATTACAATGGAAAAATTTGGAACATCAAGAAGATGAGTACTTTCATAACCAATGTCTTTTGTTTGTTTGTTTTTGGCTTTACTGGAGCTTTACTTGTCTACTACATACACAAGCATGCGTGATGCTCGTGGTATTTCCAGTGTCTTCACAAAAATAAATAAATGACATAATGAATATATTTTTCTATTGCATAGGAAAAAAAAAAAACCTAAAAAACAAACCAATTCAATTTAATAAAACAACTCTGATTTATTATAATTATTATTACTATTACTATTATTTCAATGAACATCATCAAACAAAGATAAAAAAAAATATATATTACGTTTTAAAACATTGATTAAATTGTTAAAGTTTAACTAATTAATTTGATTAGACACTATTTTGTATAATACATTTGTATTAAAATCAACAAAAAAAAAAAAAAAAAAAAGAGAAAAAACAGAAACCACTGATTTTGGGGAGGGAAAGAATAAGAATAATAATAAGAATAAGAATAAGAATAAGAATAATAATAATAATAATAAGAATAATAAGAATAAGAATAAGAATAAGAAGAAGAAGAAGAAGAAGAAGAAGAAGAAGAAGAAGAAGAAGAAGAAGAAGAAGTTAAATTAGGGCATTCAATAAAGGATTTTACAAGCAATTTATGTTTACATTTATTCTCAAGGTCTAACAAATATGTGGAATGAATTGCCTTCCCTATTAATGGTGTAACATGATATATACTGTGATAAATATAGAAACTGAATGATATATATACATGGGTTGGAAAATGAAACCGAAACACCTGTTTTAGACCACTGTAGGGCCTTCTTTTGCTGCCAAACAGCATCAGTTCATCTTGGGAATGACACATTCAAGTCCTTCACAGTGGCCAGAGGGATTTTGAGCTGTTCCTCTTCCTGAACAGTGACCAGGACACCATGTGATGCTGGTGGAGGAAAACCTTTTCTGACTTGCTCCTCCAAAATACCCCAAAGTGGCTCAAAAATATTCAGATCTGGTGACTGTGCAGGTCATGGGAGATGATCAACTTTACACCATTCTGCCACAAGTCTTGCTGTGTGTATTGGTGCATTATCATGCTGATACACAGCACCCCTTCAGGGTACAATGTTTGTACCCATTAGGTGCACATGTTCCACCAGAACGGTTCAGTAGTCATTGAAAGTGACTTCGGGAATGCAATTATATAGCAGCCCAAACCATCACTGATCCACCCCGTGCTTCACTCTGGGCAGCAACAGTCCGGGGGGTGTTGAGCCTCTTTAGGGCTTCTCCACACCGTAACTCTTCAAGATGTGGCAAAGACAGTGAAGGTGGACTCATCAGAGAACAAAATGTTTCACATTGTCCACAGCCCAAGATTTGCACTGTTGGCACCACTGAAACAGACATTTGCCATTGGCACGAGGACCAAAGGTTTGGCTATAGCAGCCCGACCATGAATATTGACTCTGAATATTGTCTTCAGTGTTTAAGCTTTTAAACAAAGATTTCTTTGTGTACTTAAAGTTAGCTAAAATAGGAAAGTCGTACTGCTCTCTGTCAAGCAGGTTTACAGACAGTTGAGCCAGACACGCACACGCACACGCACACACATGTCTGGTTTACTATCTTTGTGGGGACTCTCCATAGACTTAATGGTTTTTATACTGTACAAACTGTATATTCTATCTCCTTACACTAACCCTACCCCTAAACCTACCCATCACAGGAAACTTTCTGCATTTTTACATTTCCAAAAAAAAACTCATTCTGTATGATTTATAAGCTTGTTTACCCATGGGGACCTCTATTTAGGTCCCCACTGTGACACGAGTCCCCATGAGTCTGTGTGCATTCAGGTTGAAGTCCCCACCGGGATAGAAAAACATGAACACACACACACACACGGTACACACAGTCTCAGCCTAGCCTATATTGTGTAACGGAACAGTGTTACTCAGTGTTTGATTACACATAAATGTCTTTGCTAGACACACCTCCCATTCCTCTGTAATTTGTGTACCGTTTGAACTGTCTTGTACGATTGAACACAGCATCGGCCAAGCAACTCATGTCATGTGTGGGTTTATCGAGTTTTAATTGTTTCTTTCCTGAGTAATTATGCTCGAAACATCCGTTGTGTTGCACTAACATTGTAGAAAATACATTAAGGGAATATTAGCTGATCTTATTATGACAGATGACAAACATTTCAATGATTTGTAGTTTATCTTGGTTCATCTAGTTTTTGCCACTGAGCCCAGGAAACCAGAAAAAAAAAGAAAAAAAACAGGAAAATGCCCCTCCTATTGCTTATCACAGGAAAACACACATCTGCGCACATGCAATACTATAACAACAGGGCACAGTCAATGTGACACGACAGTGAGGTATGACTCTTCTGCAACACTTTTCCCCAAAGGCATTTCGAACAAGTTTAAAGGATGGCCAAAACACAGTGTATTTTTTTCCCAAGAAGTAACAACATGCACTTCAGCAGCAGAACTGCCTTTGGACAGAGGACACACACCCAGTCTGAGTTTTAATCACTGCAATCATTCATATGCACTGTGAACCAATGAGTAATGAGCACTTAGAAATACTTTTGGTAACTTGTCATTAAGCAAATGCTTATTATCTTGAGCGATTTACAGTAATGGCATGAGCAGTCTTTCTGAAATACCTTTGTTTCTTTAGTGCCTGGGAGAGAGAATTTTAGTTATTCAGTCATTTCAGTTCATGGACAGCCCTTATATAGGATCAGACCTAGTTATAGCGAATAATGAATTGATCTATCTTTGAACTGAAATCACAACGTTTCAGATTTTAAAACCATCTAGAAAGGGTCTCTACTTTGATTGATTAAGATTTTGTGAGCAGTCTGTTTTGAATTAACCAGAAATCCCCATTGAGTCACATTCTGAATATAACAAGGAAACTTCATTTGGGAAAGTGATGTCACTCACAATGACGTCCTGATTGGACCCACATGTGTGATTTAGCTCAGGGGGTAAAAGGGAATCAAGCAAGGCTCAGTGTGCTTCTTGCTGATCTAAACCAACTAGATCACTGAATGTACAGGTCATTTAGTACTGTATTTATGGAGATTTAAGGGAAAACAATGATCCTAACATACTCAAAGACTGACTCATGAAACCTGATGCAGAGAAATTAGCCTGGTTGTCAATAACTTCTGGTTATATAGAGGTCTAAGGACAAGTCTTACACATTAGAGGGCACCTATTATGCCCTTTTTTACAAGATGTAAAATAAGTCTCTGATGTCCCCAGAGTGTGTATGTGAAATTCTAGCTGAAAATACCCTACAGATGTTATATGAAATACCTTACAGCATGTTAAAATTTCCACTATTGGGGGGGGAGAACTTTTTTTTGCAAAGCCTGCTTTGTACGGACCCTCGTTCACAAAGCAGTCTGGTGTAAAATGATTTGCGCAAACAAACACATTTAGGTAGATTGGGGGCTCATTCCCTTCAAAAACAAAAGTAATCCACTCTTCAGCAGCTCAGATGTCAGGAGTAAATGATGACTGCTATGTTGAAAACACCTAAATCGCTTCTGCTCCGGCGTCGAAACAATGGTGGACTGTGTACAGCTCACTCAGGGCGGGTCTATGCTAATATGGCAGTGTCAATCAACAGTCGTGGAAAATATTGTGCAAAATGACGTCACATTGCCCAGAATCTGAAAATGGCTTGTTCTGAGACACTGAATGATTTATGGGGATTAAACAAAAGCACTGGGTGGATTTTTACCATTAAAGGGTGGTTGTGTACACACACACTGCCAACACACATTTATGTTCAGACACCATGAAAAAAGTGAATTATGCATAATAGGTGCCCTTTAAGAAATAAAATGTGTTTTTGTTAAGAATCATCTGAATGGTGTAGATGAGATGCCTGTAATCAAAATATGTTCTATAAATTTTTTTTTTAAAAAGCGTTTTGATTACATATAATGTGGGTACACTCCCTTAATGCATTTTACCATGCTGAAACAATGTTACTTGCTGTGTTTCACTACATCAGAGATAATCCTCGTTGGCTGTCACATCTGTAGATACACTAGTAGCGCAACGTAGTTTGGTGATGTGGACAGGTAAAAAAGAGAATTGCTAGAATTATTTTGACCACTCTCTCGCTCTCTCGAATAAAAAAAAAAGAAAAAAAGAAAATGCAGATATGCAGATCATTACATCACATGCTCTTTCCATATAGATTTTACTAGTATCAGTGTTATTATAGTTAAGACTTTCCTATTTTAGCTAGGCCTAACTTTAAGTATACAAAGAAATCTTTGTTTAAAAGCTTAAACGCTGAAGAAAATATTAAGAGTCAATAAAAAGAGTCAATATTCATGGTCTATAGTCAAAAAAAAGAAAGAAAAAGAAAGCAGAAATTATAAAAAAATACATTAAAAATCAAATTATTAACAAAACCTAGTATCTAAATGATACTAAAACACTGACTAGTATGGCAAAATCTGTTTATTACAGTGTGTTATATATATAATCTGATTTGTATTTTATAAATGAAATGATTTTGCTTGTAAATTACTTGTTGTATCTCTTTATTAAGTAAAAAAAAACACACACTTATTTGCTCATTTTTCATCGCACCCCTAAAATTTATACACACAGTCCTACATTTTTCAACTTAGGAGCACATGAGCTACTTAAAAAAATAAAAAATAAAAGCATCAAGCCCTGTCACGTCAATCTTTATCTTCTTCCTTGAGGCAAAGAAGCCAAGCCAGATAAAACCAACTCATTCCTTACAACATTTCTAAAAATCATTGCACAAATCACATTTAAACAATTTCTTGATCTACAGGTTATATTTAATTGTATCTAATTTAGCATAGTTATGAATGCAATTTGTATAAATAATCTTCCACAGCATATTTAATATTCTTAACAATCAAAACAGTTTTGCTTTCATTGCTGAAAGCAACTAGGTCAGGGTTTGAAATTCCTTTTGGAAAATGGGGGGAATTCTCCCCTTAGGTGACTGTTATGGGGAGATTTTGTTTTTATTTGAGTTGGGGAGGGGGGAGGGGAGTGGGGGGAGTTTTTATACAAAGTTTTAAAAAGAAATGACAATTATCTCAGCTAAATATTTGCTCACTCAAATATTTTCTCACTCAAAAAACTTTTCAGGTATACGTCTAACAGTAGTATTCAGGAAAAAATTAAAAAATTGATTAATATAAATATAAAATAACTCTGCAAAGTCTTAACAGTATAATATAGATTAATCCTTATTAAAATGTTTCTTTTGTTGTGTGATTATCATTGATGACACAGCTACTGTTACTTTAAGGCCAAATTAGGGGTGCATGCATATTACGACGTGAGTAGGCTAATTTTATTTCACTATAACGATATACAGTATATCACAATATAGTTATTTCAGATATTTTAAAGTCGACATTTATGCGATGAAAGTCGAGTCGACGTCGACTAGTCGCTGCTGAAGTCATTGAAGAATTAATGAGAATGGAACGCAGGTTGCCCTGTGCACAGCTATGGCATATGACACAGTGCTCCTACATAACAGCTTATTATTATTTACTCAGTTCTTTTGTCTTTGGGTCTTTATATTTCTCACAGATTCCAGCCTGTTCTAAATCAGATACAGATAAAGTTGCACAGTAAAGATTACATTTATATGAATGCATTAGTGAGAGAGTGATTGCGTGTGAATTAATTCTACCTGGCAGTGTCTCTCTACTAATAGATAAGCTGTGGGTTTTAGTTACTAAGAAATATATGCTAGAAGTTTCAGTTTCTAAGCTATTTTATTGATAAATGACAGAACAGTGTTGACAATACATTTCTGCGCTACTGAATGATTGTGAGCGCCATATGCGCGTGATGTGCGAGCTACATGTGTGCGTTACGATGCAGCACACAAGTTTAGAATGCCGATTAACTTATGACTAATTAACTCGACTAATTTAAAATAAGGTTTTTATGATATTAAAATGTTTGATACCAGTGATATTTCATTATTCTTGTCACCATTTTCAAATATCATAAACTAATACTAGCCTAAAGTAAAAAAAAAAAAAAAAAAATCTCAAGCTTACTGAAGACACTTTAAGTAAACAGTGATAAAAAAGAACAAAGAAACTAATTACAAGCATATGGGAAAACAAACTACAATAGACCAAAAGCACAAATGAAATGGACCTACTGGAGAAACTAGCACTAGAAATTTATATATTTTTTTTAAATACATAAATTGTATAAAATATTCAAATTGCACTGTACACCGCATAGCCTAGTCTTCACTGTGTAAATAAAATTTGTAGGCTATTCTTAATAAAGTTACAAAAGTGATTCAGTCAAGAGCAGTGAGAGTTTTTCTCTTTTTTGTTGTTTGATTAACATTAATAATGACAGCAAGTAAATTTGGATGCTGTCACTTTAAGACCGACTGCACGGATCCAATATACTTGTGCGTTTTCTTTTTCAACTGTTTACAGTAACTGTTCACGTAAGACATAATGACTGTTTATGTGCATGTGTATCAGACAGCCCTGAGAAAGTCTCTCTGACAGAATGCGCATTTAGCGAATTGAGTTTTCTTTCACTGCTTACTGCACTTCAACGATTTAAAATCACTTTTTTTTTCTTTTTTACGCAATACTCAAAGGTACAATATGTACGATTTTTGTAATAAAATACTCAAAAAACACTTTCACAATGTGATACATTTCATGCAGTTGTGCACTTACATTATCCCAAAAGTTCCCAAGGATTTGTAAATCCATAGAAATTCCAGTTTTAAATAATGGCTCATCCCTTGTCATTGTCGCCTATCAATGGCGTAATATCTGCGCTATCCTCGGTTTCCGCTTGTAGAAACCATATATATACATAGATTCCCAGTGGCCGTTTCAATGAGTCGCTATACGCAAGCCACCAATGAGGATCTATACAGTATCTTGCACGCCGCTGTTGTGTAGTTCAGTCATCATGGTTCAGGACTGTTGATTGCGAGTAAAGAAAATCCCAAAAAACGTAAACGTAGATCAACTAAGGCAAGCAGGCTTTTGGAAAAACAGAGAAATAAAACAAGGATCAATATCGGCGCAGCGTTTTCAGAATGGAGAGAGCTTCGCGACAAACTTGGACATGACAGAGACTCTGCTCTAGCATGTGTTTTTAATAGACAGGCAAGCAAATATTGTACACATACAGTTAGATTGCACTTTGTTTGTACTTCAGTAACGCTTTTTATCAAGTCTGGTGACGAAGTCTATGGCAGTGAAATTAAATACAGTACGTGTTGCACAAAAATATTTAGCCATTACTTGCAAATACTGTGATGTCGTTCAAATTTACTTTTTAATTTAAAACTTTACTTAGTACGATTGTTTTAAACGTGTAAAACTGTGCAGCATTAACCCCCCAAATCATTTGACAAATAGTCACATATCAGTAACAGGCTAATATAGCATTATATTTCACGTTCCTTCCAGCTAATTCATTACGATGACATAACATAGTGTGATCAAATGTACAGGTAATTCAAAAACTAATTTCACCTGTGAACATGATTCGTGAATTATACGAATTCTACCATACATCACTGGATGGTGAAAACGACATCACCCATCGTTTCACTCTCTTTCATAGTGTCATCAAGCTTAGCCTTTGTTATTGTTTTGAAAATGTGACCTCTGGCAGGGAAAAATTACATATTGAATCTTTAAAAACGCATGCAAACTATAAGCTTTCGTGACTGTAGCACAGCAACATCACTTGAGCGTAACTGTAATAGAGACGATAGTCCAAAATCGCCCACCCCTAGACCGAATGCATGGATCTAACATACTGATACACATGCATTTTCTTACTTAAATGTTTACATTCACTTCAGACAATTCCGTGAACTGTCCCGACACACAAGTTTCGGGACAGTTTCTACAGTTTAAAGTGAGCAGCGCATCAAAACAATGGAGCGGTTCACACCACATGCGCTCAGGGTCGATTATGGTAATGATCTTTTGCCGCAACATCATCTAATATTTTCATCTTAAGCAAAACATGCTTCATTCAAGCTTTCTCCCGATAAAAACGTAAAGTGCCGCATTAAGAGCTGCAGCTGATGCAGTTATTTTAACAACAGCAGAAACACGGTGAGCAGAAAAATAGATAACTTTGCTAAATACACTGCAGAAAATGAAAATGCAGCAAATACAATTATTTTTAACTGTCATACAGATGACTCAGACCATTTAACTAAACCAGGTTTGAGACAACCAAGTTAACGTTTGGCACCTTTAGACTTTTTTTCTTCCTATTTAGCATGATTAATCAGCATATTAAGAGCATTTCATAATAAACCATGTTATAATTTGAAAAATTATTTAGAGATGGCAAGGGAAGACAACAACATCTGAAATTACTACTCATGATGAGAGTTTTGATTATTAGATTATGTAGCCTACGTTGTTTGTTTTGAGCAAAATATACAAATGGTCCATGCTTTTCTTAAAGTGCCCCTATTATGCCATTTTAAAGTTTCCTAATGTTGTTTTGGAGTCTCCTTCAACAGGTTTACATGCATCAAAGGTAAAAAAAAAACTGTTTAATTTTCTCATAATATACATTTGCAAATCACCTCATTTTCAATGATTCTCTAGTCGACTCGTCAGATGAATCAATCTCTCTAAATCCCTCCTTTCCGTGAGCTACTCTGCTCTGATTGGCCAGACAGCTCAGTCTGTTGTGATTGGTCTATCGTGTACAGCGCACATCGAAAACAAAAAACGCCCATTGCCATAACAACGTCAGCTCTGCATGTCCTGAGGCTTCCTACACCGTAAACTAAACACAGTAACGACCAATGACGTCAATTTTACCATATCAATCAGAGCGCGAGTCCGATGATGAAACATTGGAAAAACTAGTTATTCAACCCGAACCTCCATCGCAAGGACGACTCGAGCAGGATGTTTCTCAGTGATACGCTACTCAGTTTGAGGTTTGACATTATGAGATGTTGCAACTGTAATTCCTCACCATCAGCATTAAGAAGTGCATGTCCATCAACAAACCAATTATTTTACTAGTACTTATTTATTTACCAAGTATTTTTCTAATTTATTGCGGTGAGCATGTGGAAACTGTATCAATAACAGTGCATACATTAGCCGAGCTCTAGCGTGAATGACTGATGAAACAAGCGTTGGTAAAACAAATCTTGATCCATGCTTAATCTTTCCTCAAAGAAGTGAGAACGACAGACAATCTGCATTAATAGACACAGTTTTAGGTAACGTTAATAGTGGCCCACAACTGATTAGCAGAAGTATTTCAGTAAGACAGTAATACTGCGAGTTAACCAGTTAGCAGGAGACCAACACAATATAAAACTCAAAACCAAGTATTTTGAACACCATCTTTCAAGAGCAAGCGGTTTGGCATAAAAATAGCCTGATAAATATCTGATCTCCAGATCACTTTGGTGACTATTTTGAGTGTTAAGGATTTTTTATTTTACAAAGCACAACGGCTGCCCCGATGGAAACGTATAACTGTTCCAAAAAACTATTGTCCGAACTTCAGTTGGGAAATTATTGTCCGAACATACATTTTTGCGGGAATATCCCGCTTTATAATCTCGAAACCCGCAGGAATGTGTACAACTATGCGCAATACCCGCGCCGGACTTCAGGCCCTGCAGATGAATACATTATTAGCACCAGCACAAAAAAGATAAGAGTCGCCATTTGGCCATGAGAATGAAACTCCTGGAAGATTAATAATAACAGGTCTGAATAAATACTAGCACAATCTGTGTTCAGCACAGACATTCCCCAGTGCTCTTAACAAAGTCCTTTTAAGGCATGCTGGGAGAAATACTGGAAATGGCCAAGATCTCCCTTATGAATGCAAGAGGCCCATCTATTACTATTACTAGTCATCTATTACATAAATAATTGAGTTTCAGTTTCCTCTAACTGCAAAAAAGGACAGAAAGAAACTGATACATTTTTCAGACTAAATTGCGAGTGCAAGTTAAAAGAGCACCCAAGTCTCAAGGGTTGAAGGGGTTATGTATGGTATGTGGGGTATGACAGTAAAAATGAACAGATGGAGATAGGTTTATGGCAATAGCGATGGGTTTCAGGTCAAGACCATTCTGAACTAATGAAGACGAGGGACATGACTTATTCTTCAGGTTCACACAGCCTCAAAATGTTTGGCTTCTGATCAATGGTTCTGAAATTTCAACAATATATTGAGGGAGTAGAATTAGGAAGAATGAAACGACGTAGAGTGTCCAGACTGATAACAACTAGGGGTGTAAATCGGACAGTTCATCACGATGCGATATCGATTCTCTCAGCCAGCGATACGATATTTGCCGATACCTCAAACAATTCTGCGATACGATTACGATTCGATTCAGGGCTATATCAATTGATTTATCGATATTTAGATATTATGTACCAAGTTTACACAACCAGTTACGTTTATTAACTCACAAATACAACCTAAATATATAATATGAATGTTTAATTAAACTATTTAAAAATTGCACACCCTCTCCCAATTGGGACATTTACAACAGAACAGAAGAGTTCATTTGCAAAAAAACGATAACTCCGTTCTTGGTGATTTTTCATAAATCATGATTTTTTTATTGTGCATTTAAAGTAATATCAATCAAACTGCAGCTGGGTTGTTTTGATTAAGTAATAATAATAACTCAAAAAATACAGGTAACTTACAAAATTAGTTCATTGTTTTTTATATATCAATAATTTTTTTTATTTTTGTTTTGGCAAAAGCAGATAACTGCACATTTCATGTTTCAGAGTTAAACAATCCCAAGTAATTGCTATGATATAAAACACTCAGTTAAAACAGTTACAATCTTTGTAACGTTAATCTCCTCCGCTGACATAAGACGCCTGACAAACTTTGTTGTTGTGATTACACGCAATACAGGGAGCTTTTCCCTCACCACTGTAACGTGCTGCTTTAGCAAGGTTCCGTGAAGAAGTTTCAGCTTTTATTTTCCTTTAATGCCCCGAAGAAGATTTCACAGGTTCATCAAGTTTGTTGAAATTATCTATCCTCAATCCCTTTTAGTCAGCTTTGACGAATAATGAAACTGCTCTCAGCTAGAGTCTTTTCAAAGTGACTTAGTTAACAGCATTGTCACTTGACCTGAAAATTGCTGCATGCTGATTCGCTAAAACGGACTTTTCGGGTTGTGTTCACAAACAAAAAGGGTGCTGCTTGTCAGTTTCTGCTGTAAAACATGAACTCGCAATGCCTTGACAGTGGACAATACCGGCTTTTGTGACAAAACGTGTTTAGGGTTCAGTCAATCTTGTCAGGCATCTATTTCAGCTGAGAAAAGTTACGTGAGGATGTGGATAGTGCCAAAATAAAGGTACTGTATATTGATATTTTATGTGAGGCATCGATGCAACGTAACGTTAGACGACATTTGATCCATATCGATGTATTGTTACACCCCTAATAACAACCTGTGTTTGAATACATAGAATGCCTACATATTTGAAGCCCAAGTTAAAGTACAATTATATTAACGGTATTGCAGAGGATTTTCTTTTTCTGGGTGGATCATCAAGACTATTGGTCCTCCTAGTTGTCAATCATTCTGGTGATATGTTTACGCAAGGCCGTCGTACGTGCTCGTCCCTAGGTAGTTTTCGCTTTCTGCGCATGCGCACTTTCAGGTGTATATGTGTGGTGAGCTGCTACGGTTTCAGCCATTCATTGAAGCTCGCCGTTCTCACCGGGTTTTTTCAAAATGTCTGAGGGTCGCAAGAGAAAAAGTGTCTACGAATTGTTTGACAAGAAGGCCTCTGAAGAAAGAAACAAGACAAGAGTGTTTTTGGGAGAATATTTCACACGCTGGCATGCGCTAAAAGCACAGGTTGGGCTTCCCACTGATGCCTCAGTCGCGAAGTTTCTACTCGACAGGTAAAGGAAAGCAGGCTTGTATGAGCCATGCCAACAGCAACTTGTAAACAGAGCGTGCACGAGGAGAACTAGGCTCGTGCATGCTCTCTCATGCACACGATTAATAGGCGTTCCCTCTCGGGAGCAGGTAGAGTGTTGCGCATGTGCATTTTTTTCAAAAAGTGGAGAGGGCGGTTCTTTTCTAATATAGAATGCCTACATAATTTGAAGCCCAAGTTAAAGTACAATTATATTAACTCATTTATGCATAACTAAAAGTTAGAAAAGTTTAAATCACCATGTTTATTAATTTGTCTGCACCAGTTACAACTGTAGTATTGTTTCCTACTTTTTATTATTCATGAATTAATTCAAGATGGCGGACATGGCGAGATAATTAAAATTTTAAAATTTCATTCACTGCCAAAAAAAATATTTACAAAATTAGTTCAGTGTTATTAAAAATAGATGTAGCCAATGTTTGCTGTGCTGTGTATTTGTTAGGGATGTGCACTACGATTAATTTCATTAACGTTAAAACTGAAACATTGTAACAGACTGAACTAGTCTAACCTAGAGGACAGTCAAAAAAAGTATGTATGAGATCAATTTGAAATAGCCTACTTAATCTATGAGTCTATTAGTCAAATCCTATACTGAATGCTGCTGAAAAGATATACAATGTACTTATATAATGTGATGTGCTTGCCTCGCATTATGATCATTGTATATTAAACTTAAGTGTTCAATTTATTAGCATTTACCAATATAGACTAAATAAATAGGCATTGCAAACTCAATAGCCTATCATAAACTAAATTAAAATAAAATATCAAGAATAATCAATTGTTTTTTGTTGCTTGCACATCTGGGTTAGAATGTGTTTAACTTGTGTATGAAAAGTAAGTAAATCTTTTGTTATACAGATCATGTATAACAAAAAGTATGTATACTTTGCCAGCACACGTAAATCTTGACGTGTACTGGCAAAGTATACATACTTTTTGTTATACATGATCTGTTGTTGTAATGCAAGTTTCATTTATAATGTTTCCTCTTTCATATTAGTAGGACTACAAGCAGCAAAACAAAACAGACTTGCATCTTCTTCATAAACAGCTCTGATGTGACACAGTTAACCATCAAACTAAATTACGAGCAGGACTGTGTTTACACAACCATCTCTTTGTCCAATCTTTCCTGTTCCACTCACGGATCTTTTCCAGGCCTCTCTTCTTACCCTCTTCTTCGCTCACCCTTTCTTTCTTTTCCTCCCCTAAGGCCTCTTTTGGCTTAAACGTCTCCAAGTTTATTAAGCACAATATTTTTTTTTGTCAGAAGAGCATGACATCATTCTCAACCCTCTGGCCTCAGTTTCAGTATTAATTCCATGAATGCGTTAGAGATATGATCATTTTGTGGAATACCACTGACTGCAGCCGTTCCAAGGCTGCAACACGTCTAGGCTGAACTGAGAAGTATTTGTTTTTGAAAACTCACTTGAGACTGGTGAGGAGACATTGTAGTTTTTCCCTCTTTTTAAAACGCTTATGGTGCGTGTCCACTGGCGCGGAGCAGAGCAAGCGTTTTCAGTTTATTCCTATGGAAGTTGAGCTTCACGCTTCAAGCTCAACTTTCATTGGAATTAATTGAAAATGCTTACTCTGCGCCAGTGGACACGCACCGGTATGAATGCCTGTGCGGCCTGTGCGCATTTTAGTTTCCGATTAGCGGCAATTTGAGGGCGGCTTTTGCTTGAAAAGTGGGTTCATTATTATTCTTAATGAAAAACACAACAGAACAGTACAATAAACTCACTTTTATTAAACAGAACTTTTATTAACAAATCAGACTTCTGCTGATCTGTGCTGCGACTCTCTTTAGGCTCACGCTGAATTGAGCTGACGGGTTCAGTTTTTATTTGTAGTGTCTGTTCTCTAACTGAACTAGGATTAATTAATTGTCGATAATATTTTAATCGATTGTCGATTAAGCAAGGTCATGCGCATGCATGCTGCTCAACCGCGAAATACGTAAAGCAGACACGAGGAAAAATGAAGCAAGCACGCCGGAGTTATGTTTGGGAGAATTTTACGTTAAAACGCTAGAGTTAGCCTACATCGTCATGACTAAGTTTGCGTGTGCATTCGCGACCTTTTGTTTTGTGCAAATGTAATATTGTGTTTATTTTTTGTAGGCCTATGTATCTGATTTATCTCATGAGCATGCAGCTCAAACAGCATTTGGGTGGACTATCATATTGCATAACATTTATAAAGAGGGCACTATTGGTTAAGTTAAATACCCTGCAAGGAAAGTGCTTCCGTTTTCCGGGAGTTCATTCAGCGCTTCAGCGCATGCAGCTCAAACAGCAACAATGCATGACTAATAATAACTATCATGGGACTGTCATATTACATAACATTATAATGAGAACACTATAGTAATAAATCGTTGTATTTTCATTGGGTTTAGTTGCCATGTTTCAGCGCGTACACAGGAAGAACGCGTCCACAACAGGAGTTACACATTCTGACTAGGGCTGGACCCGAATATTCGAATATTCGGTCGGTGGATTGGTATTCGTGAGACACGCAGAAAAAAAACGCGTGCATGCTAAATAGAACCGATGCCAGCAAGGGAGTGTTCTCTGGCTAGAGCGCAGAACAGCAGTTTGAATGGACAGAAGTGCATGCCTGAGCTTGTGTTTTGGGTTAAGCTGCGTTGCTTTGACATTGTGGAAAATAGAATAATAGAAACAAAATGTATTAGCCTTTTTACGCGTTATTATCATCAATCTAAATTAATCTCGGTTTTAATTTAACTTAATTTAGTTTTTCTTTATTTAAATTTCGTTTTTATTTATTTAAATTTCGTTTTTTCTTTATTTAAATTTCGTTTTTCTTTATTTAAATCTACCCTTTACTGTGTCAGTAATTTGTTAGTCAGAAAAATATTAGACTACCTTAAAAGTAGCCTATTGCTTAAGTTAACAGACCTGTGTGTGTGCGTTTTATATCACTGCGGTGTCCGTTCTCGGAGCATATAAGCCCTGCCCGCGTGAGGTGCGCCGCTTCCGCTCGCGCTGTTCTGTAGTTTACTAAAAGTTTATTAATTCTGAATGTGTCGCGTCTCCATCTATATTGCACCAAATGCGACACTGCACTCCCTTGTTAAGTCGATTGGATGAACGGTTCTCGAAATAATCAAAATGCAAATGGACATACAGATACATAGAGATTCCTGCCTTTAGAGAAGAATATGTTCAGCACCCTCTTTTCGAATATTCGATGTTCATTACTACCGAAGCTTCGAAGCCCAAATAATTGTATTCGGACCAGCCCTAATTCTGACTAACACGCATCTGAGGCGGCGTTGGTGACAGATTTTAGTAGTCGTTATATTTTATTATTAAATAAGTAGGCTAATTTCATTTAAACATCGACTCATTTTACAATTCTACTAGCCCTTTATTTAGACTAAAAACCCTTCTCATTCATTTGGTGAATGAGATGGCGTTTTGAGAAGCATTTGCACACCCTGTCATGCTGTTATTATTTAATAACTGTCAGTGCTCTGTATACCTCCGATCTCTCCTCTTCTGTGAGAAAAGGCATTCCCTTAAATCGGGGATCCAGGGCAGAGGCTGTATGAAGGATCCTCTTCTGTGACTCACTGTTGTACATCTTCAGGAGATCTGTTCTGATCGCATTCTTGATCTCATGGATCATGTGTGAGTCTCCGTTGGTGTCTGACATATTCTGGAGGAGTTGCGCATTTAGAGGAGCAATGAGAGAAACTGTCGGATTGCGCTCTTCTGACATCAGTGTTGTTGCATCCTTCATTGGCTTTAATGCCCTCACAGCATCCTCTGCATTTGTCACATCTGTTTCAGTAAGAGTGCACAGATCTGTCTCTCCTTTTCTGACTTCTGGTGACAGCAAGGTGGCACAAATTGCAGGTTGTTGTTCCAAGAACCTCTCAACCATGTCGTATGCGCTGTTCCACCTTGGTGCAACATCAGTTATTAGCTTATGATTTATCAGGCCAAGAAATTGCTGTTTCACTTTCAGACAGTGGCTTGCTGTGGTGCTGCGATGGAAGAATGTTGATATTCGTCGGATTCTGCCCAAAAGCCTGGAGAGCGCGGCCACTTTAAGCGCGCACTGGGACGCCAGACTCAGCGTATGGGCGAAGCATTTTACGTGAGGGAATGTTCCGAATTGAGCTGCAGTGATCATGTTCGACGCACTATCTGTCACAAGCACTACATCCTTATGTGATAGCTGCCATTCATCCACGACATGAGACAGTGGCTCTGCCAGATGAGCACCCGTGTGAGACTCATAAACGGCTCTCATTCGCAGCACATGAGACAAAAATCTTCCAGTCCTCGCTAATGTAATGTGCCGTTATTGTCACATACGACTCTGTCGCAACCGAAGTCCAGGAATCACATGATATTGCAACTCGATGAGTTTGCTTGGCTCATTGACGCCATTACCTGGGCTTTGGTTTCGTGGTAGAGTTCTGGGATGATCTTTTCTGAAAAGTGGCTGCGAGAGGGGAGCTTTTATCGCGGCTCCAGTGTATTCAACAGGTGGCGAAACCCGGGGTTTTCCACTACAGAAAAGGGCCATATATCCTTTGCAATAAAAGCTGCTACTGTTCTGGTAATTCTCTGCCCTCTCTCCGAGTTGGGCGGCAACGTTGATATCATTTGATCTATTTTTGGCTGAGCTTGATCCACCTTGGCACTGACAGGCATTAACAGCTCGGGATGAAAACGGCTGACGTGGTTTCTCAAGTTAGTGGTATTGCCCCATGCATATTTTATTTGTGCGTGACATAATTTACACACAGCGTGTGTCTTCTCCAGGTTTTGCTTACCAGGTTGTTCATAAAGGCCGAAATGTGCCCAGATGACGGCTTTTAAAGTAGTTGGAGCATTTTTAATTACTCGCACTCGCCTCCCTCTGCCATTGTATGCTACCGCGACAAACCACGTACAATGGGTCAAATCAATGTCAAATCTGACGTCAAACCAAATGACGTCAGAAAAGCGTCAGTACATTATAATCGGTTATGGTCTATTACTGAACCGATACCGAATTGTCCTCGTTTGCATCGCGATGCATCGTAGAAATGATTCATTTCGACACCCCTAGTGAGCATGTGATGTAACTGAACACAGTGTAACACTGTTAACACAGACTATTGCAGAAGGCCTAGTGTAAACCAGGGGTTTTCATACTGTTCGTGGAGCCTCCCAGCACTGCACATTTTGCATGTCTCCCTAGACACACCCATCTCAGGTCATGCAGTACTAGTTGATCTCACAGTTGATTAGCTGTGTTTAATAAGGGAGACATTCAAAATGTGCAGTGCTAGGGAGGCTCCAGGAACAGTCTGAAAACCCCTAATGTAAACAAACAAACAAACAAACAAACAAACAAACAAACAAACAATTCAAATACCACCAACTCGTTGCCCAGTTTGTAGTTATGTCAACCTAAAAAACTTAACACCAAGAACATCCAGGTAAACAAAAGCACCTCAAACTAGGAGAGGATGATTATTTTAGTTGTACTTTATCTTTGTTGTCAAAAACAAGAACAAACATGCAATTACGAACAATAGGACAGTGTTAAAAAAGTTAAGCACAATAAGATGAGGAAAAGAACTCAATGCTCGTGTGCACAAAAAGCCGCCTCTCGGACGCTCAGAGATCCTGAATTGAGTTCTCGTTGGCAACTTATATGGTCAGATATGCACGTCTTGGCTAGTATTCACGTAAACAGTCTTAAGTTAGTGAATGCAAACGGTTGAGAAAGAATGCGCACGTGTAACCGTATATTGGATCCATGTGTAACAGCCTGAAAAAAAGTCCACATAAGTCAGCCACATAAGTCCGTATAAGTTAAAGGGATCTAATGGCCCTTTTCACAAGATGTAATATTCTTGTGTTCCCAGAATGTCCGTGTTAAATTTCAGCTCAAAATACCCCACCGGTTATAGCTTGTCCAATTTGCCTCTATTTGGGTGTGAGCAAAAACACACTGTTTTCGTGTGGGTCTCTTTAAATGCAAATGAGCTGCTGCTCCCCGCCCCCTTTCCCGAAGAGGGAGTGGCCTTTACAGCTTGTGCAGATCCTACGGCGTCAATAACAAACCAGGAGAGGTGATATGTCAATTTAGGCAAAGTATTTACTTTGTCAATATGACTGACAAAGTAAATACAGGTGTTCACTGTTCAGTCCTATATGTGTGAACCTGGGTCGGACACTGATGATGAAGGAGAGAGAACAACTTTGAGAATGATAGTTGAGTACCAACACTATGCAGCTCTGGTGAGTCTGACTGGCAACTAACATCCCTCATGATACTGATATGTGTCAACTGTGCAAAACACATTCCATTTTTAGTCTATTATCTATACAGAAAACTGAGAATATAATCACAGACACATTAGTGGTAACTTTAGCTGTGGAAATTGCTAACAAGCACATTTGTAAAGGCGATTTTCAATCATTTACAAAATATAAAGTGTGATGTATCACACTTATATTTTGTGAATGATTGAAAATTGCACTATATTTTGTAAATGATGATGTATCACACTTATATTTTGTGAATGATTGAAAATTGCACTATATTTTGTAAATGATGATGTATCACACTTTATATTTTGTAAATGATTGAAAATCGCCTTTACAAATGTGCTTGTTATCGATTCAGGGTGTGAAGCTGGACCACGAACAGTAGGTACTGCTTCATCCTTGAGTAACAACCTTTTAGATAAACCTGCTTTGCATTGACCCTCGTTCACAAATCAGTCTGGTGTAAAATGATTAGAGCAAACATTGAACGATTTAGGTAACTTGAGAATTTTTACCATTTTAGGGTGGTTGTGTACACACACTGCCGACACACATTTATGTTCAAACAACATGTAAAAGTAAATTTTGCATAATAGGTCCCCTTTAAAATAACTATGCATTATTTAAGCGTATTCTCTTCGTTAAGATGTTGATATAGCAACTGTTCAAGTGTCAAGTAAGTTTCATTCATAATGTTGCTAAAGTAAAATAAAATAATGTTGCTAAAATAAAACTTTACTGTTCTCTGCAGTATGGCACAGCATCTGCACAACACATGAAGCTAATTTCACTCATTTCTTTTCCTAAAAGTAAACTTTCCTCTTCCATGATCTCACATCCACTTTAATTCTGTTTTAACTCATTATTATGATGATGTTTCCTGACAATGCATTGAGATAGATTACTCTGAGACTTTTGCCAAACTGAATCCTTGGCAAGAGTTGGGAACATCTCACAGACAAAACATGGAGGACTAAACTGCCTATTTGTTTTGCTTTGCTTTAAAGACGTTTCAGTGTACAGCTTTATGCTTCCAGTATCCTGAAATGTGGAAATAATCCTGCAGAAGCTGATGCATGTATTCTATTTGTTTCCTATGAACAGTGACGAACAAGGATCACATCTCCCCTGGGGAGAGGGGAGGATACGAGGACAGGTCAAGAGGTTGTGTGACAAAGAGTGGCCGCTCTGCAGAGGAAACGGACAAAAACAGGAGCGCATCCTCTGAGTCCGTCTCATCCACTGAGGGATTCCTGTTCCACAGCAGCTGACAGCCTGGTTGTCACACGTCTCTCTGAATCAAGGATTCCATGGCAGAATACATCCTCCCAGACTTCCAAAAGGTGGAAAAATGTGTTGTAGTAAAACTTTCCTAGTTGCAGACTAGGCCTATGTAGATTCATTTGTGGATTCTAGTCTTATTAAGTGGCATTATATTTATGATGAACAAATTTAATTCAGAATTTTAGCAACATAACACGTCACACGTACATAGAGCGCATCAAATGTGGCAAATAGAAGTTCAACAGTGCTTGCTTGATACATGAGAACCAATGTGATTTGTTCTCTCATTTCATGAAAGCACGTTTCAAATTAAGCAAGAACCAATGAGGTTTGGTGTGCTCTATGTGCATTAATCAATGTTTAAAATTAAATATGTGAATAAAAGCCTAAATTAAATCGGTTTATTATCTAAAGTGATCATGTCTCTTCAGAAGACCGCTCAATTCATTATGGATTCCTTTTTTTGTCTCTATTAACCATCTGGAGTGTCAAAGTTTTCTTTGGAGTTGCAATAGTGGGACAGAAGTCTCTTGGGTTTCATTAAAAATATCTTAACTTGTTTTTCAAAGATAAAGAAAAGTCATATGGGTTTGGACCAGTGTGAGGGTAAGTAAAAGAAAGAAAGAATTTAAAAAAGAAAGGAATTACATTTTGAGTGAACTATATCCTTTGAAAAAAACAAGCTCTGATTCCATTGCTGAAAATCAGTCCTACTGCACTAAATGGTCACTATCAATGTCATCCCCAAACATGTATGAATTTCAGCACACATAAGACAAGCAATTTGGTTGATTTCACAACCACAAGAAAAACAAGCAAAAGCTGAAGAACTGGGCTCTTTCATGGTTATTTGCCTCGGGGACACAGCCGATTCTGTTAAAGATGACACTTGAAAGTCATTTTAAAGAATGATACGATGCCTTTTGAGAAACTTTTTCTGAAGAAAAAAAAATAAGCTTTTTGTAGAGTCTTTATGAAATATTATGATGATTGTGAGGCATTTGACCTTATCAACATTTGACATGCCTTATAAAGTTAAGTTTTATTAGAGTCCCCTGCAAGGATTCTCTCGGTTCATGACCATGAGTTAATTGGCCAGTTTTGCTGTAAAATGCTGTTAGGTCACTGCATGGGCATCTGTATACGAGACAATAATGTTGAAGTCAATTGAGCAGTGAGATCTGGGACAAAGCCAACCACTACAACATTAAGAAATGCTCTGGGTACATCCTGCTTCAGAAAGTCAAATGCCAGTGAAAAGTGAATCAAAACATGCATGTATGCCAAGTTAAACTCTTCTAACATGGCGACCAACTGCTTCTATAATATTCAGCCATGCCAAAATTGGTGTCACATTATTTTGTTGCCAACAAAACATAAGAAGATAAATGTCATGTGTTAGACAGTAAAGTGACCAACAAAAGGGGCTTTCACACCGGGCCGTAGTACCCTGTTTTTGTCGTGTTCGCACCACAGGAACTGGGAATGATTTTAGTTCAAGGAACGCCTTTTGGGGGGAACTAAATTAGCTCCTACTTCAGAGTAGGGTCTACAGCACAATATGAACTACCAGTAATGTTAGTGTACGCTGATTGGCCGAAGGCACAGAAAATAATTTGTTTTACTAAATCTGTGTCATTATAGCTAGCCTATATATTTACTCCACACTCTTACTCGTAGCTTAAACTCTACGGACATGGAAAACAGCAGATGGATCTCTCAAACTTTATGCTAAGGACAAAATCCAATGCAACTTTGAGGAGACCACAAAGCATAACATTTTTAATAATAACATGATTTAGGCCTAATAATAACGTTTGATCACTTAAATTCACATTATTTTATTCCACTCTATTGAAATAGATGCAAGTGCTGAATTACTACTCATTCAGGTCACTTTATTTGATTAATTAAAATTGCGGGGTAACGCAGCACTGTTTTACTTGGTGAAAACAATCATACTAAAAATACATATGGATGTGTTGACAGTTGTGTTATAACATTACTGTGCGTTATCTCGTGACTTGTAGGAGACATTTGTTGCACACTGCAGTAAGCTAGATGCAACACTTTCTACAAAGTAAAACCGGAAATCGAGGGTAACGCAGATAATATGATGTCATTGACAGGCGATGCAATGACATGAGATGTTACACTGGTTAAAATTGCTGATTTCTCTAGATTTAAACATTGTTGCAAACATTTGGGATAAAGTACACAAGTCAACAAAAAATATAGGCTATAATATATATATGGATATATATATATATATATATATATGTGGATATTTTCATCCAAAAATCGTACATATTGTGCCTTTAAGTACAGACACCAACTGAACATGATACCTTCTGAATGGCAGCACTTAAAATTACAAAACATTATGAGAACAAAACAGCAGACAAAACTGATAAAAAAAATAAAAAAAACATTTGCTTGTTATTCTTGACTTACTCCTGAGGGAAACTCCTGAGTTACCTAAATCAACCTCTCCCAATGGTTGGTTCATCTAAAATGCATGTTATTATTGGTTGTTGGTGATTGCTTTATGTTTCAAGCCAAATAAAACTAAGCTAACCAAGCCGTGATTATTATGTGGGCAGTGGATGTGTGGGCTTATGTACCATGAGCCTGCCTTGAAGCCCTGCACGTCTTAATTTAGCCATATTTACAGTTCAGCATTATCTGGAAGCTGTAATAAAACAAAACTGTGCATCATGCAACGGATTGAAAACAGAAAGAGGAACACACCACTTATAATAATCTTAAAGAAACATTCAGACAATATTTGCTTCAGCATAAAATGGTCAAGCACCTAAAAACTTTGGCCTTTCTTTTTCATTTGAACAAAAATGTACTGATATCAGCAGAACAAATACTCATTTTAAAGATAAGTCTACCCAGACACTGCAGATCCTAATAATTCAAACAAGTCCAAAAAAGGCCTGGACGTCCAAGGCGCAATACGCAAGTTTTTATTTTTAGCCAATTTGTTCTGTCCAGTCCTAAACTCTAAAAAAAATGAGTGCATAAATGGGAAGAGACATAAAATGTTTACAATAGGCCTTACACGTGGAGGGTCACATGACAGAGGTGATAAACTACAGATGAAGACGCAAAACTGCTGATGTAACTGGAAACTAACTCAGTAATGTGGCCATTTAACTATGTAAACAGATCAAAAAGCAGACTTTTAGGACATCTGATGATCTGCACATAGTTCATGTAAATCATACCTCAAGAAAACTGGATAAGGTCAGCAAATCTTATGCCACGCAAGCTCATTTCACCAAATGAGTCAATTTTACTCTCCAGACCAGCAAAACTATTCTAGCCAGGTATCGCGCATACGTGGAGATAGGAATGACATAGGCCCTGATGGCCTTCCAGGAGAGCTGTATAAAAAATGTAATGTAACCCTGTGCCCATACCTACATAGGGTGTTCACTCAAGCCCACACGGATGGTGTCCTACCTCCTACTTTAACAGAAGCGGTTATTACAGTGATACATAAAAAGGGTAAGGATCCAGAAGAGGTTGGCTCTTTTCGACCTATTTCTCTATTAAACCAAGATGGGAAATTATTTTCTAAAATTTTGGCCAATAGATTGAGCCCCTTTTTAGATAAATTAGTTCATCCAGACCAAACTGGCTTTATACCAGGTAGAAATTCTTTTTTCAATCTTAGACGTTTATTTAATATCATGTATGCTACTAATAGACCACAAGAAGAGCTAGCCATCCTTTCACTCGATGCTGAGAAGGCATTCGACCAAGTCGAGTGGCCGTATCTATTTGAAATTTTAAAGAGATTTAATTTTGGAGAAAAATTCATATCAATGGTAAAGCTTCTTTACAACAACCCCTGTGCACAGATACTGACTAATCAAATATTGTCCCCCCGTTTCAGACTACATAGAGGAACTAGACAAGGGTGCCCTCTTTCCCCCTTAATTTTTGCTTTAGCAATCGAACCCCTTGCCGAGAGTATCCGCTCAGACCCTTTAATTCATGGTTATAATACACAAAAATCTATAAACAAAATTTCACTATATGCCGATGATGTTTTATTATTTATCTCTCAACCCCAAGTCACAATCTCACAATTACTTGATAAAATAAATTCATTTGGGACCTTTTCTGGTTACAGGATAAATTGGAACAAAAGCGAGCTAATGCCCATGCAGGTGCGGAATATTGCCTGGTTACAGAACCTCCCTTTTAGTGTATCTTTAGAAAAATTCACGTATTTAGGAATTCAGATTACAAAATGCCACTCTAATTTATTTAAGGAGAATTTCCCACCACTGCTGTCTAAATTACAATCAAATATACAGTTCTGGAAGACTTTGCCAATCTCATTACTTGGCAGAGTGAATGCCATCAAAATGATTTTCTTGCCCCAACTACTATATTTATTTCAGAACATTCCAGTATTTCTCCCCAAATCTTTCTTTAAAAAAATTGACTCGATTGTGCTCCCTTTCTTATGGGACTACAAAACCCACAGAATAGGCAAGAAACACCTCTGTAAATCTAAAATAGAAGGAGGCTTGGCACTCCCGAATTTTTTATCATATTACTGGGCCTCACATATCAAGATTATGGCGTACTGGCTGGATAACACTGCTACCCCACCAAACTGGCTCGAATTAGAACAAGAGGCATGCCAGCCTAACTCTATAGGTGCCATCCTTCTGGCACCTTACACTATTGAGAAGTCTTTGTACAATAGCAATGTGATGATCCACAGTACAGTGCGTATTTGGAAACAAATCAAATCACACTTTAAGTTGAAACCCATATTTTATGCATTACCTATCACTGGAAACCCTACATTTCCTCCATCTATTCTTGATAATACTTTTAATCTCTGGATGAACAGAGGCATCCATACAATAGGAGAGTTATACATTAATGGCATTTTTGCATCTTTTGCACAATTACAGAGTAAATATAATATACCGGGTAGTAGTTTCTTTAGATACTTGCAAATTAGAAACTATGTAAGAAAACATTTGCAAAATTTTGAGACCTTCTCAGGCTCTTGTCTTGATCGATGCCTCCGGCCCATGTCTTGCTCAGAAAAATCGATATCTTATATTTATGACACTTTGCAGTCTATCAGTCCAGTGATCTCCACTTCAATAAAAACAAAATGGGAGGAAGAAATGAACACTGTGATCCCAGACCCTCTATGGGAAAAGAGTTTGGAACATACACATCGATGTTCTAATAATGCTAGGCACTGCCTAATTCACTTTAAGATTCTACATCGTCTTCACTATTCTAAGGAGAGATTACACAAAATATACCCTGAGATATCCCCTCTTTGTGACAGATGCCTTGTTGCAGAAGACACGTTGCTTCACAGCTTCGTTCTGTGTCCCAAGGTTAAGATCTTTTGGTTTAATATCTTCAGTTTAATTTCTAGGATACTTAACATACAATTGGAGCCTAATCCACTCATTATTATTTTAGGAATTTCAGATGATATTAAAAGGTTAAACAATTACCAACAATGCCTCCTGTCCTATAGTCTCATCACCGCAAAGAAACTACTTCTCATGCATTGGAAAAATAAAGAAACACCCTCCACAAAGATGTGGCTTAGTGATCTTACTAACACTCTCCACTTAGAGAGAATAAAATATATTCTTATGGATAAACTCCCACACTTTGAAAAAGTGTGGTCACCTCTCATTCACTTTCTCACACCTGGCAGTGGAAATTAATGTTTCCCTCTAACTATAATAAAGTATTTATTTAGACGGAAGGATAAGGCTGGGTAGGGTGGGGAAGCGGGATTTATTTAGGTTTGTATTTTTTTTTATTTTTTTTTTATTATTATTATTATTATTTTATTTTTTTTCTGTACTCTGTATGTCTATCTGTTGATTCTGTTCTTCTTTTCCATTGTTGTATGTTCAAAAAAAATGCACACATTTCTATGTGGATATACATTATACTCTTGTGTATGATGTAGATAATATAAAGTTGTGAAAATGTGCTCTAATAAAAATATTTGAAAGAGAGATAGGAATGACATGGTGACCTTGACAGAAGAAGAGAAAAAAAAAAAGAAAAAAAAAAAAAAAAACCTGCCTGACTGATTTGAGTTAATAATATATTACCTATTGTATTCAAGTTACATGGACTGGACCACATGTTGACTGAACACAGTAACAAGTTTTAGAGATAAAATGACTTGACACTTACGTTTTGTGGCATTGATGAGATTCTTTCCATCTTTATATAGCTCTTTGATAAATCTGCCGGTTTTGTCCAGCTCTGCTTCATGAGATTTGATTTTGTCTCTGAACGCAGGACTGTCCAGGTAACACTCACTGAACTCCAACGGGTGTAAACCCATTTTTACTGGATTCAGCTAGTTTACTGACTAGCTAGCGTTTAAATCCCGTTAGAAAGCGACCAACGAATGAATAAAAACTGGTCAAACGAATAAACAAAATTAAAAATGAACGCAAAGCTGTAACGTCAGTAAAAAGGATCTACCAACGCGTCCTCGTATGTTTTAGCAAGACCAAGCGCGTCGGGACTTCTCTTGGTAATACAACTCTTTCCAAGTCGCACAAGTAAACTTGTTCCTGGGTATATTAAGTGAGTCCCAGGATTAAACTCCCGCAAGATAAGATAAAACAGTCATACGCTACAAGGATATCTGTTGAAATAAAGGTAATAATGTCCAGTCAGGTTTTTGGTCCGTGAATGACAGTCGAGCTCCTCCCGCCGCGTGTAGGACTTTTTTTTTTTTGGACTGCACGTCATCACGCTTGGCTTTCTAGAAAACTGAGATATTTTGGAGAATATTGGGACGCGGGCAGTGTTATTGTAGAAATTGACATCTGTTCCAGGTGTATAAATCGTTCAGCATAAGTATCAAATTTTGGGTTTCTCAAAAAATTACCTATTAATACGATAATACTAATGGGCTGGTCATAGTCAGTAAATCTTATGTGGAACTCGAGAATAGCGGATGTTGTTTCCGTCCGCCTGGTTGTACTGAACGGACCTGCAGTACAGGAGCAGATTTTCAGTAGTATTAGCTTTCATCTAGAGATAAAGCTATATAAAAATATGTTTTAAGCGCAGTTTGGAGGTTAAATTACAGCGATAGGCTGGAGTCGCAGAGGCATTGATAAATATACAGCCCCGTGATCTCAACTAGCAAGCCTGAAGAAGGTAAATAGAATCATAAATCAGCCTTTACCTTTTCAATCCAAATTTTGAACGTGACAAATCATGCTGTAAAAAATGTTGAATTAATTATTGAAATCTTGCATTTTACATTGCAAAATGCAATAATTCTAGTTTCTTATTTCGGTGGGGGGAAATTATATTCAAGGTTGTTATTCTGATTTCTGTTGTAACCACATCACATTTGCTACATCTACTGAATCTACAGATTTTTGGAATGAACAGATTTGTCTGATTAAATGTGAATAATTAATAGATCTTAATAATTAGTCGTTTTGATTATATTATATTATCATTTCATGAGTAAATATATATGCTCAAAGTCACAGGTGTGTTACATTTTACACTAAAGCATTTGTATACTTATATTTGACAATGGTGGAATCCCCCACCACCCAAATTTTTTTATTTTTCTGGTTTTTCAACTTTAGCAAGTGATATATAATTAGCTCTGTCATTCACAGAAAAGATGCCTAATGCCACTACAAGACCAAAGAGGACGAGGCGTCATAGACAAACTCAGAGAGAAGATGCTGCGAGAAATGAGCTGGTGTCTAGATCATTGGAAAGTGCTCAGCAGTGTCTGTTCAGTCAGGACTATGGCACTGCTTTTGTTCACTATCTTTTGGCTCTAAACCTTGCCCCAGCTCTAAGAGACTTTGCAAATGTAAGCTTGATTTATTTATTTGTTTTTATTATTATTCCATGTTTTCATGTCTGATTACTACAGCAATGTATGGTGGAATGATAAAGTTATTCAGGTTTCAGAACTTCTTTTGCAAAATCTGTAAATGTTTTTTTATTTATTTTATTTATAGGAGTCCTTCAGATTCACTCTGTTTAAATGGGCTGATGAGCTGGACTCTCTTGGACGCATCCAGGACCTCTTTGATTGCTATGAACAAGCTATGGAATTGTTTCCAGTGGATGAGGTTATAGTGAACAGTATGGGAGAGCATCTCTTCAGGTTATTTATTTATTTAGTGGTCTTTGTGAACTAAGAAAAGTCACATTTATCTTAAATATTAATCACAGTCTTATTTATACATGTATAATGCATACACTACCATTCTAAAATATAGGGTTGGTAATATATTTGAACACTTTAGAAAGAGGACTCTTGTTCTCACCAAGACTGCATTTATTTGATGAAAAATGCATAATTTACTCTCAAAAATTATTTGACAGTAAATTCTGCATAATTACAAGTAATTAACCCTAAACCAAACCCTAACTGTAACTGTATAGTAAGTACATGTAGTTAATTAATATTACTCAGTACTTACTTGAATAAGTACAATGTAACTACGTCACCTTAAAATAAAGTGTAACTTCATTCTAATATGCTGATTTGGTGCTCTAGAAATATTTTTATTATAAATGTTGAAAACAGTTGTTCCGCTAAATATTTTTGGTAACCGAGATACTTTTTTTATAAATAGTAAAATGTACATTTTAATTCGAAAACTTAATTTCTTATTAATAGAAATTTAATTTAGTTTATAGAAATAGAAACTTGGTTAATTTATTTGGAATTGATGTATGTATATATATATATATATATATATAAAAATGTTTATTTATTTAAAATATCTTCTTTTTTTTTGTAACAGAAACATCCTTAAAGAATAAAAGTATTTCTTTCAGAAAAAAAAAGAAAAAAAAACGTACCTGACCCCAAACATTTGAATGGTGGACCGTGTAGTTCATTTACAAACATAATCAATCAAACATAGTCAATTGTTGGATTGGTTTCTTTTGTTTCAGAATGGGATTTCGGGATGAGGCTGCTGGGCATTTTTACAAAGCCCTTAAACTCCGACCAGACTTCCCAGAGGCGAAGGAGAACTTTTACCGTGTTGCAAACTGGTTGGTGGAACGTTGGCACTTCTTAATGCTCAACGACCATGGGCGGAACCACAAGTACCAGTTGGCTATTAAGAAAGCTGTTGAGGGAGGATGCAGCTCCGTTCTGGACATCGGAACTGGCACCGGCATCCTTGGGTAAGATTTTTCAGAAACTATTACATAACATTGTTATTTAACAAACGTCTGCTACAACGGATATACAATGGTGAGTGTGGTTTGACGCTGTTCGGTTGGTATGTTAGAATGTGTGCAAAGATGGCAGGCGCTGCTGAGGTCTATGCCTGTGAGCTGTCAAAGACAATGTATGAGCTGGCATGCGAGGTGCTCTCAGCCAATGGGATGGCAGATAGCATCAAGATTGTTCACCTGAAGTCTCTGGACATGGAAATTCCAAAAGACATTCCAAATAGGTAAAGCATCTCTTTATACAGTTAACCAGATATGTATTGACATGGTTTTAAGCTGGAAAAATAACAATCTGTGTTTTTTGCAAACATAAATCCCACCAGTCCCACTTATGCTCACTAAGGCTATATTTATTTGATCAAAAATACAGTAAAATGGTAATATTGTGAACTATTTTTACAATTTAAAATATCTGTTTTCTGTTTTAATGAATTTTAAAATGTAATATATTCCTGTTGTGGCAAAGCTGAATTTTCAGCATCATTACTTCAGTCTTCAGAGTCACATGATCCTTCAGAAATCATACTTAAATGCTGATTTGCTGCTCTAGAAACATTTCTTCAGTTTCAATGTTGAAAATATTTTTGATAATATTTTTGGTGGAAACTGTGCTACATTTTAATTTTCAGGATTGTTTGATGAAAATAATGTTTTTACAATTTAATGTGAAAAAAAAGTGTAACTTTTACTAAATTGTAAATTAAATACTAAAAATCTAATGTATTATGTGTAAAATATTGCATTGACGAAAAGCAAATTCTGACTGACTTATTTGAATTTAAAGTAAAAATAAAAAAATAAAATAAAAATCCATAAATGTTTTTGGCTGCAGAGTGCATTGCAGTTTTGTTTTTAATTAAACTTTTCAATCATATAAACAGCTCACTATGGTACCCATTGAAGATAACAAGAGTGTGTTGAGCTGTTTTATATCTCTTCCATTAGAGTGTCTCTGGTTGTAACAGAGACAGTAGATGCAGGGCTGTTTGGTGAGGGCATCATTGAGAGTCTGATCCATGCATGGAAGCACCTACTGTTACCTCCACCTGTAAGTCGTTTTTTCAGTGATTTCACTATATGTATGCAGTATTGATTGTTCTGATCAGCAAACCTACAGTGGGGTCACATGATGCCTCAAACTAAACTCTGATTATAGTGTAATCCTTTTATACAAATTACTTTATCCTGTCTGATCCAATGTTTATCCGGCCGTGGTCAGTGACTAAGAGATTTTTGTCTCTGTTTGTCTTAATGGCAATCTTAGCAAAAATCATACTTTGCTGTCCTAGAACTAGATTATTTCTTCTAAATCCTTACTTTAAATATGTTAAGCTTTTTCAGTATCATTATCAGAGATTTAGTCAACAGGGACACCTAGTGACTACCTGAGATACATGCATGTGTTTTAACATGTTTGTGACTCTGTTTTAAAATCAACATGGTACCATAACAGAGCTCAACATTAAGGATTTTCCACTGATCCAAAAATTGATTATGGAAGCATCTCTCAATTCTGACTTTTTTTCTCAGAATTGTGAGATATAAACCCGCAATTGTGAGAAATAAAGTCAGAATTGCAAGATTTTAACTCGCTTTTTTCTTGCAATTCTTTTCTCAGTTCTGAGGAAAAAATACTGACCCAGAGAATTAAGTGTTTACTGTTTATATTAAAGGGGTGGTATAATAATCTTTTCACAAGATGTAAAATAAGTCTCTGATGTCCCCTAGTGTGTATGTGAAGTTTTAGCTCAAAATACCCCACAGATATTTTTATATAGTATGTTAAACTTTTTGAGGGTGAGCATAAACGCACCGTTTTTGTGTCTGTCCCTTTAAATGCAAATGAGCTGCTGCTCACAGCACAGGGGGCGGAGCTACAACAGCTTGTGTCCTTTTACCTCACACAGACATGCACTGAAAATTTCAAACACTTTTAGCCTTTTATGTTAAAACCGGAGTCAGACAATGATGGAGAGACTCAAGAAGAAGTGACAACATGTAGAATGCAACAGGACGTTTCTGAATGGTTAGTTGATGAATTTATGTAGCTTATGTGTAGTTATCTTCTACTCATTGATTAGCATATTCTGTCATGATAATCTATAAATCGCGTTCACGGGGGCGGGTTTATGTAAATTCTAGGGTTGGTGATGTCACTAACCCGGGAGGAATGTCGTGTAGTCCCTACCAGCCATTTGTTGTAGTCCTTAAAAAAGCAATTTCTTTAAAAGAAAATATCTCCATTGGCTTTGAACTCTGAGCATTGTAACTTTGCAGATGTTGTTTATGCTCAAACAGCAACATGACACACTAACTAAAGTTAAAAAAGTGAAATCATAATCAATCACCCCTTTAAGCAATTCTGAAAAAAAGTCACAATTGCGTTTATATTACGCAATTATTAGAAAATTCTCAGAATCGTGAAATAGAGAAATAATCGCAATTACGTTTTTTTTTGTTTTTAGTGGCGGAAGCAAGCTTCCATAATTGATACATGTTGTTAATATTACATTTTGTTTCAAATATATATGGTCACACTTTAGTTTACGGTTCAATTCTCACTATTAACTATGACTTTTGCCTCAATAAACCCCTAATTACTGCTTATTAATAGTTATTAAGGTAGTTAAGTGTAGGTATTGGGTAGGATTAAGGGATGTAGAATATAGTCATGCAGAATAAGGCATTATTATGTTCTTTATAAGTACTAATAAACAGCCAATATCCTAGTAATATGCATGCTAATAAGAAACTAGTTCATAGTGAGAATTGGACCCTAAATTCATACACTTTTGAATTTAAAAGAAAAACATTAGTGATTCATAATTTTCAACTCATTCCAACTAATAATTAAATCATCTCAACAGAACTTTCGAGAACCCTTCTCCAGTCCCTCGCAAACGGGCCGGGTAATACCTGCCGGCGCAACTGTGTTTGGAGTCGCTGTGCAGTGCCATGAGATCCGGAGACACCACAGGTGAGTGACTAAAGCTGCTCATGCATAAATTACACGTTGTAAATGTGTAAGTTTATAATAGATTTCTTTTTAAACCGTTAAAGGTAAAATATAAACACTGTTATCAAAGAAGCAGGCTCTAGTCTAGAGAGTATGATCTTAGAAAGAATACAATGAACATTCAGTGACTGAATTACTAAAAGCATTGCACATCTTAATAATCCACTCAACCCTCTGCAGGCTGTGTGTGTCTTCATTGGGAGGCTTGGATCTGTCTGTTGTAGGACAGATCTATAGTCCTGTTAGCTGTTTTGCTGATACTGAGGACAGCACAGAGCCCTACACCACTGAAAGACTTAGCCGCCTGCGTGGAGGATACACTCAGCTCACACAGCCTTTCACAGCTCTGGACATAGACTTCAATAATGTGCAGGTATTGAACTCATAACATACAGAGCCATGTATTTAGCAGTAGGGTGTTGAACTAAAATGTTCTTTTGATAATAAAACAAATCTCAGGTCACAGTGTTGTTCTAAGAAATTAATACTTTTATTCTGCAAGGGTGCATTAATCTGATCAAGTGACAGTAACAACACCTACAATGTTATAAAATAATTCAAATAAATAAAAATAAATGCTGTTATTTTGAACATACTGTATATATAGTTTCTTGGGCAGCAAATTGGCATATTAGAATGATTTTGAAGGATCATGTGACACTGAAGACTGGGGTAATGATGCTGAATGATGAAAATTCAGCTTTACCATCACAGAAATAAATTACACTTTAAAACATATTCACATAGAAAACAATTATTTTAAATTTTACTCTTTTAAACTGTTATTACTGTATTTTTTATCAAATAAATGCAGCCTGGGTGACTTGTTTCAAAAACATTTAACATTTAAAAATCTTACCTGTAGTTCAACAGAGACATGCTGTGACCATTAGGCAAATGGTAGAGAAACGACACTACTGAAATACCTAAAGTGACATGAGCATTCTCTGTGTTGCAGGAGCTGGAGGGTCTTTGCTCCAGAGAGGTGATTCAGATGCGGCTGTGTGTGACTCGGGAGGGCATTCTTGATGCTCTGGCAGTATGGTTTCAGCTACACCTGGACCAGGACAACCACCTGTCCACTGGCCCACAGGAAGACACATGCTGGGAGCAGGCCATCTATCCAGTGCAGACTCCATTCAGTAAGAACTGCTGCCTATCTATTGAAAAATATAGAAAATATTGTAAAGAGGACCACAACTCTAGAGCAGTGGTTTTGAAGCCTTTTTATAATGAATATTCAGAATTCTCTAATATATTTATATATATACAGATCCCTTATATAATATGTGTATAAATATATATATATATGTATATATATATATGTATATGTGTATAAATATATATATATATGTATATATGTGTGTGTATATATATATATATATATATATATATATATATATATATATATATATATATATATATATATATATATAAATTGGTTAAACCTTGAACTTTGAAGAACATTTAGCTCTTAAAACATCTGGCATCCTGAAATGTAATTTTAGTTATTTATTTTAATCTAGGCTATATCGAATGTTATTGTGGAGAATGGGTGGGCTTGGAGTGAACCACTGCCCTAGAACTAGTCGCTTTAATCAATTTCTTGATGCATTAATGACAGATCCCTTTCCTACAAGAACAGGAAGTAGTCTCACTAACTGCACATTAGCAGCAATTTACCCTTCAATATAGACTCTCTTTAGTTTATTTTTATCTGACTTTTTTTAGATTACATGAGCTCATTTTTCTAAACAATTGCCCATTTAGACAGGAAAAGACCATTTGACCAACTATCCACTTGTACACAATTTATTGGTAGGTTATTTGAAATGGATGATGCCACAATAACTGACTTAAAAATACTTCTTCTGGAAAATAACAGCGTTCCCCCTATTCCCGGAACTGATGATTTCATCCAGCACAATTTTTTTGTGTTCAATATGCATCACATGAGGTTGAAACTAATACATAGCTGTTTATTTGCATATGATATTTGCATTAGATCAAGGCCTGGTTTCACAAACAGGGTTTAGATTAAACCAGGATTAGGCCTTAGTTCAATTATGACATTTAAGTAGCTTTTATAAGCATGTCTTAGCAAAAAAAACACCAAAAAAAAAACATTATGCATATAGTGTGCATATTAAGACAAAAGAGTGGTACTGACATATTTTAAGATATGTTAGTGCAAGTTGCTTTCAGTTAAAACAGCTCAAACATCTGTTTTAGTCTGGGACTAACTTAAGCCTTTTCTATGAAACCGCAAGATAGCGTTTAGTCCTATTTAGTGAAGAAGATTAAAGGTTTATCTACAGCCAGTTCTAATGTTAATAGCTTTTTTGAATAAATGATGTTTCATAAACAAAGTTCGGGAGGAGCACGTTCAAATAATCAATCCAATCAACTTGTCATCAAAAAATTACCATGTCTACCCTATCAGCATGAGAGGAAGCATATATATATTCACTCTGTCAACTCACCTAACATTCCTTGACAGTTTCAGCATTCCTCCACCACCCCGACTCCTCACTTTTGGCTTGTTCTTTCACAGCCAGGAATACGGGGGGAGTACTCTGGGTTCGGGCCGAATACCGAGCCCGGAGCCCTCTCCTCGGACAGCACGCCAAATACGCATTTATTCTATCTGACTTATTTGTAAGTGTGAACTCGTGAATAATAGGTGTGTTCGACTTGAAGTGGCGCTGCACAGACCAATCGGTGTATGACATCAAGGTGCTGTGAGAGCGATTAGAGAGCAGACCGAATCACTCTCACTGTACTTTGATGTCATACAGCGATCGGTCTGTGCAGCGCCACTTAAAGTCAAACACACCTAATGAATGGACTTTAATTCATGTTGTCCCTCATTATGAGTATTGTAAATTTTCAAACTCTTTAGTTTACCATGAATATAGCCTTTTATGGTGGTATGCCGTTAAATAAATCAATTCATGTCGTCCCTCAGACACTGTGAAATGTGGTGATGAAATACTGGTGGAAGTTTCCTGTAAGGACTCTTATCTGAGGCTGTGCTGCATTGCTATCGTAAGAGACGGACACACATTTCAAATGGACAATGCAACTAAAGGACCTTCCAAAATCCTCAATGCAAACCCCGAGTCAGAGCTGTGCAGTGCTCTGGCTGGCCTTCAAACCACCCAGGAGAAACCTTCTTGCGCTTTTATGCTGGAGTCCTCAGAGATCGCCCTCCTCAATAACACGGCGTATCATAACAGCTTCCAGAAGGCCATGAGCAAACTTTTGGTTTCTCTAAAGTCGACTAGGAGGTCACAGGAGTCAGACACAGAACTTGACCCAATCTATGTGCTTGATGTCTCTGAGGGCTTTTCTGTGCTCTCTTTGATGGCAGCCCAGTTAGACTCCGATTCAAGTGAAGATAAACAAAACAGCTCTAGATTGGTTCAAGCCTACAGCTCAGTTGAGAAGGAACATCACCAGACTATGCTGAGACTGCTGGCCAAAGAAAATGGTGTGCTTGAAAGTGCACTAGAGTTCTGGTTGAGTCACGTAGAGGACGATTCTGCAGTTCTCCAGCGGCCATCCATCGAGAAGCTCTGGAGCGCCATCATACTAGACTGCATAGAGACTTGCGGCCTTATTAGACAGAAACTGTTGGAGAAAGCAACGTTAGCTAGGTAAGAGTGTAAAACATACTATGGTTAGTTATTTTCTTTAGGTTGGCTTACAGTTCTTCTTGTAAACATTTCAGGTGCTTGTTGGAGGACGGTGGACAGATTTTTCCAGAGCGCATTGTGATCCACGGTATGCTTGTTGAGTCAGACACGCTGCTTCTGGAAAGCGCCGTTCAGGGAACAGAGCCGACTCTTGGGTTCAACATCGCTCCATTCATCAATCAATTCACAGTATGTTCTTTAATAGATCTGTGAATACTGTGCCCACTATTCATCTCTTGTCTTTGTGCATGAGGTCCCATATTTGCTCTGAAATGTCTCTGGTATTTTGCCGTTCAATGTAATGCAGACTTTGTTTACACTGCAACCAAATCTGATTTATTATACAAATCTAATTTACAAACCAAGTATATATGTATATATGTATATATATATAGAGCTGGTAAGTCCCGCCCCTTCCGCTAACCCCACTGGACCTCTAGGTTGAAAAATCGTCAATGCAAGTGAATGTGAGAAAATAATTATTTTCTGGTCCCGTTTGCATTTTGCCATGAATGTGAACATATGTTGTCTGTGAATTTTTTATATAATTTTTCGTGTGAAGAATGCTACAATTTAGCGGGTAGAAGTTTGATACGGTTAGACTTTGTGTGAGAGCACTTTGTGGACTACAGCTCTTCGCTGCTTTTGATTACATCAGATGGGAATCTGAAGAAAGAACAGCCCATTTTGATTGAATGGTGACATTTGGGTACAAAACACACAGGCATCTCGATCTGTCTCCATAGATTATCGCAGCATTAGCACCGTGATTTGACAAGTGGAGGGAAAATGTGTTATGGGGTGACGTCACATAGGCGACATGTAGTCTTTCTCGTTATGTCTTTTCCACAACTGCTAGCCAAAGAATCATACAATATACTGTCAAACTCGTAACATAAAAAATTCACAGACAACATATGTTCACATTCATGGCACAATTCAAACGGGACCAGAAAATAATTATTTTCTCACATTCACTTGCATTGACGATTTTTCAACCTAGAGGTCCAGCGGGGTTTTACGGATGGGCGGGACTTACCAGCTCTCTCTCTCTCTCTCTCTCTCTCTCTCTCTCTCTCTCTCTCTCTCTCTCTCTCTCTCTCTCTCTCTCTCTCTCTCTCTCTCTCTCTCTCTCTCTCTCTATATATATATTGGTTTCCATAGTAATTTGCAAATGCTTTATTTAAAACTTAAAGGAGAAGGAAAATGGAAATGCTGACTTTGCCCATCTCCATCATAACATCCTGTCTTTGTGCGGAATTGGAAGTGCATGACATAAGCATCAGAGTCATTAATTATCTATCATAATATTTTATTAATTATTTCATATTCAGTTTTGGCATCACAGGAATGCATTACATTTTAAATATATTCAAATATAATCGTTATTTTAAACTCTACAAATATTTCACAATTGTTGTTTACAATTATTAAAAAAATAAATAATTACAATTATTTTTCACAATTATATTAATTTGTTTTAGTGTCAAATAAATGCAGCCTTGGTATCATAAGAGTCTTCTTTAAAAAATACCATTAGGCCATGACTACCCCCAATTGTGTAATGTTTGCATTCAGTTTACTCGACTTTGACCTGCAAACTCAAGGGCACATTCTAGTGCAGATGCCAAAATGGGGTCTTTGCTGTTTATTTTAGGTTTTATTGAATTGAATTTGTGTGTACATGTTAAATTTGGCACCAAAATGACCAGAAGCAACCACCTGGTGATTTATGGAATATTGTCCAATCAATGTCATACTTCCTTAACAGAAACAACATGTTTATGTCATCCAATTAGTGAGATATGCAAGATTATTAGCTTATCAAAGATCACATTTTCCATTTCATGCCCTATTGTATTAAAGCTGTGTATGGACTGGGGTGTTCTGATAATTCAGCACTGAGAGAAATTCAATAACGTACATGATGTGGTTTTCTGTAAATTTGATCAAATGTCTCTGTAATGTGCGTTTTCTCCCTCAGGTACCTGTTCATATGTTTTTGGACCTGTCCACCCTTGAATGTACACATCTTAGTGAACCAGTAGAACTCTTCGCACTAGACCTCATGAACAGCACTGCCAATTACACCGACAAAGAAGTCAAAGTGAGTTTTGGGTTCTTTTGGGTTCCCTCTATTGAGGTGTTGTTATTTTTAACTGAAATAATTTTTATTAATTGAAATAAAATAAAATACGAAATATTGGATGTGGTAAAACTACTAAAACCAACATTTTAAACTAAACTAAAATGAAAACTGAAAAAATTATTATAATAATTCAGTATATTTATAAATACTATAAATTAATTAGTATTTCTCATCATTGTGATTTATGGATAAAGATCTTAAAAATATATATATTTTACTCACAATTTATACCAGATAAAATATCTTAGAGCTTGGCCGAGCTTAAAAAAAAAAGGAAAAAAAATATTAATTATAAAATTTCCTAAGGCATTTTCTTTCTTTTTTTAAATTAATTTATGTGACTTTTCCAAGTCTAGAAAAAGTTGGGGGACCAAGCGAACCCTGTCTTCAGAGGAAACAAACAGTTGTTGAGGGGGTGAATTAAAACAAGAAATATATTGACACTTGGTTGTTTTAGCTTATTTTAAAACTCAAAAAACTGTTTATCTAATTGTAAGTCATTTTGAGTCCCCCCATAGGCCCCTTAACATCCTATTAAGGTGCTTTTTATTCTTTTGCATTTGTTAGGTGCAGGTCAGCACCTCAGGCAAGGTGACTGCCATTCCCTTCTGGTACCAGATCCATCTGGACTCTGAGCAGAGCGTCAGCACCTTCAGTGAGGACTCTCACTGGAAGCAGGCGGCGGTGGTCCTCCAGCAACCACTGGCGGTCAGCAGAGGAGAGTGGGTCCGCCTCAGCATCCGGCTCCACAAGAGCAGCATATCCATTACAGCTGTTAAACAGGAATAGGGGGGCTGATGATGTCATCAGGAAGGCTGTGACCAGTGACTCATATAGTAAACAATATATAGTTTAACATACTCCAAAATCTGCTGCTAATGGGCAATTATTTAATTGCTGTATGGTAAACAAAGTTATTGTTTTTAGCAACAGAACACATTTTACATTAAAATGATTTCACCATGACTGTGTGGCTTGATGATTCTTGTAGGTGTGTTTAAAAGGAAAGTTCACCCAAAAATGAAAATCGTTTGAAATAATGTAGCGCTTTTTTTTCTTCTTTTCTGTAGAATAGAAGTCAGTGGAAACCAAAACTATTTGGTTACCAATCTTCAAAATATCTTCTTTCGTAGAAGAAAGCAAGTCATACAGGTTTGGAATGACATGGGAGTTAGTAAATGACAATTTCTGGGTGAAGTATCCCTTTGAATTGGGATTTAAGCAGAAACACTCAATACACATCCATGTGAAGTTTAATTATTTGTGACTGACAACTGTTAGATAAGGCAATGCAACAGCAGTACAAACCATTGCAGAATATGCATCTCTCTGAATGAATCAGAGAGACACATGACAGTTCATAAAAACAATTAAATGGGATTTCCCACAGGTCCACATCTGTATTGATTAAACGATCTGCCTGTGCTGTTATGCTATGTATCTGACATTTATAGCGCATGTGCAGCTAATGTTGTGTACTAACACACTACTGACACCCAATATTAACAAAGAAAAAGACGATTTCTTAAAGGAAAGATTCCCCCTAAAATGAAAATTCTGTCATTTATTGCTCACCCCCATGTCAATCCAAACCCATAAAATCTTTGTTCATTTTCAAAACACAAGTGAATATATTTGTAAAGAAACTTTTGTTGTCCCTCCATTGAAAGTCCACGTAACCAAACATTTTGACACTAAAACATTGTCAACATAATCCATATGAAGTCTTCTGAAGAGACACCATAGCTTTATATGATGAGCAGATTTAATTTAGACTTTTATTCATATAAACACTGATCGATGCGCATACACAGAGCACATCAAATATGGTAAACAAGCTCATACGCATGTGCTTGACACGAGGAAACAATTAGGTTTGTTTCTCATGTTTCATTAAAAAAACATTTTCAATTGTGAAAGAATTCAATGGTGAAAGAAAGTGACATGAGAGAAAGTACATTTTGACAGAGTTTTCATTTTTGGTCAAACTGTCCCTTTAATAGCAATAAGACAGCTTTGGCTGATATTTAAACATTGCATCATTCCCCGAGGTGAACTTAAAACGTCAATATTCAACATTTTCAGTACTTTTTAAACAATTGTCTTTGTCTAGCCATTAAAACAACCAAAAATAAAATTTATAGATTTTTGTTTCTAATTCTACTAATTTTTGACAAAATAAAGAAAAATGACATCTGCATTTATGTTCTGATGCAACTGCATGAAGCTGTTTAGAAGGCAAGTCCAAGAAAAGTTGCTAATCTCTGAAGCGAACTGAGCAAAGATATGAGTGTTTCAGTACTTTGTGCTTAAAAGCCGATGTACAGTCAAAACTGTAGTTGCTTTAACGCATGCATATATTCTGAAACAACGTGTTCCAAATCTTAACGGCATCCTGACAATTTCATATTACTGTCCATGATCAAGGTGCTGCTCCTCAAAAAAAAAAAAAAGTAAAAGTATTTTCATTAACATAAAATGATTTAGTGAAAGTAACACTAATGATAAAAAAGGTGTAAAAATGACTGGCTAACAAAATCCAGGAGAACGTCAATGAAATTGTGAAGTAGCATTATCAATGCATAGTGTTTCTTAGAGTGAACATTCATAAAGCTGTCTTAAAAGAACCGTTAACTGATTATTACATTTGAAAACTGGTATTGGGGAATTACTGTGCTTGACTTTAAGGTCAGTTTAATATGGTCATGTTTCCAGCAAAATAATTGCAAAACGGAGATAAAACCAGCGGACCAACGCTGCCCAAGTCCTTTACATACGTTCTTGCTACCAAAGCTTCACCGAGCCTCTCTGAACAAATATTAGCCACAGGTATCCAGTAGTTACCAGAGTTAACGGAGGCTAGATTGATTGCTGTGCTTTAAATATAAAAGCGTTGGTAGCTGATGCTAAGTAATCTCCGGATAGTCTGAACACTGTTGCTCTGTACAATCGCCAGATATCACAGTTGGCGGGATGTCATCCACATCTCCTTCCCATGGTACGCAGCCAAGGTTTGCAGGAGCAGAGATGGAGTGAGGGGTTACGGTGTGACCCATGCCCTGGTAACGGCCCTTGGGGGATGGAGGGGTGGAAGACGATTCAACTGAATCCTGAGCTCCAGCTGACAGCAGTCCCGTGTTCTCGTCCTGGCAAACCTCTTCACCAAAATATGTTTTCCTTGGTCGACCCATGACAGTTCTCCCTGAAGTAATAAAACAAAGCATATACATATGATGCATAACTGTTTTAACAGGGCCGGGTATTGACACAGGTTTCACAAAACGATTCGATTCTGATTCCGCTTTTGATTTCATTTGATTTGATATCTAGTTTGTGTATACATGTATCAGGAACAGTACGTGTCAATTTAAGGAAAATAATATGCTGTAAACTATTCAGGGAACCCTTTATAGTCCATAAGTCCAAAACTAATAAATTAAATTGCTATTTATTTTCAGATATATCAACACTCAAATAAATTCAAACTAACTAAGGAGATATGGACATTGAATAGCTTTCCTGAGGTAAATGATATTGTTACACGTTACATGTTATCGTTTACAAGTTGCTATATTGATGTCTTTCTGCAGCTGAAAAACTGACTGAGCGATTATATGAGACGTAATGCATTTCAGGAAGTTGTACTGTTTCTTTCAACATTCCTTCTGACGTTGAAGTATATTTAATTTACATTTATATATTTAGCAGACGCTTTTATCCACAGTGACTTACAGAAGAATAACAAAGCATCCATCAAAAAGCCAACAATTTTTGTAGAATATTTCATGCTATAACTGGTGGTAATGAGGAAATCATCAGTTCAAATGTCCTCCATGTTGCCTCTTGAACCAAGACAGCTACAGCAATCGGTCAAAACACTAAAATAACACTGTCAACAATGCCTATTCTGTGTTCAGAAACTTGGACCATACCAATTAAAGGTAACAATGTAGCATTATTCTTGGCTGTGCAATACAGAGCTCCAGGAAATTATATGTCGATGCATTTGCGTTCTCTTGCAAATGTTTTGAGTTCCCCTGAGATAGTTTGGAAGAAAGCTAATTTTTTTTTAGAAGGACAGACAGACAGACAGACAGACAGACAGACAGACAGACAGACAGACAGATACATAGATAGATAGATAGAAGCATCAAATGCAATCAAAGCATTTTGTAAAAATCTTTTCTTTTTTTTTTTTTACCAAAAAAGGCTTCAAGACCCTCTGACCATTCCACACTAATAAGAAAAGACTGTGTAGTGACTCACCGACATTGCGCACTTGTTCTGAGATGTCAGCCCGTATGTCTGAGATATCCCACATGGCCAGGAAGGAATCAAAGCAGGAACCTTCCTCTGCTTCCTGAATGTAGGGTTTGTAAGTGAAGCTGAAGTGATGGGCAATGGCTGCCAAAAACATTTCCAAACAGATGATGAAGTCCTATGAGAACAGAGAATCACAGACTCTTAATCTTGAAGGTTACTTCCACTCGTGCAACCAGAAGTTCCTTAATGGCACTGCAGCAGCAATGGTATATGATAAGCCAGTCAAAGACAATTTCTATAAATATTTTAAACCGGCGTCTCACTAGCTGATTTCCAGTGGTAAGTCCCATTTCCAGTCCCAAGTATTGTTACAAAAATAGTAGTTTAGTGCTCAGACCAAAGTACCACACCTGCAATCCAGTGGCTACAGCCTCCACGCTGTTCCACTCCCAGGTGTGAGAATCTGAGATCACACCAACCTTCACTAAAAGCGCAATGACCGCAGCTTGCCTAAGACAGATAAAACAACTGAATTAAATAAAACATTACATGGTGACATAACATCAATATCCATCCATCCTTCATAAATTATATTTTATAGTCATGAGACTATAACTTTATAGCTTCATGAGATTCACCAATACATGTTTATTATAATTCTGCCAGTAATGACATTAACTGCCATGACCCATGGCATGACTAGTTGTGCAGAGATGGTAGTTGCTATATAATGTATCCTAGAAAAGTCCTAGAAAACTACACTGAATAACAAACATGATTATAAAAGTCATCACTGCAAGTAGATCAGAATTGTTATGTGCGATGTGTAGAGAACAGTTTACCAGAATGACACAAAAACCACCAGCTTGACACAGAGGAATTTGCCCACAGGTTTTATGGGACTCAGCTCTTCTCTCAGAGCCTTGTAAAACAGCACAAGACAGTACATGGCAAACTGAAGAGAGAAAACAAGAGCGCCATTAGCACAATACCATTAGGTTTTCAGGTTACCGTTTAACTTGAACTATCAATAATTATTCACTGTTGTTGCTTCAAGTTCCTTAAGCTTTTAATATGCATGAGCTGCATGAACACAAATGAGAGGCTGTCTGTTTTGTTTCACTGTTGATTAAAAAAATCAATAAGATGTCTCTGTAAATAAGGCTTTAGTTACATTGTATCTTCCTTTTACTGCTGTTTGGCTCCTGGGTGTAACCGTAGACTCATTCCGTGACATAAGCTCACGTGACAGTCTTGCATAATATTCAGAAAAAACAAACAGGTACTTACGAGCTGAGAGAGATTGTTGACAATAACCAGATATGTCCAGGCATTTTTTGAACTGAAGTTGCCTTCATCATAGACACCACAAAGCTGACAAATCCTAATTTGGTAGGACAGAAATAACATTGAAATTACTGACTAACAGCTAAAGCTTTATTTTGAACTGCTACATGCTCAATTTAAGAGTACATTTGACAAATATAGTCTATAAGAGGGTGTAAGTTTAGTACCAGGAAACTAGATAGAGTTGTGTGTTTAAAAGTATCAGAGCACAGATAATGGAAATGTTGACCAAAAGGGTTTGTTGATCAACTGTCACTAACAGAAATAACACTACCGTTCCAATGTATGGGGTCAGAAAAGAAATGAATACTTTTATTCAGAAAGGATGCATTAAATTGCTCAAAAGTGACAGTAAAGACATTTATAAAATATTTATATTTTTAAACTTTCCATTTATCAAACATCATGGGGATAAAAATGTCTCTCAGTTTCTATATAAATATTAAGGAGCACAACCTTTTTCAACATTGATAATAATAAGAAATGGTACTTGGGCACTGAAATGAGCATATTATAATGATTTCTGACATGGCTGCTGAAAATTCAGCTTTGCCATTACATATAATCAATTCCTTTTTATCAAATAAATGCAGATTTAATGAGAATAACAGACTTCTTTATAAAAAAAAAAAAATTGGACTCCAAACTTGTGAACTATAGTCAAGTCAAGTCAAGTATATTTGTATAGCGCTTTTCACAACACAGATTGCACCAAAGCAGCTTCACAGTATTACATTAAAATAATACAACAAGGTTTGTTTCTAGTGGAATTTATTGATTGATAAAATTAAATATCCCCAAAATATCCCCAATTGAGCAAGCCAAAGGCAACAGTGCATATATTGCAACAGTGCAATAGTGCATATATTGTGTCTCTTTGTGGTGTAAAACCTAATAGAGTAATACTTACAAAGCAATGACTGTGGTGACAGGTCTCACAACTGTGTACTGCAGAACTCCCAGTTTGCATCTCAACAAAAGCACTCTGTTAAGAGAAAAAATTTGTTAGGTAAATGTTCTGTTCTTAATATAAAAATAGAAGAAAATTGTAAAAAGTATTGGTAAGGTATACAAAAATAAATGTGCATAAAACACTTCAAGTTAGGTTAACAGGCACATAACAGAGCTCCACTGTCCTCTGAAGCACTACACAAACATATTTTTTCAGTTTAAAAAACTCGCTGGTTTAAATCAACAAACTCTTCACACATTTCCACCACTGCCTAACGTAAATGTAAAAGTTGCTGCTGTCAGCGCCAATAGCTAAAGGCAGCCAACAACCACAAGAAAGTCTTCAATCTGCAAGCAATTTAGAAAAATCCCTTTCTGCTCTATCTAAACTTTCATTTCCCATCCTGCACTTTGAAGAAAACTCCAAAGGAGAAGATGGTAAACAGGTAATGGAGGCCCCTCAACATAAGAGCCTCGGCTAACATCTTGACTTTCTCCTTTAGTAATATTAACAACAGATATGCGTTAAATGCCACATCCCGCCTCAAGTTACCCCACTCTTTTATCATAACTGTGTTTATGCAAACACTCACTCTCCCATGGGCCACGGTGGGCAGCAACAAAGAGGAGGGAGATGTTTTTGTTGCTCCTGCACCTCCAGCATCAGCACCAGACTCGGATACTGGTTCCCCAGATAGTTGAGAAGGAAGATCATGAAGTTGTAGATAACATAGGCCTCATAGCACTCTCTACATGTGTCTACATAGATGGCAATGCTGGGATACTTCAACGCAATCCACTGTGAAAACAGAGGAAACCAATGACATTAGAATAAAGGGATTCCACATATGGAACACAGACAAATATCCTGCTGCTCAAAAAAAGATTAGATGCACATGAGTTTGGTCAAATTCGTTTCTGTTCCAACTCTTTAAGTAATCTAAGTCATGAGCATCTGCACCATCAGGCCTCACATTAACTCAATGTCAAACAGAAAAAAGGCCAGCATTCAAACGGCAATCTAGTCGGATTGCGAACATCAAAGAAGCCATTTGTGATTCAGATACCAACATTTTGGCATCAAGGTGATCACATGATACTCACACTGTCCAGGCTGTAAATAGGAACCATCCATAATATTCTAAAAAAGGAAAAAAATAATAAGTGAGAAAGAGAAAGAACAATCGCACAGAAGATAATGTCCTACACAATACTGCATAAATTAAACTAGTTGCAAAGTAATATTATGTATACATCAATACCTGATAATGGGTTTTTGTAGCTCAGGTTGGGTGTAGTGTACTAGATGCTGCAGTATCCCCCACAGTGAGATGGGTATAGTCATGAACACGAATAACCCAGCGATGAACCATGCCTTATTTTGAACAGTAGCCTACGTGATTACAAAGAAAAAATACATCCACTGTGAAAACCAGACATTGTCAAAATGATCAAAACTTAAAAAAAGTAATGTATATATATATAGTTTAGTACTATTTATATATACTTACATTATTTATATTTTTAACTAGATTTTATTATCAAAATTTCATTTATAATTTGAATTTAAATTTTGTTATTGCACTTTTGTCATTTTTATCAGCTTTTTTAAATATTTCTATTTCTAGTATTTCTGGCTTTAACTTATTTATTTTTTTTATCTCAGTTTTACCCCATTTCAGTGACAAGGCTTAAGTCTAGTCCCAGACTAAAATGCATGTTTGAGCTGTTTTAACTGAACATAACTTGCACTGACATATCTTAAAATATGTCAGTGCCATTGTTTTGTCTCATGATCAGTGTTTGGAATAACGCCGTTTAAAAGAACGGCGTTAGGTAACGACGTTATTTTTTCAGTAACGGGGTAATCTAACTAATTACTTTTCCCGTCGTTACAACGCCGTTAACATTACTGAACGTTAAATGCGGTGCGTTACTATGCATTGATTGAATAAACTGTGTAATCCGAACGCACCCCTGGCTCGCACAGCGATTGAGGAGGTGGGTTAATAACAAGGAAAGCGATTATGATTGGCTAAGGCAGGGTCATGTGTTTCATGGTAGTGAATCAGAGCCAGTGTTTTTACACACATGCCAGCACACGCGCCACACACACACACACACACACACACACACACACACACACACACACACCAGCTAAACAGAGATTCGATGAAGCAGCAGAGATGGCGAGTCAGGAGCAATCCGATGAAAAGTTGGCATTTTCAAGGTGGAGATATAAGCACTACTTCAAATTCATTGAGGTCAAAGGCAAGAACTAGGGGTGGAACGGTACATGTATTCGTATTGAACCGAGAGAGAGAGAGAGGCGCGGCGCGATCGAAAAGTTGCAAAGTGTTTACATTTGTGTGTGTGTGTGTGTGTGAGAGAGAGAGAGAGAGAAAGAGAGGCGCGGGCGCGATCGAAAAGTCGCAAAGTGTTTACATTTGTGTGCGTGTGTGTGTGTGTGTGAGGCGTTCAAACATCAAAAAGTGTTTAAGTTACTGCTAATTAAAATTTTAAGGAAAACAAATATATTAATCTTATATAATGTGCACAGTCAGTGCACTACAAATAAACTGGTCCAGTGCCTTTACTTTATTAATAAAATGTTTAATAAAAAGTTGAGAGGTTGATTTAATTTGCAGAGTTAGATGCACTTTATATGGTGTAACTGTTTACTTTTCTTACAAAGATAATGCTTGAAGTGCAGGATAAACCTCTTGCTGTCTGTCGACGTGCAATAAATATTGAAAGTTATGTACAAACACCTGTCTGTTCTACTCATTTCAACTGACTTAAAAACTGCTCAAAGAAAGCCAAATTCTTTGACATATAGCAACTTTTTTTTTTTTTTTTTTTACAGTAAATAGTTACTTTCCCTGGTAACGAGTTACTTTTATTATAGAGTAATTCAGTTACTAACTCAGTTACGTTTTGGAACAAGTAGTGAGTAACTATAACTAATTACTTTTTTAAAGTAACGTTCCCAACACTGCTCATGATGCACACCAGTAATGTTTTTGTTTTGTTTTGTTTTTCTAAGGCATGTTTATAAAAGCTACTTAAATGTCCAAATTGAACTAAGTCCTAATCCTGGCTTAATCTAAACCCTGTTTGTGAAACTAGGCCGTAGTTTTAATAATTTTAGCATTTCAACTCGCACTTATTTTAGTTCAGTTAGTTGGCAAGACAACATTTACTTATTTTTTTTAGCGTAGGTTTTCATGCAACATTCATATATTATTTCAGCTTAATTTATATGAACAGAAATAATTTGTAATAGTTTTATTTAAAAAATATCATCAGATGTGCAAACACCATTGAAGAGATGACGGCAAACCCTGTGATGACTTCAGATGACAGCAACTCTAAATCAACATGCATGCACCACTGCCAAATTGTCTATAGATTGTAATCATTATGATCACAACTTGACATAAGGACATTACTTTGATACAGTCACCTCTGATAACAGATTACTTTAAATTGTAATGTAGAAACATGTATTTTTCTATAACAAAACACTTTGGGACCAGATAAAATCAAACTTACAAGTTCTTTAGACCTCTTATACCATGATAAAGAGTCCACATGAATTATTTATTAGTGATTTCAATTGTAGGTCAAATTAGACTCAATGGTTATGTGAAGTTTCTTCACGACAGCATTACAGGCACGTTCTTGACTATCAGCTGCTAAATGTTTAATGTGTGTAGTTATAAAAAGACTTCTGACCCCTGATTTTTGAAGTTCCCATATACAGAGTGGAAGGACAACCAGAAGGAGCAGAATGTACAGCAGCACCACGAGAGGCCGAATCCACCTCCTCCAGTTCCCGCATGTGCACGGCATCTTTCCAACGGACACTAACCTCTTACATTACACTCCAAGGGAGTTTGACACAGAGACATGCAACGTTACAGATACAAACTGAGTTTACTGGCAGTTCTACTGCTGTGGTTTGGTTTTGAATGCATATGACTGGAATAGACACTACAGAGATCTAGACGAATCATGAGTTCAGCGAGTCAAATAATCAGCTGATTCCTCCCGATGCTTTCCGCCGATCCCACACACATTACAGTCACTGCTTAGTTTCAAGAGCCGTTCGCGATCGCGTCCGTTATAAAGTCAGCGCGCAATCATATTTAATTCTCTTTTGGCTGAAGTCATGTCATAAAAGTCATATATAAGTTTACAGACTTCAAATCATGTCATTAAAGACTTATATACGTTAACAGACTTAAAAAAAAATAAGAAGTGAACGTGAGCGACAAGTTCATAAACAAAGCTGGTCGGAGCTTCCTGTTGATGTTGTCGTCACTGCAGGTTGGTTCTTCGCTTGTTTAACGAGACATTTTTAATACTTAGCGCCACCACTCGGATGGGAGACCAGCCAAATCACGGCGTGCAAAAACAATATTCGCCGCTGCATAGTTAACAAACTAAATTAAGAAACGAGGCGACCGGTGAGTGTTGTAAAGCATTTTGTTTCGACGTCTGATTCAGTGTCGTTTTTCAAAAAGGGGCTTATATCTGTCTGCTAAAAAATCAAGTGGTTTAGAAATATAATTATCCATAATTTGTGTAAAAAAAAACAAAAAAAAAACACGTTGTCACAACTTCCCCCACTACCGAGGTGAGTTGTAGGCCTACTGCCGATTTCAAACACGTGCCCACAGTGCCCTCATTCATTAAACATTTTAATTAAAAATGATAAACTTTAATTTAAAACTACAAATACAATGGGAAACAGAAAAAAAATATAAACAAACTTTTGGCTAACAACTAAACAAAACAGACAATGAGGGCCCATTTTGTGGGCAAAGCTAAAGTACATTAGAAAGTAGCCTATGTGACAGACCTCATGATCAGACATTTCTAGTATATTTAATATATAGCTGAAAAGCATGTGATGCCATATTTAAAATGAAATAACTTGCCAGTTCAGTTGATACCATTTCTGTCATTCTGTGTGATTGTAAAACAATGTATTTACCAGACATGAAATAATACTCTTTCCTCAGAGTTGTTTAAACCTGTAATTCCTTTATAATTTTTTTCTCAGAGACTGATTATTTTGTGCAAATTGTATATTGTGTGCATTATGGAACTCCTCTGTTACCTTGTCTTTGGATTACTTTTCAGATTTTTGTTGTTGTTGTCCTTTTTCAAGACTGACAGCCTGCACTTCAATGTATTGCCAACATCCTGCTAATATCTCATTTGGTGTTAACTTACATGGAAGAAAGATGATAATATGAGACCATGATGGTGAGTAAATGATGACAAAATTGATGAACTGTCACTTTAAGTTTATTGAATTTTACATGCTATTGAGTTTTACTTAAAATTGTTCTTAGGAGAGAAAAGCAAAGATTAATAGAATAGTCTCACTGAAGGAAATGACCTCATAATCACACCAAGAACAAGTGAAAGTACAGTGTGAAACAAAGGTGAAATTGGTCAGACTTGGGTGTCTCACTAGATGGCAGTGTGTGGCAACACTTTCCGTGAAGGAGTATCCCAGTAATCCATTTGCATCTCTTGTATAAAGTGTTCCTGAACAAAAAACAAGCCAAGCCTCTAAGTCTGTTTTCTTTTTTTAGCAAGAAGATTGCGCCACATGTTTTAGTTTGTTTTCCTGAACAACAGAACAGTCGTCAAATTACTGTTTCTAATTAAGATTCCTGGGGTGAAAAAAGATTTATTTATTTTCCCCCCTGCAGCTAATCCAATTACGACAAATGCCGTATCAGCACGAAAGTACATTTTTTAACTGGTTGAAAAAAAAAAAGTTGCTGCTTTAAATTTTTAAGTAGCCTACAATCAACTTGGATGTTTAAGTCATTTCAACTTAAATTACATTAAACTCACTTTTAAAAATGAGCTGAATATTGTATAACTAAAAAATAAATAAAAATGCTTAACTTATTTTGGTGAGTTAAAGCAATGTAAAAACATATGTTGTCATAACTTATTGATCATATAATTTTTTACAGCACAGAGCTCCAGAGTTTGACTTTTTCTTATGGGACATAGCTAAAGAATTGTTGTATTTTATCAGGAAGCATATGCAAGTATGTGTTACTAATATACACAGCACTTTAAAACAGCAAAACATCTTAAAAGTTTTATAGGCCTAATTGTTTTGTTTATGCAATTTGTGAAGTTAAAGAGCTCTTCTCAGGCTATATCAAAACAAAATTAAAGCTGCAAGCAGCATTTATCGGCGTTAAAGCGGTTTAAGGCCTTTAAGCACATGCGTAAAAAGATATTATGTTTTATTTAGCAAGCATGTAAAGAAACCAAAAGTAATTTATAAAAGATCATATAGATTCAGTCAAGAATCATTTCGTACAGACGTAAATAATGTATGTTGGATTGATGTTTATAAGGAAGTTCATCATGATAATGCATTGTCAGCATTTGAAAGATTATTTTACCCTTTGGTGGACAAACATGCACCTAAAATGGAAGAATGTTAGGGCACCATGGATTGTTTATGAGTTGAAAAACATTATGTTTGAGAGAGATGTGGCAAAGGGTACAGCAAACAGAACTGGGAATAAGGAGGATTGGGACATCTATTGCAAATTAAGAAATCAAGTAACTAAAATTAAAAGGGAAAAGAAAAGAATGTTTTACTACACTGAATGTAAATATGATTGTAAAATAAATGTGGAGTACACTCAATGAAATAATGGATAAGAAATCAAGTCAAATTCCTTCTTTTATTGATACAGGCGACTCATTTTTAACTCTTTTTAAACTATATGAAATTGGAAATTATTTTAATGATTTTTTCATAAATAAAGTTGATAAATTAAGAGAAGACATGTTGTTTGGCAGAACCAGTTTGCCACATCTTTAATATCAGTATTTAAAAAGGGATTTTTCCTTTAGCTTGGAAAGATGCAAAGGTTATTCATCTACAGAAAAATGCAGCACTGGGTTTTAATGGTCATAATAGTCGACCAATAAGTATTGAAAATGATAGTTTGTGAGCAAATTAAATTATTCTTCAAGGAGAATAATTTGCTATCTAATATTCAGCATGCATATTGAGAGAGCACAGATTGATGACAATAACTTAGGAGCTGTATTGTTAGATTTTAGCTCAGCTTTTGATGTACTGGATCATAAATTATAGCTGGATAAACTAAAATGTTACTAATTTACTTCTCATAATGTGCATTGGTTTAAATGTTACTATCTATTGCGACAATGTGTATTTTATAATGGAAGTTATTCAGATGTGAAATAGCATGACTATTGCTATTAATACACTGTTTTATGTTATGGAATGTGGTGTGCCTCAAGGAAGTTGTTTAAGACCAATGATCTTCCTCTTGTTTTAAAGTGTGCATAGACCGTGTACGCAGATGATAAAACATTATATTTACCTGCAACATCAATTAAGCAGTTGTCTACTGCTTTGGATGAGGAAATACAATTGGTCACATAGTTGGTACGGAATAGTAAGTCGGTTCTAAACTTGATAAAAACCGAAAGCATTGTGTTTGCATCAAATTGCATCAAAAGTTGATTGCAACTTTGTTTGTTTTTTTGACAAAGAGGTTTGTCAGTTATTAAGAGCTGTGTAAACTTTTTACCACACCACTGGTCCTTGGTTCTTGCTTAGATTATTGCCCAGTGGTGTGGTCGAGTACATCAAGTAAAGACACAAAATTTTACTAATTGAACAATTACAATTAGTCCAGAACAGAGCGATATGACTCACTTTAAACTGTAATAGAAGGGCTAATATAATAAGAATGCACTGGTGAAGGATTGCCTTTCTGCTTTGTTTTATAAGAAATATTTCTGTGTCTAGAGTTCCTAATATCCTGTACTCTCAACTTTTGTATAGTACTAGTCATAATTTTAACACCAGGCAAAACACTTAAAACAACGGACTGTAATGTATAGAGCAGTGGTTCTCAAACCTGTCCTGGCGTACCCCCAACACTGCACGTTTTCTTTGTCTCCCTAATAAAACACACCTGATTCAACTCATCAGCTCATTCACCCATGTTATAATGAGCTGATGAATTGAATCAGGTGTGTTTGATTAGGGCGACAAAGAAAACGTGCAGTGTTGGGGGTACGCCAGGACAGGTTTGAGAACCACTGGTATAGAGGAATGAAATTATGGAATGATTTACCATTGATATTACAGAGTTTAAAAAAATATATATTTAAAGGAACATTTAATTGCCTGAAGGGCAAGTTTTGTCCACCTTGAGCCAAGGATTCCAACGATATAAGACACTTGAGCCTACGTCTAACGGTATAGGAGTTATGAGCCATTTAGAAATTTTGACCGCTGTAGCGCCCCCGTCAGGCCGATCGGGGCGTGCCTTGGTGACGTTGTAGGCGGTGTAAGTACTACCAGCCCTCAAAGTTTCAAGTCTCTACGACTTACGGTTCGGTCTGCCCGATCAGTTTTAAATGGAGAATGCTGCATCATGGGAAAATTAACAATAACAATAGGGTTTCAGCGCTACGCACTTGAACCCCTAATAAAAAGGGCCTAAAAAAGGCCTTTATATATATATATATATATATATATATATATAAAAAAAAAAAAAAAAACTATAGGATCTGAGCACTTGACGCTTGAGCTGCTGGTTACAAAATCTTTATCAAGCCTTTTAACTTTTAACATGTACCTCAGAGAGGAAAAAGGTCGCTTTTTGCATTTTCAGCTCATTTATCATGGAAATGTGGTGGTTTTTGGTGTGTTTTTTAAAAAAACCTTTTGAACTGTAATACCTCTACTAATGGCCCGACGTCCATAAAAGTTTCCATGCTTCTTTAGCATCACGTGACTCGTGCACGCCCAATTTTGTGAGGTTGTATGCAAATCAGGCAGGAAGAGGGCCACTTTTAGCCATTTCATGGGATTTGCCATAGAAATACATAATTTTTAACAGTTATAGCGCCACCAAATGGCCAGTTGCCATGTCTTTTTTCATGCGACCACAGAATGAGCTCTTACATAGGTGTGCTGAGTTTGGTGAAAATATCTCGTTCCGTTCACGAGTTATAGCCAATTTATTAAAAGTGGCTCCTCCCACTTCGAACGTTTTCCCCTTAGTGAACTGAAATTTCCACTTTTTTTTTGATAATTATTGACAATCAGACTCCAGAGAATCTTGCTGCACTGGTTTGGTTCCGGTCGGGCCAAAAACCAAGGAGTAGTTCGCAAAAGTAGTTTTTTGGAAAAAACCCAAATACCCCCAAATTTTCCCAAATACCCAAAAAACTGATGCATGCATTTTGTCCATCTTGAGCCAATGATTCCAATGATATAAGACACTTGAGCCTACGCCTAACGTTTTAGGAGTTATGAGCCATTTTGTACTTTTGACCGCTGTAGCGCCCCCGTCAGGCCGTTCGGGGCGCGTCTTTGGTGACGTTGTAGGCGGTGTGAGTACTACCAGCCCTCAAAGTTTCAAGTCTCTACGACTTACAGTTCGGTCTGCCCGATCAGTTTTAGATGGAGAACGCTGCATCATGGGAAAATTAACTAACAATAGGGTTTCAGCGCTACGTGCTTGAACCCCTAAAATCAAACCTGTGTATTTACTTGAGTGTGCAATGAGGAATAGCAATAATTTCCAGATGCTTTATTGAGTAGGACAGATTTTATCTCAGACAGTCTCCCCTTGTCAGATCCAGCAGTCCCGCAGAAGACATAAGAGCGCAGTTTCACTAGCCTGTTTCAATACCCACCAAATGTGGAAGATGACTTTAATGGTCTTTTACATGGAAAATCAGCTAGAGTTTAAACGTTTCCATGATGAAAGCAGAGGCAGGAGCTTGACCTGTAAAACTCAATACTCATTCTTTCCTCTCTCATGCCCTTGTGTTTATATAAGACACAGACTGCAATAAAAAGGTTTAAAAAGACCTACCGGTCATTTGCCATTCACAAAAAATAAGGTATATCTGAAAAAATTGTGTCAATGAAATATTTGAGGACAAAGGAAGATGTACAAGGCTGAAGTAGTCCTGAATACGTGGAGGCAGAACTTTTCCTTTATGTCGCTGCGCTGTCATCATACTGTCCCCCAGTTACAGAAATGGCTCATTGCGATGGGACAGATTGTTCATGAATATTGAATCGATCCTTTTGGCTTTTATAAATTAGAAATCGTTCTTGCCACACTCATGTGAGCGCCTTGTTGGATGACTTGGAGGGATAGCTCTGCAAAATGGCATGTGGGACTCTGCCATGTCGGGGCAGGGAAGACAAACAGGCGGTGTGTTTGAGAAAATTGGATACATATTTAAAGTTTAAACGCCGAGTGCCGTCCATAGTTAACATCTCATGTGACTCCCAGAATGAGAGTTCTTCTGTTTAGTTTGGATTTAATTTAGACGTCAGTACGTGTTGGGCTAAATGAGGACAGTTATTGGATCATGGTTTGTGGCTTTATGTCTTTGGACATGTGAATTACAATCTTCATGAATTGGTGTCATGCCAGATGGATACCTTCAAAATAGAAAACATTTTAAAATATGTGTTTGATTATTAATTCATCTCAAACATCTGGCCAAAAATGTATGATAGAAATTGTTTAGCGTAGAAATGATTCTATCTAGTCCTCAATATTGTAATATAAAAAATAAATAATAATCTGATAATTGTTCTTGGAGCTCAGTCATCTCATACATTCATTTTGTGGATGGTTTGAAATCCCTTGCATGAGAGATAAGGTTACCTCATGCTCATAAATAGAGGTGACTGCACTGCACGCTCTCACACATGTTTTATCCACACAGATATGATCCAAATGCCGTTGGTTTCTTACCTTTTTAAGTGTTATGGCAGTGGTGGTGTAATATCAGAAATGTGTTATTAATATAATCCATGGCAGAGCACTCTTATTAAAAACTTTAGGATGCAGTCAGCGCTTATCTATGTTTGCTGGTCGTTTGGCCTTGGAGAGCTACTTTTCCTCTGAAAATAACTATGTGCTTTGTTGAGAGACCTGAGCTGAAGGCAGGATAAAGAATTATATTATATGTATAGGGATACCATGGTCTGTCTGAATACTCGATTCTGATTGGCTGGAAGGTGTCCAATAAAACCATTTAATGCACAGGTAGTTCCAAATCAGTTGAATCACTGTTCTATATCAATGCACTGCTTTCATTGAAGCACACACACATACGTCACTCGCAACCAAGAGAGATTCAGAGATTGCGTTGCGCACCGAGAAACTTGATAATCCATGGCTATCTGTGCATGATTTGAATGCACTCTGTGGAGGCAACCAGTTAAAATCGTTTAATGCACAGCTAGCCGTGGATTATTCCTTATATTATAGGTGTCAAATTTTGGTATGAGCTTGAGGTATATGAGCTGCAGCCATGGATTTTCAGTAAATAATTACTTTAGTCAACTAATAGAATTAGCTCCTCACAAAAAGTTATCATATGATTTCAGAAGACTTAGAGCATAAAACATACAATTTATGAGAAAAGAGCAGCTCGTACATCCTGGGGGGAAAAAACAACTTTTTCAAATGTTTACATTTTTTAATTTCTTGAGGAAAATAATACAAATATTGAATTTAATACAGATGCAGAGCGATATTAGCGGCATCTGGGTAAGTTTCTAGAGTGATGTGAGTTGCACATGTCAGCTTTTCAATATATTTTATTTTATTTTAAAGGCTCCTTGTGTTACTTTGCCTTTGAGCTTCATTTGCTCCTTCCTTGGCAGGCTCAGAGGTTCCCACCAAATTCCTCGGACCTAAAACCTTTCCTTCTTCTCCCTGAAGGCAGTTTCATGAGAATAAGAAAAACATATCTCAAATCTCTGATGAGACGTAATTTTTGCATGAATATGCTTTCAATAGTAGACTCTCAAAACAGACTTGTCTTTCCTCTAATTCAATTTCTAATTCCATGTGTGATAAGAAAATGTCTTAAAACAAACAAAAAGACATTTTTATTGTAAATGATTAAGTCCATGCTTATTTTGGCTGGTGAACATGGCCCATTTATATTCAGCCTAGAACATTGTGTTGCAATGACTTTATATCAAGGATAAATTATTAGCTTTTTAATTAATACACATGTGTAACTGTTAGAGCATATAACTCTTTTTCAGAGAAATCATGATGTGTTTGAGACCAGACCAACAATTTGTCTACTGTGCTTATAAATAAGCATCATCTTCATTATATAATATAATATAACATTACAAAACCCCACACAAGCAAATAAAAAACACATTTATTTTTCCAAACCAATATCAGACTGATATAAACAGGAACTTACATTGCAGACAGATAATGGTTTCAGCTCCACAGTTTACATTAAGGCTTCTAGTATGCCCCGTTCACATCCTCTAGGTTGACACTGATGACCCAGAGGGGCCGTGTTGCCTTGTGGGTCAAAGTGCATCACAAATCACTCCCATACTGGAGCTTCTTCCCAGGCCAAAAACAGACAGCATGTCACAAGGGGCCTATCTTTTTAACACTGAAACCTCGGAGATAAGGAGATAAGACAACATTGCTTTAAGTGGTAGAATCAATAGTCTGGTCCAATACTCTCAAAAATAACTAGCAGCGAACCTAGAAGATTGGACTAATGCTATTATGAGAAGAAGCTTGACAAGTTTTAAACAGTCAGTCATGATATGTAAAATAATCTATAGTTAATTCTCTGTACTCCATAGTATATATAGAGTAATAAACAGATGTTCGGTTGTTATAGTACTATAATAAGTTTAATATATATATATATTTTTATATATATATAACTGTGCAACATTCCTCACTCAGGTGGTAAAGTTCAACCAGTGTGACAAGGGCAATCCGTGACATCAACTTACACTTCAAACATGACCTTTTTTCTTTCTTTTTTTTGTTCTTTTTTTTTTGTCATGCACAAAACACTTAGCATTTCAAATTAACAAGACCCATGTAGATCTCTGTCAGAACGTATACAATGTCATTCATATTAGTTTAAAATTATGTTAAAAAGAAAATGGATTTCTTTCAAAAGTTTGGGGTTGGTAAGATTTAATAATGTGTTTGAAAGAGGTCTCTTCTGCTCACAAAGGTTGCGATTATTTGATCAAAAACACAGTAAAACGGTAATATTGTAAAATATTAGTACAATTTGCAATAACTTTTTTACATTTTAATATTATTTTAAAATATAATTTATTTCTGTGATTGTAAAGCTACATTTTCGGCATCATTAATGCAGTCTTCAGCGTCACATGATCCTCCAGAAACATTTCTTGTTATTATTATCAATGTTGAAAACAGTTCTTTGAGATATTTTTGTCAGGATTGTTTGATGAATAAAAAGTTTAAAAAAATGATAATATTTTGTAATATTAATGTCTTTGCTTGTATATCCTTGCAGATTAAAAGTATACATTTATTAAAAAAAAAAAAAAAAACTTACTGACCCCAAACATTTGAATGGTTGAGTTATATTTTTGGTACAACAAGATAAAGAAAACAAATATTTCAACTCAAATGCAGATGATATACAAATACTGAGACCATTAAATATTAATAATATTGAAATAATGTATACAAGGTTAATAGCATGTATGAGTTCTCGCCCACAGAACTTTCACAGTGTCAAAATAAAGCAAAGATATGTTTGTATTTCTTAGGCATTTTTGTTTTGATTACACAAAAGCCCCCTTTCCCGCGCCCTTATGCTCAATATATATATATATTTATTTTTTTTCTTTTACACTATACCCAGCATTTGTTGCAGTTGGAGTCATTCCTAGAAATGACTCTTAAATCCTACCAAGGTCAAAGTTATTTGCCTCCTCAAATCTGGAACACAATCCAGCTGTTACATTTCACATGTGCTGTATGATCTTCATGTTTGTATTTTTGTATTTTTTCTATTCTGAGCTTACATATTCATTTAACACCTTTCAAGCATATACACACGAAACTTAATTTGGCATTTAAACAAAAAGGCATATCTTCATTATCTTCCTACTACTCTAAATAGACAGAGGTGACGTCCAGCGCACAATACGATTCGCCTAACAACTAAATCAACTTTTAGCCAGTTGGTGACATGAAAGGTCCTGTTTTACAAACTTGTTTTGAATCAAGCTTCCTTAACTGCATTCAATGTGCTAACAATAGCAACCGGACACTGAATTTGAGGGATAGGCTGTCCCCTCAGCTGCATGGGAGTTTCTTTGGCAAAGCTTATAGCAAGGAACACAAAAACACACACACACACACACACAGATTTACCCTCACCACTTCACTCTTCCTTTCTGCAACTTCCTTTCACATCAGACAGTGACGATCCAGAGCTTGTTCGTAGTGCAGTATTTACGTAAGGAAAACATGTCGAGCTCCTGATGAGGGTTAATTTGTAGCTGTTAGGTTCATCTGCATCCTGTTGCTGTTGGTCTTCACTCCCACCACTTCTCTCACACAGAAAAACAACACTCTGAATGTCTGGGAACAGCTGCTCTAGGTCTACGGGAGACTTTAAATATATCAGGGCAATTGTCTGATCTGAAGCTATATATAAAAACATCCTGATACTGCACTGAGCACAGGGCCTTGAGTTTCATATGAATGGTTACAATGCTTTCCACCTCTAAGTTTGACACTGATGATGATGATGTCCGCTTTTCTAATGCGTTTTAAGCATGTAGACTGTCCTCCGCCTCTCAGTCGCTGTATTTGCGAAGGCTTTTGTCGGTATTGAGGTTGCCGGGCTCATGGTTTTTGCACTGAATGCTAGTGCCGTTCACGGGGCCTGAGCTGGACACCTGGTTCTTGGTATGACACCAACAGCACAAGCAGGACTGAAATAGTGATAAAGATAAAAGGAAAATCATTTGATTGTTGCAACATAAGCTCATTAGAAAAACATGCTGCTGCTTTGCAAAACTTCAAAAACAATTGCATATATGTTATGACCCCAAAACACACCAAAGTGCATGACTTGTTAAGTTATACATTTTCAGGTTTGCATGACATGGGTTTCTGACATAGTAAACTTGCTCACTAGCTCACTTGATACAGCATTGCACTTGCGATTCGGAACGCTCAGGTACGAGTCCAGTTAAAAAAAAAAGTGTCACGACTCACGACACTCGATTAAAGAGCTGCAAGACTTGTAGAAGTAAGCTAAAATGGCATGGTTTGCTTTTGTTAACACTATCGGTTACGTTTAGAGCAGGGTTTAGTGTAGGTGGTACTATAATTTCGAAGGAGATAGAGCTTGAACCTTTTAGCGGCTGAAAATGTCTGTTTTGAACAGCCAACATTTTTAAATGTTGCCAGTTTTACGTTCTTCTGTTTCGAAAACAATTGAACATGCTTTTAGCACCAATCACGGGACATTTCAATTTGAGCATGCTGTAAAATGTGCAAGAAACAATGTAATATTATTTTGCAGAAATGCTGCCCCGCAGGCACTTTGTTTTTTGAATCAGTATTTCTTATCTGCAGCACTAACTTTGGCCCATAGTAAATCAATGTTGAATATTTCTCTTGGATCTACACCATCTCTTGCACAGCTCACCAGTTTGCTTGTATTTAGGGCCATGAACTTGGGTTGGCCAACTGAGTTGGTGTTATGGTTTGTCTCACAGACGCTTCAGCTGCATTGCATTTATGGGATCATCCTCATTACTGAAAAGGGGCCCACGTAGGATCTGACATCATTGTCTGTAATCTACACTCAGACACCCATGGCTGGGCATGGCTTATCTCTCTCTGAGAATGGCTCACAGGACACCTAAACATTCGTCTCCATAAATCAAGCACATGAATGTTCTGTGGCCGCTGATTTTGCGAAGTCGTGACGTGAGGAAGCGTATGCGTTCACTCATTCTGTATGAGTCTGTTTGCAATGACTGGTTAGTGAAGGAATAAGCACTCACCTTAAAGCAATTCTTGAACTTCTTGCTGACAAAGTAGAGGATGATGGGGTTGATGCAGGAGTTCACAGTGGCCAAGTTGATGCCAAAATAATCCATGATCAACAGGAAGCTGAAAGTTTGGACACTCGTTTAGTTTTGTTGTGTGTAAGTTTACATACCACTTGCACAATCTACAAGATGTTTGTCATTTTTGAATAAGATGGATTATTTTAGAGATTGCAATGACAAATACTAAATACTAGCTGAAGATTTAAAATACAACAATTAATTTAAAGCACACTAGACATATGATACCATAGTCACATAAAAAAACATGACTTTTTAAAATTGTATTAATATCCATGACTTGTTTTTAAATTACTGTTTTTAAAATTCCCTGATGTTTCCAGGTTTTCCATTATTGTCCCTGATCTGTCCTGAGAAGGGAAGCTGCCCAATCATTTTGACACAAATTCGTTAAGATCCTGTAGTCTTGGTTTCCCATCATGCTCTATGTTTGAGTTTTTCCAACAGTGGCTATATGATGTCTTCAGTGGCCAACTAAGGGACTTATACACAACTATCACTATTAATGCATAACTATATATATTTTTATGTACCATTTGAATATTCCTGTTAACTCTAAACAGTACAATTTGTCTAAATTAATATATTGTTTTTGTCTTGTGGAATACAATGAAATACAGTGTTTTAATCAGTCTTTTTAATGACAGTACTACATTTAAAATATATGTTTTATATAGGCTATCTTATTTTTATAATTTTTTTATTTTATCTCATTTATCTTTTTATTTTATCTGAAAAAGTTACAAGTCTTACAGCTTCTGTTAGGGGTATGTAAACTTATTTGGACATCTGTAAACACTTTAGTACAAACTATAACTTGTATGTCAAGCAATAAGTACCATGCACATACAGTACAAGTATGTAGGGTATAAAATAAATCAGTCCGCTGTTAAGAGTAAAAATTGGCGAAGGCTCACTCACTTGAGTAGGTCACAACGTCTTTCATCAGTTGGAACATAAACCATTTTCTTCAACAGTCTACTGAGATGAAGGGGGAACCAGCAAAGAGCAAAGATCAGCACTAAACAGAAGACTGCTTTAGCCACTTCACGCCGCTGAAAAACATAAACAAGCCATTAGATCCACAGCATGTTCAATGTTATATAATGTACTCTCAGAGATATTACTTTTACAGACTTTAGCACATACATAACAGGCTAAAAAGATTATTCTAGTATCATCTAATTCAAGGATGCGAAACTTCGGTCCTGGAGGGCCACTGCTCTGCAGAGTTTAGTTCCAACATTAATCAAATACATCTGAACAGGTTAATCAAGGTCTCCAGAATTACTAAAAAGATCACTTAAAAAAATAAAAATAAACTGCAAGATACTGGCCCTCCAGGACCGAAGTTACCCATCCATGATCTAATTGTTAATAAAGACAATAAGACACAATATTACTGTGCACTTTGCAGTAATACTCCTTATGGAATGATACTGACTTGAAGGTTTATGAGCATTAGTATTAAGGACTTTTTCATACCTGTTTAAGGTGTTCACTGAGGACGATCCGAAGGCTTCCGTTTCTACGGTGGAGCATTTCACATGTCATGAGGGTGTAGAAAACAGCTGTGCAGGCCAGTGGCACACAGAAGTAAAAGCCAAATAACCACCAGTCTTTCAAATCTACATAGAACTGAAAGCAGATGAAAGACATTCACAGTATCCATTATGTTTATAGAAAATAGAAAAACGTTACGGTGTCATGATGCAGTATTTACAGCCAGTGAGAGATCATTTAAGGGCTGAGTTGTCACAGCACAATTTTTTTTTTAATACCAACATGAATTGGTAGGTAATTGAAAGTAGTAAAAATATAGCAAAAATGCCCTCAGAAGACTAACTGTGAGCTTAAACTTTTGATGTTTAGACGCTGGAAGCAACGAACCGGTAAGAAAAAATAAAGAGATGGATTCGAGAAAAAAAGAGGAAGGCGTTCTAGCTTAATATGATATAGACTAAATTTGGTTTCAGTAAGTTTTTTTTTTTCTTCCTCTTTTAAACATTTGTTACAAAAAAAGTCTATTTCAAATAAATGCTGGTCATTTGACATTTATTTTCCTTAAAAAATCCTAAAAAAACAACAACAAAAACATCATTGTTTCCATTAAATATTGTAATAATGTGATGATAATAAGAAATGTTGCTTGAGAACAAAATCAGCATGTTATAATGATTTCTGAAGGATCATGTGACACTGAAGACTGTAATTCAGCTTTGTCGTCACAGGAATAACATCACATTTTATAAATATAATATAAATGCATATAAATATAATAAAAAACTATATTTTTTTACATTTTTTTATTTCAGTGTTGTAAAATATCGTTTTTTGTTTGTTCTTTACTTAGCAGTTAACATTTATTCAATAATGTACTAAATTGTAGCCATGCAATAAACAGGAAAAGCATTTTGCGTTGCATCCTGATCACCCTGCTGGGTTTATTTTATGATAACAATCAGCTGACCTTACATTATCCCTAGGTCCTTATAGCATAACTGTTTATATAAAACAGTACTCAAAGTGAAAACAACACAATGTTAATTTCATTTTTATAATTTAATTTGTGCTGTATTAAATTGTCTCATCTGAATTGTCCTATGTTTCTGAGATGAATGGCAGGGTTCATATGAGAGAATGAACTCGGTTTCTCATCCACACATATGGCTCTGCTTGAGAGAGATACATCAGCTTGTAACTGCACTCATGGTCTGCTATCAATTTACTTATTTGGACCGAACAAAGAAAAAGAAATCTCCAGATATCGTCTGCATGGGAAAACTGAAGAAAACTCCAAAGGTTTTACTCTTATCCCCTGCATTGTCTGTGATTTACGCAAAATGTTGCTTTCAAGATCAAAGTTTGTAAATGATGACAGAAATCGTGCATAGCATCCTGCTCGAGGTCAACCACACAGGATGCACTTACAAAAAGTGCTTGAGTGTTTATGTGAATGAAGGGAAAAGACGTCGGCATGACATCCAGCCGATTAAAGCTTACCCTCGTGAAGTTACTTTCAGGCTTAAGCATACAAGTGTTGATGGTTTGGTTTTTGTAGGTGAAGGTGATCATGTTGAAGACTATTGCCTCTGGTACAGCCAAGATAATGGACAGGACCCAAATGGAGAAGATCTCAATGGCAGTAAAGAGGGGAATGCCGACCCCCTGCACTCTGCTCCAGGAGGCTACAGCCCTGTACCTGAGCCACAAAAATAAAACTCTCATGAGATTGCTCATTTGTTTTAACATCTCACAACAGAGACATGTCATTAGCTATGTTTTCATCCAAATATGTGCATTTAACTTATGCACAAAAAGTGGAGTATTGCATAAAACAATTGCGAAATTTCTATCCCACACTATAAAAATTACATGATCAATAAGTTATGACAACTCATTAAAATAATTTAAGCCATTTTCAACTTTTTCTTTATGATTTACAAGATTCAACACATTTTTTTTTTTTTTTTAAGTCAGTTTAATGTCATTTAAGTTGAAATGACTTAAACATCTAAGTTGATTGTACTTAAAAAAATGTCAGGCAGCAACTTTGTTTTTAACAGTGCATGTACTGTATTTAAGAAAACAAAATTGTCACTTACTGGTAATAAAAATGGAAGTTGCTGCAATCGGGAAGCCACTGTGGCTCTTTTTTCGTACATTATACATTACTTGTGCCTCAGAGCGAGCAGACGAAATGCAATGAATGCTGTCGTGTTATCTTGCGTTCGGCGGTGGATGCCTGGTGTTTGGGAACTCAGTCATGTGAGACAGTTCTGGGAGGTAATTATCTCCAGCAATTTGATTGGGGGGGTGGGGGCTGTTGTTTTTGCGGATCAAGGGATTTTTTTGGTAAATGTGTTTCCATCATAGTTTATGTACATTCTCTTATCGAATAAATAAATAAACAACAATATACCAACTTTAACTTTTCATAAAATGGATTGATGGAAAGATCCACTTTATTTAAGATCCACTTTATGTGAACTAAACATCTCTGTGAATGACCTCAGAGAAATATGTATAATCTTCCCATTTTCTTTTTAACATCAACACCTGCAAAGCTTGACTGATCAGATTTCTATCGTGTGGGAAAGCTTCTGTGAAAATATTGCCGTGCGTGCAGCTGTGCCAACTTTCAGCTTCTGGTTTACAGCTACAGTATCTAAGATTAATGAAAAGGCTGCTTTGCATTGTAATATGCATATTACTAAAATGCTCACAGATATACTTCAGCTGTTTGTTTGGATATAGTCACTGGTTTGCCTGGCTGCTTGTTTCCCTTTGCTCAAAGTCATGTTTGCTTGTTTGTTTCATTAATATCTTTTCTCTTGTGGGTGATTCTGTAAAACGGTGCATCAAGATTTTATATAACTATATATTTTTTTTATAACCCATTTGAATATTCCTGTTCAACAACAATGGGACATTTATATTTCACTAAGTAGAGATGTATCCACTTTGCCAAAACTTAGACGGATAAGAAAGACGTGATATAATAATAATAATAATAATAATTCATTACATTTACGTAGTGCTTTTCTCGGCACTCAAAGCGCTTTTACAAAGAAGGGGGAATCTCCTCAACCACCACCAATGTGCAGCATCCACCTGGATGATATATGTATTATCTTCATTTAATATGTAAGCTCACACAACATGGGGAGAACGGATCTGACGAGATGTGCTGAACATTTCCTCGGCATGATTCAGAAACTAATTGAAAGCGGCTGTGCTGTTGTGAAATTAAGTCCAGCCGTATGATTCAAGTGATTCATTCTTTAAAAATTGTGACGGGCTGCTAGACATTTGTGGCTCTGATTCGCTCTTATGGTTCTAAATGTCAATGAAACATCATTCACACGGGAAAAAAAGCTGATGGCTTGTTTTTGGCTTATACAGTATCTTAACAATTTGGCCGAAATACAACATTTTAGTTTAGTTTTATTGTATAGACATACGACAAGATAACAGCCATTCTTCCTTCTTTATGGTAGCGTTTAAACTGAAGTGGGCAGGTGGCTTCAGGCTCCTGATGAGGAAAAGACTTTCTAAAGAGAGGTGCCTATTAAAGCTGACCTTATAAACTGGAGGAAGTGCCCTGATTCAAGAAGTGGACGAGCCTTATCCGAAGGTCCTGCCTTTTCCCCTAAACCACATGTGCAAATGCACTAATGTTTCCTGAGAAGGTTTTCATTGGAACCACCCTGATCAAGATGATATGGGAAATACAGCTTTTTCTCATTTCATACAACATTCTTAATTAAAATGCCAAGAGATCTCTGGTTTTAAAATGGTGGATAAATTGAAAAGAAAGAAATTAAGCTTCTTTTTGACAAATTACCTATATATAATTTGAGCTTCTACAGTCAAAATAATTACAAATAAATTTTCTAAACAACTACAAAATATATAGATACAGCAGATGTGGCGACGGGACGTACATCTCCGTTCCCTCCCTCAGGGAATGAGGGTTACCATACGTAACCAAGACGTTCCCTATCAGTCGGTCACTCTCGACGTATGAAAAAAAAAAAAAGCCAGGGCTGGGTCTGCCTCCTCCAGGGGCAGCGCTTGCAGGTTCACCACCTGGTCCCTGAAGGAAGTGGTAGGAACCTTGGGCACATAGCCAGGCCGGGGTCTTAGTACAACATGGTTGTCACCCGGCCCGAACTCGGCCCGAACTCTAGAACTATAGAGTTATCTAGAAATATACAGATAGACACCAGTGTCCAATGAAATGTACTCAATGTACTCAAAACTGGATTTTAAGCTTGAATTGTTAATTGGTTTTGCTCATAAGACAGCATAATGTATTTGTGGCAGAATACAATGATACAATAAAAATGATAGAGTCTGAAAAGTTAGGTCATGCTTGGTTTGAAGACGTACAATAAGCATACAGTGAGATTGAGACAAGAATTGTGAATTTCTTTTTAAAGGATTAGTTCACCTCAAAATGAACATTTCTTCACCCCAATGCCATCCAAGATGTTCATGTCTTTCTTTCTTCAGTGGAAAATAAATTAAATTTTTTGAGGAAAACATTTCAGGATTTTTCTCCACACAATGGACTTCAACAGTAACCAAATTGTTGAAGTCCAAATCAATGCAGTTTCAAAGGGCTTCGAAGCGCTTCAAAGGGCTCTGCACGATCCCAGCTGAGGAAGAGGGTCTTATCTAGCGAAACGATCGGTCATTTTCTAAATAAAATAAAAATGTATATAGTTTTTAACCACAATTGTTCATCTTGTGCTGGTCTGCGATGCGCCAGGCATTACGAAATCACGTTGGAAAGGTCACACAGGACATAGCGGTCTCCTCCATCTGCCTACGGTCTTCATCTGTGTACTCCGGTTCAAAAAGGTAGGGTAGGGTGAAAAACTCCATCTCATTTTCTTCTCCTACTTCAAAATTGTCCGACATCATTGTTTTACCTTTTTTGTTAAAGGGCTTTTGTATTAGTCTTCGCATGTTCGCTTTGTAAACAATGGGGCGGTACTTCCGCCTACGTCCAGCGTCACCTTTCCAACGTGATTACGTAATGCCTGGCGCGTCGCAGACCAGCACAAGACGAATCCTGAAATGTTTTCCTCAAAAAACTTAATTTCTTTTCCACTGAAGAAAGAAAGACATGAACATCTTGGATGGCATTGGGGTGAGGAAATTATCAGGAAATTTTCATTTTGAGGTGAACTAATCCTTTAAATATCTGAATTACAATAAAGAGGAGGAGTGACAGAGTATAACATATCTAGGCCTAAAACCATAAACCCAGCTTCTGACCTTTGTCTCTCCCTGACCCTAAGACCTCGGCTGTGAAACTTGAACCTGTAACCTCAAGGAGGCCTGATGTTTAAAGGTCAAATTAAAGAAAGGTGTGTAGGTAGCTTTTTTTATTAGATGAGTTTCTCTCATCAGTAGAAAAACTCTTTGACAATTAAAAGATTGTGAAAATAAATTAGAAAGGCGAGTTTTTTAAAACGAGGTTTAGAAAATGTAGACACTGAAAGTGGGTGAAGCAGTGATTTACCTGTCCACACTCAAAGCACACAGATTGAGTACTGTAATCCCAACAGATGCTTTCTGGAGGAATGGAACCAGTTTGCACAGGAAGAGTCCAAATGGGCTATCATCAAACGGCCATTTTGTGACAAGCAGCTGCAAGAAAAAAAGGATTGTTCATTTCTATGATTCCTCAGCCATATGACCCACAAACTCTAGTAGAATACACTGCATTGAGATGAATGAAATGTGGATGCATTTTCTTATTTATTTTAAGCTCTTATGTCTGTACATTTATTTATAAAGTTGGAATGAAATGGAGATGTTTAACCATAATTGAGGCAGTCTACATTTCTGGAATTTGCTGGTTTCTGAAACAGTTTAACTTAAATAAGTAGCAGATTGTTTTGCTTTGACTCTCTGTTCCCGTCTTTGGCCTTAAGGGCACACATCTTGTCTTGATGAAATTGATTTAGTGCAGTTTCAATGGCTACTTGTATATCGGCCCTGGCACTTCTTTGTTCGTTGTGTACTTTTGCTAGTCTTCACCTTGGAAGATTCTAGTAGTGTTGAAAACAAAATCCTCATGTCGTCTTTTTTGAAGTGTACCCCGTTTTGAAATGAAGTTTTGCGTCAGTAGAAGGTTTGTGTTTTGTTGGTTTGGACTCATCATTCAAGTGGCCTTGACAGGGTTCTTTGAAAGGGCGTTGTCTTTTGTTAAACAGGAAAAGTGTGTGGATTATGCTCAGGTTTAGAAAGGAAGCTCTCCATGGGTGTATCCTGGCCCTGTTTGTATGAGGAGTGTGGAGTTTAGCACAGATGGAGTGTGTATGTGCATTTGATGTATATTGGAAGTCAGTGGTCTGGAGTGCACAGATGTCTGTGCGTCACAAAACAAGACATGCTAACTGCTGCACTTCTGTTTTAAAACACTGTTGTTGTTTGAGCTTTCAATGTTAAACGGACACCTTTCATCCTAATAGAGAAACTCTCTGGGTCTCCACCCAACATCCTGTTGAAAAGTCCCTCAAAATGAAATTTGTACAAACTGGAAACATTGTGCTAAACTGTTGCACATCGCCTCAGAGAGTGTTTTAACATTATAAATCATATAGATAGACTACAGATAGGAAATTTGACCCGGGTCAATGATGCATAAGAAAGTCCAAGATAAAGAAAAAATATATATATAGGCCTAGTTAAAAACATATGTATTTATACAATTTTGATGAAAGGTTTCAGTATATGACTCTAAAAATGTCATGTGGTGTATCCATCAAGTAAAAAGTATTAAACAAAAATAAATAAGTAAATGTACACAAAGTAAATGAATCTAAAAGTCCCCTTGTGGTGAAAATCAAGTATTTAACATTTATATGTCTATGTGGTGTTTTTGATGTGCTTTAAGACAAACCATGTGAAAATTCATGTCTACACCATGAGTATTTTCTCCTTAAACCTGCAGTGAACCAAAGTTTGAAATTGCGGGTGTTTCTGACTTAACAAGCTACCTTGTAACCAATCACGTCAAAGTGTGATCGTAAACTAGTGGATCTCTGAGCTGGTGTGAGTGAGTGGAGGCAGGGCTAATTTGCATATTCACAGAACCGCTGTGAATATATAATATTCATTATATATTCATTTTATATATATATATATATATAAATATATATATAATACATTTTAGCAAATGAATTGAAAAAATATGCTCTTCATTGAAAAGGTGTCTGAATTGCACTTTTAATGTATTTAAAAAAAAAAAAAAATTCGAGCATCACATCACTGACCCATCTGCTAGAGGCCTCTGTTCACTGTCAAGTACTGAGTTCACTGATGAACAGAGTATTAGACAAGGGAATTTTGGCTAGTGATGAAGCATTAGTCAAAACAGGGCTGTTCATTTGGACGATAGGCCTTCAATCCTCTGTTTATTTTATCAGGCCATATCCCTGCTGTACTCATCACAAAAGCCTCAGTAACCGTAATAGAACGGCCCTGGAGATAAACTCTGAATGACCGTATAATTATAGGGCCCCTTGCCCTGTGCATCTAAGCATCCTCCCAACTTCCTCTGGGTTTTCAGAAATGCCATAGAATAACCATTTTTGATCTTCTTAATGTGAAGAACAATATGAGAACCTTTTATTCCACTACAAAGAACCTTTTGTACAATGGAAACATTCCATTGAGGTTAAAGGTTCCTCATGGAACCATAGATGCAAATCAAGAACCTTTATTTTTAAGAGTGTAGGCTGGTCTTTCTGTCTGATTTGTGAAAAATCCCTTTAAGAACAACATGATGTCATGTTTCCTACCAATTGAAAATAATGAAGAAACAAAGGTGCCTACCTTGTAGACATTGATAGGGATGTCTATGGTGATATAGATGAGGTCTCCAAGAGCCAGGCTGGCGATGAGGGCATTGGGTCCATTTCTCATGCACTTGTTTTGGTAAATAATCCTCAGCAAGGTGGCGTTACCCACCATTCCCACCACAAACACGACACAGGAAATAATTGTGTTAATATACTTAAAAAAGAGCTTGATGGAAGTGGGATCCTTGCAGGGTGGAAGCATGGTATTGTTATCCAGCAGGGCCTTTTTGTTGGTGGGCTGGAGACCCTTATGCACATTGGTTTTGAAGGTAGTATAGTTTTGAAGAAAACTGTCCTGGACTTCCTCTGTTCTATTTATCTGACATATTCCACCAGTGGCCAGGACGGCCATTAGCAAAACCAGTTGTAGTGTCGTAATGCCCATTGCAGAACGCAGTTCGCTCTTTGATTTCCAGATGAAGTGATACGATCCTGATTAGTGCAGCTGTAGAAAAAGAAACAACAGGGCGGAAATCAAAAACACATAATGTTGTAAAGTTTAGTTTGTCACAGCTCACACACACACACACAAAATAAAGAGACATACGATGCAGGCCTCAGAATGAAACAAAATCAAAGAGAATTACTTAAAAGTATAACACTAGATGCGCAAAACTTCAACACAACTTCAAAAGGGATTTAGTGGAGGAGCACAGATGGAGAGTGCCAGTACGAGTTACTGTCATGCTATGGGGACGAGACGTTGCCTTTCCTGTCATCCCAGGCAAGTACCCATCAGTGCTGGCATGGTGCTAGTGGCACAGCACCAAGCTTTTGTTTTTTCATTTGTAATTTTAAAAATGCACCCGTTGCATGGCTTTCATCACTTTGGTTTCCTCAACACACATTTCCGCTCTGGTTTGCGTTTGGCACTCATTAGGGCGGTTTCCCAAACTTAAACATGGAAAAAAGATGTATTTTGGAATTTCACTATAGGAAATGTTCTAGTAATTTACTACAGCTTAATAACAATTCAGGTTCATATCAATCAGATACCTTTTTGATAACACTTTGCAATAAGGTTCCATTTGTTAGATATCATGAACTAATAATACATCTAAAGCATTTATTAATCTTATTTAATATTGATTTCAACATTGACCATTACTACATTATTAAAAGTTAATATAATTTAACAGACCTGAACTAACATGAACTTACAATAAAGAGTTGTATTTCTATCAACGAACATTAAAAAAGATTAATAAATACCAATCTATTTCTCATTGTTGAAGTGGTACCAAATAATATTTTAACATTACAGTGAAGCCATATAAATTTCATTAGATATGCTGTTCGAAAAGAGCATAAAAGTTCTATTTTTTTATTCTTAAAAAGTTGCTAATCACACACACAAAAAAAGAATCTCTTTCAAATAAGTTGTGCAATTTTATCCATAACAAATGTAGCCTATTCGTACACAAGAATCACAAGTGAGAAAAGTTAATCAACTCTCATCTTGTTTGGAATCATTTGAAACCCCCTTTCATTATCTTGACAGCAAAGGAACACTTCTGAGCCAAGATGTGTTTCCTGTTCAAAGTCCCTGCCACCACCTGGTACACAAGGAACTATTTAGTAGACAGCCCTTCAAGTAGCATCTCAGTTTAGCATCAGCTAGGCACTAAAGAGATCCTGAACGGCACGTAAACTGTTACACTTATGAATTATAAATGCCTCCTGGTTTTTCACCTACCGCTCCTTAAATGTCTGCCTTCCCCAGGATCCCGTCAGTCAATCAGTCAGTGAGTTAGTTAGACGAATATTCGGCTAGAGCCCCCCAGACATCTGTGTGGTATCATATGAGTAATTAACCAACTATCAAAGTGTAGCAAGATCCCATTTGGACGCCACGACGCACCAAAGCTGCTGTGAAGGGGCTGCGCATTCTGTCTCCTGCTTTTCCTGTGGAGAGTTGCTGTGTGTGTGTGTGTGTACGTGTGTGTATGTGAGTGTTTAAGAGAGAGCACTTTGACGGGGTGGGATTGCAAATCTCCACCTCCCCCCTCGGCCGGGAGGGGGGCCCCAAAGGAAACACCAGCGCTCGGTGAGGCACAGCCTGCCTGACTGTCAACAGTCAGCCGAAGCTTGGGAAGCATCAGGAGGAATTACAAATCCTCTCCTGAGGTTTGCCGCCTTTCTCTCCCTCGATCTTTGTCGTTTTCTTTCTCTCGCCCTGACAGAGCCCTTGCCACCATGTCATAACCTTCTCCCAAATGATCAGCAGCGATATTTGCATCTGACAAACTCACCTACGAGTCCTTTGCTTTAGATGCGATACTGGCTGATATGCAGGAGGGGTTGTGGGGGACGGTGGTGGGATCGAGAGCCAAATGTGCCTTGGACTTTCTATGTCTGAAATATCACAATGTGGGTGGTCAGACTCAGGGGAAAACTTGATTGCTCATGTGAACATAAAAGCCCACATAAGCCTTGGGTTCAAGTCTGCCTTATACCAGCCTTACATAAATTGAAGCTATTTTGGATTCTTTTTCATTATGTGCTCTGGCAGCATGATAGGCTGTCTTTAAGAAGGTCGATTGGAACAACAAGCTCATCTAAAGCAAAGTTCCTGGCTGACTACATCACTGTCCATTATGCAACCTAAACATCTATGCCTATAAAATGGGCCATTATCAATATGGGGTCTAAGTGCAGCCAGGAAGGCTTATCAGTATTGTAAACAGGCACCTAAGCTGAAACTGCAACTGTACTTGTTTCTAATAAAACATTGACCTGAATATCATTACAACTTAGTGGTCTATGGTAATGTTTTATTTATGCCTAATGCCTCCTCATTACTGAAGCTTTATCAAGTTGTCTTGAGATTTAGAGGTTTACCTCATTTTGTTCTGTATGCAAGGGTTGACTGAACCTATCTGACAACATGTAGACTGTTCTATTGGTAAACATGTATTAACAAAGCACTAATTTGTGTGTAGCCTTCATATCTAACAACATAGGCTAATTAATGTTTTCAGCTTTCAGCACAGCACTGTTTTAAAGATTTTAAAACAGATTTTGGCAGATGTCAGTGCTTTAAGCATACAAAGTATCTTATGCTCACCAAGGCTGCATTTATTTTATCAAAAATACAGTAACAACGGTGATACTGCTAAAATAAATGTTTGCTATTTTAATATATTTGAATGTAAAGCTGAATTTTCAGCATCATTACTCCAGTCTTCAGTGTCACATTTCCTCCAGAAATCATTATAATATGCTGATTTTGTGCTCAAAAAACATTTATTATTATTATCATCATAAAAATGGTTGTGCTTCTTATTATTTCTTTGGAAATCATGATATATTCAGCATTCTTTGATGAATAGAAAATTCAAATGAACTCAAAACAGTATTTATTCAAATTGCTTGTAATGTGAAAGTCTTTTCTGTCGCTTTTGATCAATTTAATGTATCCTTACTGAATAAAAGTATAAAATAAAGAATTTTTTTTTCTTTTCTTTCTTTAAAGAAAATAATTTACTGACCCCAAACTTTTGAACATTATTATATTATGTTATATTTTATATTATATTATACCATGCTATATTATACTATACTATACTATACTATACTATTTTTTCCCCTTTATTTCATTTCTGGTCCACTGGTCTATTCTAGCGTTGACCGTATAGCAGCACCACATCAGCAATGTGCAAATTAATTGATGACTAAAAAAAGACTGTTACTGTAACTTTTAAAAGTAAAAATCCCAAATAGTTATCCTCTGTCCATCTAGCTCATATTCTCATCACGTTTCAACATGGCCAAATGCTATGGGCAGTGCAATTCCCCCTCTCATTCCATTTGTACGTGCATCTTTTAATTGGAGTGTTCATTTGCAGCTAATCAGCCTGCCTAGTATTAATTGTGACTTAATTGGGTAATACTAATATTTATTGCCATTCAATTTTAAAACGATTGTGTTTTCTTTAATTGTAGGCATGAATTCATAATAGCTCTTGAATAAGTCATGGTCAACAGTGGCATATATTTTATTAATCGTAACGTGATTTGCTGACAGGATCCTTTTTCACAGAGTCCCTCAAGTCTGCTGGTAGTTTCAATGGTGTCACAACTTTTGGGGGAAAGGGAGAGAGAGAGAGAACGAGAGTATGTGTGTGTGTGTGTGAGAGAGAGAGTTGAGTTTGGAGTCTTTGTTAATCAAGACATTAATATATAAAATGATGAAACCTTTACCTGGTCCCAGTTGTTTTGGGCTTTCATGTTGTTGTGCTGTTGTTGTTTGGGCTCTTCATCTGGTATTAATGGCATTCTGTCTGAACTCAAAGATGGCAGGCTGCCTGGTAATTCATATGCTTGTTCTCTGATGGCATCTGTGAAAATGTGCTCCGTGCATATTGGTACATACCCTGTGGGAGGGAGCAGGAGCTCAAACCTCTGACTGAGTGGGATGTACGTGGTTTCATAACTGGGGCATTTGCACCAAAAACAAAAGAGAGCGAGAAAGAGAGAGGGAGGGAGGGAGGAAGAAAGACTGGGAAAGAAGGCCAATTTGATTTTCTTATATGTGACTGTGATTGACATTCTAATACAGATGATGGTACTGGACTGAAGAACCAGTGGCGAATAGTTCGTGTTGAAGTACTGAAGATATTAGAATATTGTAATGAATCATATGAAACAATTAGCACACACAGTGTCACACACACACACACACATTCAAATTGTGAATGTCAAGCTTCTGTTTTCTATAGACCTTATGTAGCTCCGCCCCTTTTCAGCGCTGCGCTCGTTGTCTTTTGTCTTCCGGTCTGTATTTTCACAGCGATCTTGCGTATTTATGAATGAACGGCTCGTTTTAAAATCTTCCCGGTCGACTGACATTTGTTAAGACATCTGATTTAAACATTACAATCCTCATGATAACTTTCGTTAACTTTACATTAAGTAAATCCACTTCAAAAGCGAATTACTCCTGGCCATAGAAATGTACAGAGCGACCGCAAAAACGGAAGTTCAAAGACAATATTCTAAAGATGGCGGCGCCCTTGTTTCTCTGGTGCATAAGGTCTATAGCAGAGTGGATTTAAACTTATAAGCTCCAATAAAATATCACAATAGTAGTCCAAATGTGTGCTATATTCCAAGTCTTTGTACTGAAACAATACACATTTTTGAGCCTTTGTTCACCTTCATCTCTGCCATTCCAGTTGCGTCTAATTTCAATCATGCTCTATTGCAATCAGTCATGTCTATTTCTGAAGATATATTCATCTATAGCCTATTCGTCATTCAAAAAGGGAAACTGATGCTGCAGATACACAAACCATAAGCAGTGCGTGCTTACCGTTTTGAATATCAATCCTGCTAAACACTTTCTTTATTCCACTCCGCTCATGTTAATATTGAAATATTCGCCAAGGAACACTCAGGTAAGATGACGTAACATTAGAACAGCCTTCTATCTGTACCTGTTCTCTAAGCTGAACAGCCAATCAGAGTTCTCTCTCTCACCGAGAGTATTTCAACATTTGTGAATCGGCCGAAAAAAAGCAGACGAGGACCAATTTCAGCCGACTGTGCGGAACACACTGAGAAAACTTTGTCGCCCGACGCACAAAAACTGCCCGACGGCTGACCGCCGGCTTGGTGTGTCCCGGGCTTTTAAAGTATGTTTCTCAGATAAACTTCTAAAGTCATATGACTTCAGTATAGAGATAGAATACTCTGAACATCTGAAGGTTAAATAAAATATAAGGGTTAGATCAGAGATAGCTTACAATTTCAGGTTACCACTTTCACTGATATACTACTTTTATGTTACTTCAAAAGTGCTTTTTTGCTCTTTTTGGAGCTCGAAAAAAATATAGAATGTATAAAAATGGCATAAATCACATAAATCCCTACCTGAGCGTCTCTTTTTCATGCAATATTTTGCTTAACACCTCTTCTTGTGTTTCGTATCAAAGAATAAAAAGAAAAGATAAAAAAAATGGAACAGCATGAAAGTGAGTGAATTATGATGCAGTTTTCTTTCTTTCTTTCTTTTCTTCTTCTTTTTTTTTTTTTTGTGGAACTATTCCTTTAGACTGACCAGCATCTGTGGACAACAGAGACTTACTTACACTGTTAGTTGCGCAGTCTCCACCATCATCAGTTTGTCCATGCAATATACTTTTGCTGTAAAGAAAGGATGATTTATGAATGATCTGGAGAAGCGTTCACATTAGTCATTTTACTGCGACACCAGAAGGTCTAAGGTCATGAGAAGTGCTCCTACAGTATTATCTGTTCGACAGTGCAGACAGACAGTTATGCTCTAGAGATTATGCTACTCCGTTTAAAATAAGCACGTTTTAAAAACTTTTGACGAGCTGAGAAGTTAAATCATTTTAAATGATGGTGTATGCCCTTTTGTCAAGCTTGTTTGCAATCTAAAAAAAGCAATTTTGAAAAGGGTTTGTGGTTAATACAATAATAATTCAACAGCATAAAAACAAGATTTATTTCTTGCTTACAAGGTCAGCTACACAGCATTAATAGTCAACAGATGGACACCATCAAGTGAGTCAACTTCATTGTTAGCATTGTGTGTTCATACAAAATAAAAATAAATAAAATACTATGCTCTGTCATAAATTGTAGCTTTCATGTTGTGTTGATGGCCAAACTCAAACTCTCAGACATAGAGAGTGATAGCATGAGTCTAAGAAAAGTCAGTGAGGCTTGTAACACATTCCTGAAGAACCCCTTGCCTAATCTGCCTTTTGTCAGACATGTTCATTGCGAGAAGCGATAAGGTCTGAGCGCACGTCTATATCTGGGACATGCTTGCTGCATAAGCTCTTAAATAAACCCTTGGGGGACGTCTAGAACTTATAGAAGCTATAACCGCTCATCCTCCAGGAAACTCTTTCTATTTAGCAGAGACATAAGTCACATGTTTGCCGAAAGTTTGGAAGTTTTTCATTTTGTTTATAATGCAAATTCAAAACAGTCTAGAGAGAAAGAATGAATTATTAGAAAGGCTTTATTTATTTTGCAGATAAATAAATTAGAGACTAGATTACTTGATTTTGTCCAATTGAAGACAACACAAAGTAAAACACACACACACACACACCAAAAAACAGAGACAGAGTGTACTGTTTACAGTAACATGCACAAAGATATATCATTGACTTTCCAATGAGTTAAGGTGACTTTGATTTATTGATTGATTGGTTATAAGTCTCCACAAGGAAATGTTTACAGTACATGATATACGTAACCATAAAATAAAGTTAAAAGGTTCTCTACAATGACTGCATACTCAAAAATAATTATATATATAGTGCAGCACAGCCATTTTCGACATTGATAATAATAAGAAATGTTTGAGCACCAAGTCAGCATATTAGAATGATTTCTGAAGCATTATGTGAACTGAAGACTGAAGTAATGATGCTGAAAATTCAGCTTTTTCATCACAGGAATATATTTCATTTTAAAATATATTCAAATAGAAATAAGTTATTTTAAATTGTAATACTATTTCACAATATTGCTGTTTTTACTGTATTTTTAATCACATAAATACAGCTTCAGTGAGCATAAGAGGCTTCTTTCAAAAACAATATAAAATCTTACAGGCGCCAAACTTGTGTATGTATGTAAATGTGTAGTGCAGCTCTAAAGGGAAGTGGTTGTAATGCAATATAGTCACATTAGTACAGGGATAAACTGTACAGACTAATGGCAGTGGGCAGGAAGGATTCACTGTCTCTCAGTGATACACCAGGGCATGATAATTCAAGAACTACAAGTGCTCTTGTCATGGAGGTCTCCATAATATTTTAAAGTTTGGACAGCACCCTCCTCTTGGCCACCACCTTCAGTGAACTACTGTACTCTCCAAGACAGATCCACAAACTCCACTGCATAAAAATGACACTTGCTACTGTAGGCTGAATATTCATATTCTGCATATTTTGAATGGTGGACTAAGGCCTTTCGTGTATGTTCTGGATGTTATTAGACCAGTCAACGCTGCTGTTCAGGTGCATTCCCAAGTACTTAGAGGAATCTACCGTGTGAACATCCTCCCAACGGATGTAAACTGGGGTGAAAGGTTTCCTCTTCCTATTATAAGTCCAGAGCCATCTTCTTTGTTTTTTCCACATTGAGCTTAAGAGGATTCTGGTCACACCGGTCCACAAAGACACTAGTGATTCCTCTGTACTATGCCTTCTCTCACACATCCAACAATCAAAGTGTCATCTGAGTATTTCTGTAGGTGACATGACCCAGTGTTGTATTTAATGTCAGCTGTATGAAGAGTTAACAGGAAGGGAGCCAGGACTTTACCCTTGGGAGCTCCTGTAATATTGAGCACCTGATCCGACACACAGTCCTACAACAAAACATACTTGAAATCATTTGAGGTTTTTTTTTTTTGTTTAAAGAAATGAATATATATTGAGCAAGGATGCATTAAATTCTTTAAATTAAATTCTGTAAAATACTTTTACATTGCATTGCATTTGCAGAAATATCGATTTCAGATAAATACTGTTCTTTACATCTTCCCATTCATTAAAAAAAATTAAGCAGAACAACTAAACATTGATATTAATCAGAAAGGTTTCTTAAACACCAAATCAGCATATTAGAATGATTTTTGAAGTATCATGTTCAGCTTTGCCATTTAAAGAATAAATGATGCTCTAAAATATATTACAATAGAAAGAAAATTATTTTAAACTTTAAAAAACATATATAAAATACAATATGTAAAATACAAGATATGTGAAATACAAGGTATATTATAGGTATTTTTGATCATATGCAACTGAGGCTTCTTTCAAAAACATGCTTTTCAAACCCCAAACTTTTGAACAGTAATATAGGTCCAGTGCAATAAATACATAAAAGACGCCCTTCATTCTAAAGTTCTCTAGATGAGCAAAGGGCAGAGGATATAATCTTGAGGCAAAAAAAAAATTGAAAGAAAAATGCAGTTTTTCTGTTTTGCTAATTTGATTCTTGTCATGTATTATATCGTGTAGACCTGCAGTTTCATTGCCTAGCGTTTATGAAATAAGACATTCATAAAAATGAAATAAGACATGAGTGTGAGGTAGGCTATACAAATAAAGAGAGAATATGTTGTAGCTTTCTTGGTAGCACATCAAGTAATAGAAGCTATACTGGAGTCATGATGTATTGCAATGGAACTTGCAGTTGATGAAGTATATGTCATACAGTTAATTAAGTATAAGTTTGTTGAAGAGCTGCTCTGACAGATTTGATGAGTTAATTCAGTTAAACAGACAGACTTATTAAAATGGATAACTCATGGGCCGATTGCGTAAACTGCTTAGACTAGTTTTACAAGTTAGTCATCTATTTTTTTTTTTCTTCAAGACTCGTCATAAATTCTTTAAGTCAGTTACATAAAAAGGTCGATTGGCCTAATTTTAATCTGAAAATTAAGACCTCGAGTCTTTTCACGTAGTGTTTAAGCGTAGCGCGTCTGTGCACGTCACCACGTATCACACACATGACCAGCGTCGCCCAATAGTGAGCCTACATGGTGACGTGCAACACAGACGCGCTACGCTTAAACACTACATGAAAAGACTCGAGGCCCAGAGAGAAGGAAATGAAAAGTGGAATAAAGTCGTTATTTTTGTTTGTTTTTGCGCACAAAAAGTATTCTCGTCGCTTTATAAACTTAAGATTGAGCCACTGGAGTCACTTGGACTATATTAACGATGTCTTTAATACATTTTCTGGGCCAGCAAGTTATAGTGTCTTAGAAGCCTATGGAGGAGTGAGCCAGCTCTCAGATTTAATCAAAAATATCTTAATTTGTGTTCCGAAGATGAACGAAGGTCTTACGGGGTTGGAACAACATGAGTGTGAGTAATTACTGACAGAATTTTCATTTTTGGGTGAACTAACCCTTTAACTTAGCAGCTATGCAACCGGCCTACATTTCATTTAGAGTGATTCATTAACAGAAGTGACTCATAAGAACCATTTATTAGTGAATCGGACAACACAGGACACAGTTTGAAAACTGTTGTTTTGGGGTTTCAGGACTCCCCTTATGATTTCTTGGAAACTTGAAGGGAGACTACAAATACATGTCTACTTGCTGAATATTAGCCACTGAACCTGAACAACATTTCAACAGCACATTTTCCCATCTCACTGCTAAGCTCTAAACAAAAAAAGTTCAACCACCCTTAAAATCTACTAAGCATTCTTATGTGCTCCTTAAACATAACCTCACCGAGAGCAGGTCGACTCAAAGCATCTGCAAACAATTATAGAAATAGCATGTGAGATACAATATCAACACAGCTGGCCAAACCTGAGTGATCAGCAGAATCACTCAAGGGGAAGTTTTAGTTTTAAGTCAATAATTGCATCCATGTGGTCTATAAAGACGGGCTTTTGTATCAATGTCAGATATTTGTAAATATTATAAAAAGGAATTGATGAAACTATTAGAACCTGGTGCTTTTTGTAGCATGCAGTTATTTCGTGTTGTTGAGGGAGTACGCTACCGTGAGAAAGTTTGGGGTCAGTAAGATTATTTATTTATTTATTTATTTATTTATTTAAAGACCTTAATATTTTTATTAGATGTGTATTTCAAACAAATGTTGTTCTTTTGAACTTTCTAATCAAAGAATCCTGAAAAAAAAAAAAAAGTTTCCACAAAAGTATTAAGCAGCACAATCATTTTCAAAATTATATATATATATATATATATATATATATATATACATATACATATACATATACATATACATACATATACATATACATATATATATATATATATATATATATATATATATATATATATATATATATATATATACTTTCTTTCTTTTTTTCTTTTTTTATATTAGAATGATTTCTGAAGGATCATGTGACACTGATGACTGGAATAATGATGTTGAAAATTCAGCTTTGCCAACACGGGAATAAATTACATTTTAAAATATATTACAATAGAAAAGTTATTTTAAATTGTACTAATATTTTACGATATTACTGTTTTCTCTGTATTTTTTATCAATAAGCTAAGAGACTTATATAAAAAAAATATATTAAAAGAAGAGAACTTTTTCTGACTTTTTTTGAAAAAAATAACTGACCACAAACTTTTGAATAAAAAAGTGTATGTTCACAGTGCTTAATGTATCTAAAATGATTTAATTTGCATTATCATATTTTTTAAATTATGATTTATGAATACATCTTGTATAAACTGTTCAGGACATGACTTCTTGCAGGTGCTTAGAAATCAGTAACACCCCAAACATACTTTAGCCGCAGTTCCAAATGAGTGGCAAATGAGCGTAATCAGTCAATGGGGCTTTCTCTTGATTGCAAACAGCGTAACGTTAAGTTTTGATGTTTTCCACATGGACGATTACCACAAAGTCATTAGAGGGCTGTTATGAAAGCATTCTCAATGACTTTAGCTACCCTTCAGCCTTTTTAAAGGAGCGCAGAACATTTATGTGAGTTAATCAACATTGGCCCTGCTTTACTTCTGTTTCTCTGCCTGATGTGTACCACAGCTCTGGGCAATGATTTGTCAATTGGCAAGTTCCCTGCGTTCCTCAGCCAATGATGGTACCAGAAGAAAGTACAACCCAATACAGAGAGGCTTCATCGCAAAGAATGCACATTGTTTTAGGAGTACAGATCTGGATTGTGTTCTTTTAACTAAACCATGTGATCCCATTTCAAACAAAATGTCAGGTTACCGAACTCTGAAAAATATTCCAGTGGAGGAAGATGACATTAATATGTTAAATCTGTAACTTTTAAACATCAATGTTTAAAGTGTACAAAAGTTTGGGGTAATTTATTTTGTTTGTTTTTGTTTTTCAAAGCAGTCTCATCCCACCTAATTCAACTTAACTTCAGTTCAGTTTCCTCATCCTTCCCTCGGGTCATTTTGACCCGGAAATTACAAATAGAATTTTTGTTTTGTTTTGTTTTATCAAAATGAAATCAAATAAGCTTTCTGGACAAAAATAAAATTAAGTATAGTTTTAGGGCTTCGGGTCATTATGACCTGCGAGGGAAGGATTTGTTACAAGACAAGAGGGAAGAATGAGGGTTAATTTTAAGTACAATCAAATTGGGTAAGGCAACTTATTTCTGTGATATGCTGATTTAGTGCTTAAGAAACATTTCTTATTGTCAATGTTGAAAACTGTTGAGCTGCTCAATATTCATATTCAATTCAGTTCACATCTATTTGTATAGCGCTTTTCACAATACATATAGTTTCAAAGCAGCTTTATCCATGGGCATCCTGAGGTAGAAACAGAAAGGGAAATGGAAAAGAATTAGTGTAACTGCTGTTCATAACATTTCAAGCAATCTTGTGCATTTGATCTGATATAACTGGAGTATAAGGTTATGAGATGCATTATGTGAATGCTTGGTTAAAGAGATGTGTCTTTAATATATATTTAAACTTGGAGAGTTTGTTTGAATCCCGAACATTATCAGGATGGCTGTTCCAGAGTTTAGGAGCCATATGTGAAAACGGTCTCCCTCCTTTAGTGTACTTTGCTATCCCAAGTATTACCAAAGACCAGAGTTTTGTGACCTTAAATAGCGTGATGGATTGTAGGGCGATGGAAGATCTGTTAAATACACAGGAAATAAACCATTTTGATGCGGAACTTAATAGGTAACCAGAGTAGAAATTATACATTTGTGGTTATGTGATCACATTTTCTTGACCTGATAGGAACTCTAGCAGCTTAATTTTGGACTAACTGTAGTTTGTTTATTGAGGATGCAGGACAACCATCTAGAGGTCATGAATACATGAAATATGGTTTTCAAAAATTACTGGTCATCCAATATTTTATATCATTAACACACTCTGTCAACTTGGATAATTTAGAATTTGTATCTGGTCGTGATGAAATTATATAACTGAATATCATCAGCATAACAGTAGAAACTAATTACATGTTTTCTAGTAATATTACCAAGGGGCAGCATGTAAATTGAAAATAGCAGTGGACCTAAAACAGTCCCTTGCGGCACTCCATAAATTTACTAAATATACTGACATTAACTTGGATAATTCCCCGTTTAAATCATTAAAATAGCAATGGTAATTTTGCAATCAATCTAAGAGTATGGCATGATCTATAATGTCTACGCAGCACTAAGATCAAGTAAAATGTCTCGGTTATGTATGGTAACCCTCGTTCCCTGAGGGAGGACGTACGTCATGACCGATGAATAGGAATCTCGCTAGAGAGGCCAATCTACTTCGAGTGAAACTAAACAAGCCAAGGCACATTGGCGTGCAATCATTTGCATCAGCTGTTCAGCCACGCAGCGCAGGTATATAATAAGCATAAGGTGCGATTGCACTTCAGTTTTTTGCTGAGGAGCCAAGCCTGATAAGCTGGCCGCCCTGGCGGGCAGCAGCAGATGTGGCGACGGGACGTACATCTCCGTTCCCTCCCTCAGGGAATGAGGGTTACCATACGTAACCGAGACGTTCCCTATCAGTCGGTCACTTAAAGGCGTACGCACGTCTTGTGGACGGCGCCCGTGCAGAAGTGATGGTGTTAAGTACCTCTGGGGGTAAGTCACCTAGAACCTCCTCCAGACATGGAGTTTCCAGAGGTCCGGACGCGGGTGCCATAGGTTGCCGGTCGGAGTCAGAAGGTCCTTCCTCAGAGGAATGGGCCAGGGAGGGACTGTCACGAGGAGCATGAGTTCTGGGAACCAGGTCCGGGTGGACCAATAGGGAGCCACCAGAAGGTCCTGCTCCTTGTCCTCCCTGACTTTGCACAGGGTCTGCGCAAGTAGGCTCACTGGGTGAAACGCATATATGCGGAGGCCCCGGGGCCAGCTGTGTGCCAGTGCATCCATGTGTTCCCTCGGTCAGGGAGTAAAACAGCTGGCAGTGGGAGGTCTCTGAGGAGGAAAACAGGTCTAACTGAGCCTCCTCGAACTCTCTCCAGATCAGCTTAACCGCCTGGGAGTGGAGTCGCCATTCTCCCGGGAGCACAGCTCGTGACAGCTTGTCGGCCATACGGTTGAGCACACCAGGGACATACATGCCGCGAAGCGACCTCAGATGCTTCTGACTCCAGAGGAGGAGATGGCGGGCGAGTTGCGACATGTGATGGGAGTGTAAACCACCTTGTCGGTTGATATACGCAACAGTCGCAATGTTTTCCATACGGACCAGCACATCCCTGCCCTGTAGCGGCTTCTTTAAGCAGCTCAGAGCGAGATGTACTGCTAGCAAATCGAGGCAGTTGATGTGCCAATGCAGTTGGGGGCCCTTCCACACCCCTGACACTGCATGCCCATTGTACGTTGCACCCCAGCCGGCATGCTGTGAACACCACAGCATGCCTGGACACCTGTTCCAAGAACGAGGGGTATGACCACAGGCTGAAGGTCTGGCAGCACGTCGGTGTGATTGTCACCCGATGGGTGCCGTGATGCCCGTGCTGAAGCGGTCTCCTATGGAGCAGCCCGAGCGGAGTTAACGCTGCTGCCACTGCCATATGCCCCAGGAACCTCTGAAAGAATTTCAGAGGGACTGCCGTCCTGCCTTTGAATGTGTTCAAGCAGTTCAGCACCGACTGAGCGCGTTCCTCTGTGAGGTGCGCTGTCTGTGCGACCGAATCCTGTCTCCGGGAGGCGGCCCATAGCGGAGTCTGAGTGTGCTGAGCAACAAATACCTGGTTCCATGGGGCAGGAGTTGCAGGAGGCGGCTGGGTTGCGTTCTCGAACCGCACACTGCTGCCCGCTGGCGATAGAAGAGGCGGATGGTGAGGATTCTCTCCCCCCTCTGCTCTTCGGGCCCTCCTCAGACCCAGAGACGAGAGGAACTGCTCTTTTATTGAGAATTTTGGTACCGCTGGTTTTGAGGCCAGCGGCAGAACACAAACAAAGGGGAAAAAAAAGATTTTCCACTCAGCCCTCTTCCGGGGGAGGGAGCGGTGCGGTCACCATCTCCCAATGAGCAGTCCCATCCATCTCTGGGTCGCCCGTCCTAGGGCCGCTTACTCTTGGCTTTGCCGCTCTTCTTGGCGGGGGCCTGGATAGGCGGGGCGGCCTGGCTCCACGGTGCCGTTTAGGTGGAGGCTGCTGCTGCTGCAGCGCGGGCAGACGCAGAAGTCCGCCCCCGGCGACGAGCAGACTGAGGGGCCGCGGGCGGTGTGGTGGAAGCAAAATGTGAATGTGAGATGAGAATGTGTTTGATGGCCTCAGTCTGCTTTTGTACAGCCAAGAATTGCTGGGCGAAGTTCTCGACCGCGTTGCCGAAGAGGCCGGTCTGGGACCTGGTGGAGTTAAGGAACCGGAGCTTGTCGGTCTCCCTCATGTCAGCCAGACACAGCCAGAGATGGCGTTCCTGGACCACCAGTGTGGACATCGCACAACCCACTGACCGTGTGGTGACCTTCGTCGCACAAAGCGCGAGGTCCGTTGCGGCACGAAGTTCCTGGAGAACTGACCACCCTCGTGCAGTTCCTTCAGTGCCTTGGACTGATGGACCTGCAGCAACACCATGGTGTACATGGCAGATGCGGCTTCCCCACAGGGCTTGTAAGCCTTGCCGGTTAAGTCCGAGGAAGGGAAACACGGTTCTCCACGCCAAGTGGAATTAGGGCACAGCTGCATAGCAACGGCCCGCTCCACTGGCGGGATAAGCGTGTATCCCTTAGCCGCCCCGCCATCAAGGGTGGTGAGGGAGGAAGAGCCACTGGGACGGTTTCTGGCAGTAAAAAGTGCCGTCCACGTCCCCGTGAGCTCCTCATGCACCTCTGGGAAGAAAGGCACTGGGGTGGGTTGCTGAGAACCAGCGCGTGCCACCCCGAGATACAAATCATCCAGCATCAAGGGCTCGGGACACGGTGGAGGGTTCCACACGAGCCCGATCCTGTTGGCGGCCCGGGAAAGCATGGCCATCATCTTCGGGTCCGACTCGGGCACCGCTGGCACACCCGAAGGAGGCAGCGACGCCGAATCATCGTCCGCGGAGAGGTCTGACCCACCCTCCGATGCAGCGATCGACATCTGGTCATCGCGGGGAGCACCGAAGGAAACGACTGGTACACACCTCGAGGATGGTCCAGCGCATTCCGTTGGTGACTCTTCTGGCTGCGGAGCGTGAGAGGGATGAGGGTTCCTAGGGGGTTGGTTCCCAGAAGGAAGCGCGCTCACCGTGATCCTCAGGTCTCCCGTATCAGTGCCCGAAGCAACCCTCTGAGGAGGATTAGATCGAGGCACAGACACAGGGACTCCGCCCCTTTGCAGGAACAATTGTCTCGACTGCAGCTCCGCGATGGTCATCTTCCCACAATGGGTGCATGACTCATCCACGAAGGCTGCCTCAGCGTGTTCGAGGCCCAGACACACGAGGCAGCGATCATGACCATCCCGCGATCCCAGGTAGCGACCGCATCCAGAAACACATAGATAGAATGTCATCTTTAAAAAGACGCTTTCTATCTGTGTAAGCTCTTTTAGGGACTGCTCTCGCTTGTGCTGAAGCACGCAGGGGAACTGTCACCGCGAACACAGACAGGAATGTGCACCTGTATGTGCGCTGTCTCTCTCTCGCTGGTCTTACCAGCCGTCAAAACTGCTTTTGAGCGCTCTCACCTGCGCACCTTACCAGCTGTGAAAACAGCTTTTTGCAAAGGGCAAAAACAGAAAAAGAGAGAGAAAAAGACCGATCGCGCTGCTGTGCTGTGACGCCCGCACCAGAGTGGAGAGGTCCGAAAAAAAGCTGGCTCGTTGAATTCACAATCTCCTGAGAGTTTGTAGAAAGCATTGAAGTGCTTGGCTCCAAAGCAAAAGACTGAAGTGCAGTCGCACCTGCTGCTCATTATATACGTGCGCTGCGTGGCTGAACAGCTGATGCAAATGATTGCACACCAATGTGTATTGGCTCGTTTAGTTTCACTCGAAGTAGATTGGCCTCTCTAGCGAGATTCCTATTCGTTGGTCACGACATACGCCGAGAGTGACCGACTGATAGGGAACTAGTATTGAGGTACAGCCTTGGTCATAAGCTAAAAGTAAGTCATTTGTAATTTGAATGAGCCCAGTCTCTGTGCTATGATGGGGCCTCAATCCTAAATGGAAGGAGCAAAGATTTTTTTTAAAATATATTTTAGAAATAAATTGAAGATTCGAAATGGGTCTGTAATTTGCCAATTCATTTGGATCTAGTTGTGGTGAGGCTTAATAACTGCCAGCATTAAAGGGGTCATATAATGCCATTTTTGTACAAGCTAATATGATTCTTTAGGGTCTAAATTAAAAGTTTGTAATATACTTTAATTAAAAATTCTCATTAGTATTGTAAGAAAACACAAATTTTACCTGGTCAAAAACAGTTCTGTTTTCAGCACGCCGTTTCAGTGCATGTGTCTTTAAATGATAATGAGCTTTGCTCACCCCGCCCCTCTGTTCTGTGGGTACACCGTATTAGACATTCTCTGACCGTATCTAACACAATAACCACGTGTTATTCGTTATAAACGTGGGATTATGAATTATATTGAGAACGTCGTACATAGAAAACATGCCGTAATGTACCCTGAGTGTAAACCTTAGACGCATTCATCGTGAAGCCTGCAGCAAGGTTTGCAAATTTCGCAAAGATTAATATAAATACTAATATAAAGGTTAATAAAACATTACACTCACATCTTCTGGGGGTTCAGCAGGAACACGTTGGTACCGATCCGTTTTTTCTCGTTTGTGAAGCTGTCTGGTGTGAAATGATTCGCGCAAACATGAAAGCACAGACGATCGTGGGGAATCCCCGTGAGGGAATCCCCGCGTCAATCCTTTGGGCAGATTGCTTCAAAAACAAAACTCAGCCACTGCTTCTTCAACGGCTCGGATTTAGGAACATCCAAATGACTGCTGTGTTCCTTATTACATCTAAGAACAGAACACCACAATCGCTTAGACGCCATTCTACTCCAGCATATCAACAATGGCGGACTACTATGACGACGGCTGTCACAGCTTGCTCAGGGCGGGTCTTGTGTTGAAACACGGCTGTCAATCACAATAGCGGGAGGGGCGTACGATCTTATGACGTCACAATATCGAACGGCTTGATTTCAGAGATGGTCAAACATATAAGGAGATTAAAACAAAACCACTGGATGGATTTTTATCATGATAGGATGGTTGTGTACAGGCACTGCCAACAGACATTTCAGTGCAATCAACTTGTAAAAGTGCATGTACCATTATATGACCCCTTTAAGGGTCTTGGGACGTGACCTAGAGATGGAACATTTTATGAATTTTTTTTTTTAGGATTCTTGAATGAATAGAAAGTTCAAATGAACAGCATTTATTTGAAACAATGTAAAGGTCTGTAGACTGTCATCACGTTTGATCAAATGAATGCCTCTTTGTTAAATAAAAGTATCAATTGAAATACAATTAATTTAATAATAATGATATATAAATGTGTATGTTGCATTGTGCAAAATGTGTGTGTATGTATGTATATATATATATATATATATATATATATATATATAAAATACATCGCAAAATCGCTAGCCCGACGTCCCGGGGCTATTGTGTTTTCCAGTTGGGCTACCAAAATGCATAATGCAGGGTGTGTGTGTGTGTGTGTGTTCATCTGAGCCTCATTGGTCTGTCACTGCTCGTCAATGTCAGAATATTTGAGATGACCAATCAAATCAAAGTAGGCGGGATTTATGTTCAAAGAAGCTGCTGAGCGCGAATTTGAGCAGAGCGACTCAACGCTTCAGTTTACGGTCAAGTGTGAGATAAGATGTAAATAGCTAAACTAAACATTTCACATTTGACAGTTTTTTTAGGTCATAAATGTGAAACGAATGACAAAAATAATCAGGCAAACAAATATACTTTTGTCGAATTTCGCCATTTTGAACTGAAAATAGGCCTATGTAACGTGACTTATGTAATGTGACTCATGTAATGTAATAATTAGTTCACTGTCATTGTGAGAGGACAAGAAACATTAACAAAGCCGTTTTCATCATGTTAGGCACAAGATTAATAATGAATGTGTACATGTTGAGAATTAATATAATACAATTTGTAGCCTTCAGTAAATTAAAAAAAGTTCAGCTTTAGGAGCTAGGGGAAGAGACAGGGCAAGATGAGGAGACTGAGAGAAAAAGAAAGAGTGATGGATAAGAAGTGAGAGCAGGTATTGACAAATAATCTACTGCCTGCTGACATGGTTTTAAAGCTATTTCTTATCCTTTTTTGGCCTTCAAACGTCTTGAAATGCACATATCAGAGAAAAAAAAAATTTGAACCCCCTAACAACCTTAAATGTAGGACCTCTTTGATTATAAAGCCCTGTCTACAGCCCTGTATTAAGAATAAGATCAATAATGAATGTGTACATATTGTGAATGAATTTAATAAACTTAGTTAGGCTACCTAGCTTTCCTAGTAGATTTCAGTAAATGAACGCGTCTGAGAAAATGATTCATAAATCAACCTATCAGTTGACCCTATGTTTACTTTCTTCACTGACAGACAAAAATGAAAAGCCTATATCAGTCAAAGCTCAGCTTTAGGAGGGGAAGAGACAGAGCAAGGGAAAAACAAAGAGAAAAAGAGTGTGATGCTGATGAGGAGATAAAAAATAATCAGCTGTGTGACATGGTTTTAAAGCTATTGTTATCCAATTTTTTTGGCCTTTAAAACATCTTAAAATGCACATATGTAGATCAGAGAAATCAAAATGTTTGATACCCGAACCCCCCTAACTAGCCTACCGCACATTCGGGACCTCAGTGATGATAAAACCCTGCCATCTGCATGTTAATGAAACTAGTTAATAGTGAGCATTAGACCCTAAACTGAAGTGTTACCTTTTTTTATTATTTTTTATCATACCCTCATTGGGGGCTGAGCCACAGACACAGACTGATTCATGTTCCATACTGGTCACACAAATTTCAGTTCAGTTAGAACCAGATGCATATTTGTATTGATGATTCTAATTTGATTATTTTATATCCAATTGTTGATATTTGTGTTTTGAACGTTTTTGATTCATATTTTGACTCCTAACCAATTTTCTACATTAAAAATGTTCTTTTTATTTGGTCTAGTAAAATTTATTTTGGCCTACCAAAATCTGAAGAGTGCCTGCCAGCGACTATGAAATATATATATATATATATATATATATATATATATATATATATATATATATATATATATATATATATACAGTGAGGAAAATAAGTATTTGAACACCCTGCTATTTTGCAAGTTCTCCCACTTAGAAATCATGGAGGGGTCTGAAATTGTCATCGTAGGTGCATGTCCACTGTGAGAGACATAATCAAAAAAATAATAATCCAGAAATCACAATGTATGATTTTTTAACTATTTATTTGTATGATACAGCTGCAAATAAGTATTTGAACACCTGAGAAAATCTATGTTAATATTTGGTACAGTAGCCTTTGTTTGCAATTACAGAGGTCAAACGTTTCCTGTAGTTTTTCACCAGGTTTGCACACACTGCATGAGAGATTTTGGCCCACTCCTCCACACAGATCTTCTCTAGATCAGTCAGGTTTCTGGGCTGTCGCTGAGAAACACGGAGTTTGAGCTCCCTCCAAAAATTCTCTACTGGGTTTAGGTCTGGAGACTGGTTAGGCCACGCCAGAACCTTGATATGCTTCTTACAGAGCCACTCCTTGGTTATCCTGGCTGTGTGCTTCGGGTCATTGTCATGTTGGAAGACCCAGCCTCGACCCATCTTCAATGATCTAACTGAGGGAAGGAGGTTGTTCCCCAAAATCTCGCAATACATGGCCCCGGTCACATCCTCTCCTTAATACAGTGCAGTCGCCCTGTCCCATGTGCAGAAAAACATCCCCAAAGCATGATGCTACCACCCCCATGCTTCACAGTAGGGATGGTGTTCTTGGGATGGTACTCATCATTCTTCTTCCTCCAAACACGTTTAGTGGAATTATGACCAAAAAGTTCTATTTTGGTCTCATCTGACCACATGACTTTCTCCCATGACTCCTCTGGATCATCCAAATGGTCATTGGCAAACTTAAGACGGGCCTTGACATGTGCTGGTTTAAAGGGTCATGAAACCCTAAACCAAATTTTCTGAGATTTTAAAAGAGGTATGTGTGTTGAACACCATTGAAGACAATGTTAGCATCTGTTAGATTTAATAGTAGGGGGGAAATGGTTAAATTTTAGTTTTTTCCCGCTATTTTCGTCTTCCGGATTTAAAATCTTCATCATGTCCACGTCACAGGCTGTGACGTGGCAGAGCACTATAGTACTCTGCTGACTCATCAGTGTCTCATAATTATTCATGACTGAGTTTTCTTATCCAATGAGAAGACACTGTCTCTTAATTATTCATGACACCACGTGGAACTTCCCACAGACATGTCAAACTGTGATTTCGCGTAGTAGATGAGAGAGGCAATGATGGGACGCGCGTTTGTTTTCGTGGTGCAAAAGTTCCAGTGTCCGCGATGCTGCCAGGGCTGGACTCTGACTGCAGGCGGTTGGTTGGCCATCAACCACGGACACATCTAAACTATGCGTGTGTAGCGACCATTCAACGGGAGAATGGTGGACTTCGACCTTGTACAACAATGCAGGTTTCTTGCGAGTGATGCGGTCCGAGGACTTTTCTATCGCTTCAGAGGTGTGTGTGTGTGTGTGTGTGTGTGTGTGTGTCTAAAATGTAACTCTGACCGTTTTACTTGCCTTTTGTTAAATAGTCACTCATTATTATAATTTAGATATTTCGATAATACCTCAAGTGTTTGAACGTATGCTTAGTTTGTGCAAATTTCTATGTCACTGTCCATCTTTATTATGTGGGTTTAGGGGGCACGTAGATCTCTAGGCTATGTACGGAACTTTTTTTTTTTTTAAGCGGAAAATTTATTATTTTCAAATATATGCATTTTGTGTGTATATAAACAAATATATATTTTATAATGGCATAATTATACATATGCATGTACATTTATATGTTTTAAATAGAATTATGATTACTGTAGTAGGCTAATATGTGTAGCAGGGCATTCAGTTACTTTTGAAAGGACAAAAATAAGGTGTCAGTGTATTTCATGATACTTTAACTTTGCCAGCTATAAAAAAATCTAGCATTTCCTCACGTTTTACCACTTATTTTTAGTGACAGTCGATATGCATGGGCCACTGGCTTTGACCACACCCACTCCCCTCCCTTCTTATCACAGCCATCCACGCCCATTTAAGTTGCATTTTTCAAAAAGATTGTGAGCTAGACTTGAGCTGAAAGAGGGGGGTTTCATGACCCTTTAAGCAGGGGAACCTTCCGTGCCATGCATGATTTCAAACCATGACGTCTTAGTGTATTACCAACAGTAATCTTGGAAACGGTGGTCCCAGCTCTTTTCAGGTCATTGACCAGCTCCTCCCGTGTAGTTCTGGGCTGATTTCTCACCTTTCTTAGGATCATTGAGACCCCACGAGGTGAGATCTTGCATGGAGCCCCAGTCCGAGGGAGATTGACAGTCATGTTTAGCTTCTTCCATTTTCTAATGATTGCTCCAACAGTGGACCTTTTTTCACCAAGCTGCTTGGCAATTCCCCCGTAGCCCTTTCCAGCCTTGTGGAGGTGTACAATTTTGTCTCTAGTGTCTTTGGACAGCTCTTTGGTCTTGGCCATGTTAGTAGTTGGATTCTTACTGATTGTATGGGGTGGACAGGTGTCTTTATGCAGCTAACAACCTCAAACAGGTGCATCTAATTTAGGATAATAAATGAGTGGAGGTGGACATTTTAAAGGCAGACTAACAGGTCTTTGAGGGTCAGAATTCTAGCTGATAGACAGGTGTTCAAATACTTATTTGCAGCTGTATCATTCAAATAAATAGTTAAAAAATCATATAATGTGATTTCTGGATTTTTTTTTTTTTAGATTATGTCTCTCACAGTGGACATGCACCTACGATGACAATTTCAGACCCCTCCATGATTTCTAAGTGGGAGAACTTGCAAAATAGCAGGGTGTTCAAATACTTATTTTCCTCACTGTATGTATATATATATATATATATAGGGCTCGCAAAATTTCATATATATATATATATATATATATATATATATGTGTGTGTGTATATATATATATATATATGTATGTATATATATATATATATATATATATATATATATATATATATATATATATATATATATATGTATGTATATATATATAAAGTTAATGTAAATTGAACAAATACATATTTAATCAAACTGAACTATTATTGCTAATAAATAATAGTTTTCAGTAATTTATTAAATATAAGTTTGTCTCTTTTTTTCTCACCCCGTCCTCCATCTTGAATTTCTTTTCAGTGCATTATGGGTGCATGATTGCAGTATTTAAAATGATCTCTGTTTGTGAAGGTATATGCAAATGCAATCAGCGATTAGCATTTAGCCTCTAGCAATGGAATAATCTCTGACCCCAACAATGGCATGTCAGAGACTCTTCATAACCCTTTCCAAACACATATCCCAGGGTACTAATCAGCAGATGTCTGTCTAAAAGAAGGATCAAGTGACAGCAGATACACATCAAAACAAATCTATATATATTATTTAATATAATGCTTATCTGTGTATGTGCCCCATATATATATATATATATATATATATATATATATATATATATATATATATATATATATATATATATATATATATTTAACAATAACATCCACTGAATTGTTAACTTGCACAATCCAATGCATCAGAACCAAATTAATGCCAGTTTGTCCTGGGACATTCTGCTCTCAGTGGCACTTTGTTAGATCAGTGTAATGACTATACACAGTACCATCACTATCTCTTCCTTCATCTCTATAATGACCAAAATCACCCAAACAGGCGTTCACATATCAGACAGGCTCCACTGGACTTTACGATCAAATACGTTACAGAAGTTAAAGTGATGGCATCACCCAACTTGTTCTACGTTAAGAGAGGGAAACATGGATGGGTGGCTTTTTTTTTTTTTTTTTTTTTTTTTACACAGTCTGTTGTGTTCATATAAATGGGTGTTGTCCTGTTCATGGCTGGGCGCTTAAAGGGTTTGCTGATATAACTTTGTTTGATTTGAGACAACAAAGAGTAAAGTGCACAAGAAGCATTTATATTGCTTCTTATGATGCGTTGATGTTGTAATATTATTATACATTCTATAAAGGGGTTATAAAGCATCTATTTGTGGCCAATCTAACAGTATAGAGCTTTCAAGTTAAGATGTAGTCAAATGCATTGTAAGACAACACGCTTTGTTTGCTGTTCCTGATGCTCATAATTGTTATTATGCCCATAACTGCACAAACATCTTCATGAATGGTGCCCAGATGTCTCTCAAACTTCAAATTCCTGTGGTTCTTTTTCTTTTCTTTTCTCTAGCACACACACAAAACATACACAAACATGCCGTCCTGGAACTGACCTCACCAAAAACAAGTCATGCGTCTCACTACAGTCATCATTTCCTGTAGCTGTTTACAACAGAAAGTCCTCAAGACGTCATCAGACGATGGATGATCAGCAGCAACATTTAGACATTTATTGTGAAAGTATCAAAGTATGACTTTGAATCACAGTTTGTTGCAGCTTCAGTGTTAGAGAGGGTGAGAAAAGCGGAGGGAGAAGTTCTCCGCTCTTGCACTCTTTCTCATCATGTCTCGCAATTTATTTGTTCTTTTTCATGGGCAACGTGACTAAGGGGCCTGTCCCTGGGGGATCGCTTAAATGAAGTGCTGGAAAATCCTCTGTGTCTGTACACGCAATCACAATACTGCAGCTGTCAAATTGATTTAAATTTTTTAATTGTGATTCATCTCAATTTCTTTGCCATTTTAGCATTCAGACAAAAACTAAAGAATAGGCCTCTGTGTAATTTATTGGGTTATTATGCAGCAGTGCTCTTATCTCGCTCACACAAAACATGATAATCTATATTTCTCAAATTCACGTCAAAATGCATTGGAAATGCAAACATAGAACTCATTTCAAATATTGTGTTCACCTTAATGTCTATATAAATGATGGTATTTAACTCATGGTGATATTTAATTTATTGAACTTCCATGATGATTAAATTCCATCATGCAGTGATCGCAAAAGATTTTACTTTTGTTAAACATCCCGTCTGGGGTTTGATATGAATTAATAACCTTTATAGAGCTTCTTACAGTGAGGAAAATAAGTATTTGAACACCCTGCTATTTTGCACGTTCTCCCACTTAGAAATCATGGAGGGGTCTGAAATTGTCATCGTAGGTGCATGTCCACTGTGAGAGACATAATCTAAAAAAAAAAATCCAGAAATCACAATGTATGATTTTTTAACTATTTATTTGTATGATACAGCTGCAAATAAGTATTTGACCACCTGAGAAAATCAATGTTAATATTTGGTACAGTAGCCTTTGTTTGCAATTACAGAGGTCAAACGTTTCCTGTAGTTTTTCACCAGGTTTGCACACACTGCAGGAGGGATTTTGGCCCACTCCTCCACACAGATCTTCTCTAGATCAGTCAGGTTTCTGGGCTGTCGCTGAGAAACACGGAGTTTGAGCTCCCTCCAAAGATTCTCTATTGGGTTTAGGTCTGGAGACTGGCTAGGCCACGCCAGAACCTTGATATGCTTCTTACAGAGCCACTCCTTGGTTATCCTGGCTGTGTGCTTCAGGTCATTGTCATGTTGGAAGACCCAGCCTCGACCCATCTTCAATGCTCTAACTGAGGGAAGGAGGTTGTTCCCCAAAATCTCGCAATACATGGCCCCGGTCATCCTCTCCTTAATACAGTGCAGTCGCCCTGTCCCATGTGCAGAAAAACACCCCCAAAGCATGATGCTACCACCCCCATGCTTCACAGTAGGGATGGTGTTCTTGGGATGGTACTCATCATTCTTCTTCCTCCAAACACGTTTAGTGGAATTATGACCAAAAAGTTCTATTTTGGTCTCATCTGACCACATGACTTTCTCCCATGACTCCTCTGGATCATCCAAATGGTCATTGGCAAACTTAAGACGGGCCTTGACATGTGCTGGTTTAAGCAGGGGAACCTTCCGTGCCATGCATGATTTCAAACCATGACGTCTTAGTTACCAACTGTAACCTTGGAAACGGTGGTCCCAGCTCTTTTCAGGTCATTGACCAGCTCCTCCCGTGTAGTTCTGGGCTGATTTCTCACCTTTCTTGGGATCATTGAGACCCCACGAGGTGAGATCTTGCATGGAGCCCCAGTCCGAGGGAGATTGACAGTCATGTTTAGCTTCTTCCATTTTCTAATGATTGCTCCAACAGTGGACCTTTTTTCACCAAGCTGCTTGGCAGTTTCCCCGTAGCCCTTTCCAGCCTTGTGGAGGTGTACAATTTTGTCTCTAGTGTCTTTGGACAGCTCTTTGGTCTTGGCCATGTTAGTAGTTGGATTCTTACTTATTGTATGGGGTGGACAGGTGTCTTTATGCAGCTAACGACCTCAAACAGGTGCATCTAATTTAGGATAATAAATGGAGTGGAGGTGGACATTTTAAAGGCAGACTAACAGGTCTTTGAGGGTCAGAATTCTAGCTGATAGACAGGTGTTCAAATACTTATTTGCAGCTGTATCATACAAATAAATAGTTAAAAAATCATAAATTGTGATTTCTGGATTATTTTTTTTTTTGATTATGTCTCTCACAGTGGACATGCACCTACGATGACAATTTCAGACCCCTCCATGATTTCCAAGTGGGAGAACTTGCAAAATAGCAGGGTGTTCAAATACTGTATATCATTTTACCAACCCGATCTCATGGCAATTCGTACGAATTTTACTAGGTGGCTAAATCGTACCAATTCATACAACCTCACTTGTACCAATTCATACAATTTTGGCTAAATCGTACATATTTTACGAGTTGCCAAATTCGTATGAATGACCTACCCCTGACCCCGCCCCTAAACCATACCCATCATGTGGGTTTAGACAAATCGTAGGTACATCCTCACTCGTACTAATTTGTCTAAATTAGCCACCTTTTAATCACTCGTACGAATTCGTACGAATTGGTCGTGAGATAGCGTTGTATTTTACTGATAAACAGGTGCTCAGCTTGGGACTTTTGTGTTTCAAGCTCTGAAAGTTCTGATTCAGTTTGTAGAGTACTTTCAACACAGTCTGGCAATTTGTAACTATTTTACGTTTTGCTGAATTGGTGGCTAATTCGTACAATCTCATTTTGAACCCCAGTGACGTGTAGGTTTAGTGGTGGGATTAGGGGTGATCCTTCATAATGAGATTCGTTTGAAAATCGTACATTTTTTTATGAATCAAATCTTACGAATTCAATCAAACGAAATCGCCACCTCGTGAAATCAGATTGGTACTTTACAATAAATAAACTATATGTTAAAGGTGCCCTTGCATGGATTATTTTATTATTTTAGAATGTTTCCTGGGGTGCCCTTATAATGTTAGTATGTTTTTTTAGATCAAAATTTGTTATAATTTAGAAATAAAAGGCATTTTTCCTAGCCTGATTTTAGCCTCTGATTTGAAAGGGCCGTGTCTGCTGTGAGACTTCAGTGTAAACGCCCACTGCTGTGATTGGCTGCTGTGAGACTTCAGTGTAAGCCTGTTGATCACGTGAATGAAGATCTTATCATTGCAACGCAGTTTCTGCACTCTCACTAATGATTTCACCAATGCAAACATGATGTACAGTAAGAGCTTCGTTGTGCAGTGTAACAGCGTCATTGATTTCATAACGAGTTTTGGCAAGTGTCCAGATAAACTCGTGCTGTGTGATTGACAGCTTGGGCGACTGGAAAGGGATCGTTCTTTGATCGCTATCTGTATATTAATCACAGTTTAAGTAAGATTATTTTCATCCTACTAAGAGAAACGACGTGAAGTTGATCGTTTAGTCACTGGCTTAATTTACTGATGCATAAACAGTATTGAACGACTTTGAGAGAAAGATTATCTGTCTGAACTTGAACAATTAAGTTACACATCAGACATTCACATAACCCACTGGTTCTTCAGAGGCTCGGATGAAGGAACTAAAAAAATACCTTTGTGTTCATTTGTACATCCAAACACTGAGCAACTGCCATGCTTCGCTCGTTTGCAAGCCATGATGTCTCTCGAAGAAAAATGATTCGGACGATGATTCGGCTGCGCAGTTCCGCTGGCCTTGAACATGGGCTGGCATATGCAAATTTTTGGAGGCGTGCATATTAATGATCCCGACTGTTGCGTCACAGTCGGTGTTATGTGGAGATTCGCCTATTTTTCAGGGGTGTTTTTCAGTATTTATTCAGTTTTGTTGATGTTAGTTACACCTTTTTTTCCGGATAGTCATGTTTTTGCATCATCTGTATGCTGTGACTTGTAAGAAAGAGATTATGCAATAAACGCCAAGCATTCAAAACATGCAAAAAGTACACACATTTGGATTTGTGCTGAATAGGAGAGGTACGTGAGCACAAGTTTATTATAGCACAGTTTGCACAAGCTGGAATTTTCGGTTTCCCTTCAAATTAATTTGTTTAGGCTTACCGGTCAGAAATGGTGTTTATACACCATATCATTTATTTTTGTCTTATACTTGTATTTTACGTTCCTATTAAATTTAAAGAATTTGTTGTGGAGTGAGGGAAACTAAAATACATGTTTATAATGTTTGTAAAGATTTCATTTTATTTACTGGTATTTTACATTATTTCTGAATATGATAACAAAATGTGCCTCATACACTGCAACTGATCAGATTAGTTTTTTTTCTTAACTGCAGTTTTGACCCTGTGCAACTTATAGTAAGGTGTGACTTATTTTCATAAAAATACGGAAATAAAAATGCAATCGTTCATTGATTCTTCATGTTATGGTTCACGGTGCCTGCATGCGCTAGTTGAAAAGTAGCTTGAAACATTAAAGGAGAACTCCGGTCAATTTTAACATTGAGCTCATTTTTTTGTAAATTTGGAGTGCTGTCAATACAGAGAACAACGACAAAAATCGGTGTTGCCTACACCGAGTTATCCTCTTTTTAAAATTTGCACCCTGTTGACTTCAATGGGGCAAGTTTTAAACCTGCTTTTAGCCTCTTAACATCCTTGATGTGTCATTACAAGTGCACAGGTCATGTGAGTGATTCCTTCGGGGTGAACGCGGGTGAATCTAACTGCAGTAGATGTGAAAGATATTAATAAAAATTATGTTTATTCAGCCAGCGCACATACCTGTATTTACATCCTGTTTTCGGTCGAAGTCCACTGTAGTCGATTGTCGAGTTCACGCGCGTGATCATAAGTACTAAACCTATGCGCGTGAACTCGACAATCGACTACTTTGGACTTCGACCGAAAACAGGATGTAAATACAGGTATGTGCGCTGGCTGAATAAACATAATTTTTATTAATATCTTTCACATCTACTGCAGTCAGATTCACCCGCGTTCACTCTGAAGGAATCACTCACATGACCTGTGCACTTGTAATGACACATCAAGGATGTTAAGAGGCTAAAAGCAGGTTTAAAACTTGCCCCATTGAAGTCAACAGGGTGCAAATTTTAAAAAGAGGATAACTCGGTGTAGGCAACACCGATTTTTGTCGTTGTTCTCTGTATTGACAGCACTCCAAATGTACAAAAAAATGAGCTCAATGTTAAAATTGACCGGAGTTCTCCTTTAAGTCATACAGAAAAAAAAAAGAGAAAACTAGACTACATCTTATTTTTTCGAGTGTATTTGTTCACAGAAAAAGCATTTAGACCTTTCAAACATTAGATGTGGTTTTTAGTGAATCTATATGCGAGTTTAAAACCTGGAAGTAGTGATTCATGAGTCAAGCATTGTGCTGTCAAACAAGGCACTTAACCCCAGGTTACTCTTAGGGGATTGTCTCTGTAAGTGTGCTGTGAGTTGCTTTGGATAAGAAAGTGTCTGCTAAATGACAAATAATCTTACTCGAGCTGAAAGTCTCACACAGCCAAACTTTTGACTAAACAGCACACGGTTTGCTAAATTATGTGGACAGTCTGAGACTGAGACCATTTGAAAAATCAGTGAGTTTTTTTTTTTTTTCTTCCTGTCTTAATTTTCTGCAGATGGGAGACGCAAGAGAAATGTTCTGTGATCAGTAATGCAAAACACTCAATGGAGAATGGAGAAATCTCAGAAGCAATTCATTTTCCTGAATATTGTGAGCTGCATCCCGTAAACTTCAAACCACAGAACGCTTCAGACATGTGAGGACTTTAGCCCATAAGAGCTCAATTGAATCCAGATGTTGCTCACCATTACTTTCAGCATTAATCATTTAGTTTCTGAAGGAAGGAGTCAATCGCCTAAAATGAATCGCTTGTTGTTTTTGTTAATTATCCTCCAAAAGATTGTATTTAATTTTTTTTTTCAGATAACTTTCACACGTTCTGGGGGGGGAAATGCACAAAATATTCAGTGATTGTGAAAATTGGTTGATTTGGTTCTTTAGTTTCTGAGATTAAAATAATGATTGTCAAACAAAGCAAAAAAATAAGTAGCTGGTATTTCCTCCAAGGAAAACAAATTTTATGAATTCTCTCTTTGTTGTTTAGTGTCTGGAACTCATTTGATTCTGTTACATGTGTTTGCGTGCAAATGCAGAATTAGTCTTTCTTCTGAAACTGTGCTTATCACATACTATGAATATTCAGATTTTAAAAGTGGTGTTTTGATTGAACAAATAGCTCAAGTCAATAACCAAATGTTCAAAACGTCAACAACTGTGTGAGGACTTTAAGAAAAGCCATTTTCTCTCTACACTGGGGTCCAGCGGCTGGAGACCAACAGTGAAAATATTAATTCATTATGAAAGAAATGAATACTTTTATTTATGCAAAATGTTGCTCCATCTATGTTGAATACAATCTTACTCTACGGGAGTAGTGAAAAGCACATTTTTCTTAAGGTGTGCCTTTAGCCCTGTTGCACCCTACATTTAAAATTGTAATTATATTTTACAGTTTTACTGTTTTTGACTTATTTAATCCAAACCTTTGAGTGATATTTAAATAATCCAGACTTTTAATGTGATCGACTTGTGGAGCCCACTGTTTGTAATTAACACTCACTCTTAAATTGCCCCTTTATCCTTACCTTTTTCTTACTTCTATATTAATATCAACTCTTGCAGATGAGATTTCCTTGTTTATTGCTATCCATGAGCCATTTTATTGCTATCTGATTTTACTGTGGAAAACAAATTGGTAAGAAGAGCTACAGTATGTTACAAAAGCGAGTCATGTGTTATTTTTAACTGCTCTCATTGCTTCCCTCTTTTGCAAAACTCTTTGATTCAATCACAAAATCCCAGTTTCTTCCGTAGGCTATATCACAGCTGGCTGGCTAACATGAATACATGTATTTACACAGTTGTGGCAGGTTGTCTGAGCGCGTTCTCTCGGATACAGACATGAGTAACGGGCGCCGTTACGCTATCAGAGCTCCGATGTTGACCTCTGGATGGCCTTAACTGTTGGCCGCTGCTCAGTCTCTCACCGCAGCCATTCCAACTGTTCATCTACGCTGATACGGACTTCACACTCCCTTAACATTTAGATCCAAATCAGTCTACGTGCCTCTCTGCTGCAATAAAGCGTTTGCTGTTTACTTTGGCCCTCGTCCCAACAGCCAATTCAGCGAGGGCTGGACAGAGTCAGGCTAAAGGGATCACACATAGCAGTGATGCTTTTTCTAGCGCATTACCCTTTTTCTGAAAGCTGTGGTGATAAGTGACCATATACAAGGCACGCTGGACTGACAGGAGTCTGTTTGTAAAATAAATAAAGATCGATGTCAGAGCTGTTGAAATGTGCAGTGCTATTGCTGATAAGTCAGTATAGATGCTGAATTTGTGTCTGTGGTTCTTTTATAATGGGCAGAAAGGGAAATTGGATCAAGTGTGTGCGCGTCTGCCTGTCAGGAGATTCTCGTCTGTATTAGATTTATGTTAAATTGGAACAATAAGTCTCTCTCTTCATCTCTGCCTGTGTGATGAAACGGTAAAGCTTCACTTCCTGTGTGTATTGTTCAATGGGGCACCATCGTCATCGCTCGCTATACGCAGGGCTGGACTGAGCATGGGAACCTGTCACATAAAATGAGCCCTGGGATTTCTTCACAGTGGGGCGGAAGAAAAGCCTCATGTGTTTTTTTTTTTTTTTTCTTCACATGAACCGATATTCTGACTGAAACACATAAGCATAACATCATTCTTAATTATTATGATAGTGATTGTATTATATTAAATTATGATTGTCTGCAATGTACATATAAAAGAAAATAAACAGATTAAAATGGGCTTATTTAATAAAAACCAACCCAGGTTCACTGGAAAAATGTGCCTGTGACGACATTACTGCAAAAAGATATTACATTGCTTCTTTCACATTTCGTGAAAGAAAGTGCCGCTGAAAGTTTAGCCGAAACAGAACTTTTTTTTGCTAGTTGTGTGTTTCTTCAGTGAGTCGTGTTAAAAGGTTAAAGCTCTATCACGTTTGAAAATAACGTAACACCTACACTTAACTTTACTTGTATTTCATGGGAACTTATCAGCATCGATAAGTGCAGTGTGAGCTACCGACCAAGTTTACTATCTCAGAAAAGACATATGCAGCTGGTTATATTATGCAAATATCAAAATGTATTAGTGTGCAAAGCATGTGCTAGGCCAGGGTATGAGTGTTTTGAGTTAGTAACATAGTATTTTGCAAGAAACTGCAAAAAAAATAAGCCTTTATTAATTGATAATATGCTCCTGTAATCAAAATAGTGTAAAGTTGTTGAATAAAGGTGTTTTACTGCCACAAGTGTTCGTTTCAGTTGGAAACTGCAGTAAATTGTAGGCCTATGGGTACGTTTTGCAATAATGAGCATACGTTGCACAAAACATGCTTTATTATTGTTATTATTATGTAATTATTTGACTTAAAAATATATTGGCCAGAAATTCACATTTTTGTCCTTACGTTTTTTGATGTCTGAACCCAGTCTGTCCGTTCGAACAACCAATACCAAGTCCCCCTAGAGATCACTGGTCAACAAACTAATCACACACCCCACATTATTATAACAAAGACATGAGAAAGAAAACATCAAAAAGTCCTTCATCAGAAGACGGAGTTCTTGTAGAGGCTAAAGCACTCGGGAGCGGCCGGTGCAAACACAAGTTGGGGGTCCTTTCTGTTCTAGTTCTCTCCATGGTGGCCTAAAGGTTCTTGTTAAAATGGCTGTCTACCCTTAGCTGCTCATGCATATATATTTGTGTGTGTGAGGGGGATGACTTTGGGCAAATCAACTCAGTAATTGGAGACATACAATATCTATATGAAGTGTACAGGGTTGGGGTTGTTTTCCACGAGGCTGAAATCCCAGCATGGATGCAGAATCCCACAAAAGACTTCCAAGGAAAACAGTGGCCCCTCTGACCCGAGCGAAGCCGAGGGGCTGTGCTCTGGAGCCAAGAACGGGTCCCGGGAGAGCTCCACCGGGTGACTGAGTTACAAAAGAAAACAGTCAAAATGGAGCAAGGCAGAACCCATCGCTTCTGTCAGTGACTTCTGAGAAGCGGATGATGAAAAGCCACATGCGTGGTTTTTATTAACCTGAGGAGGGCTTTTGTTCTGCTTACCAAAACATAGACACCACAGTGAAATATAATAATTATTATTTTTTTTTTTTTATACACTACTGTTTAAAGTTTGTGGTCATACATATATATATATATATATATATATATATATATATATATATATATATATATATATATACACACACACACATACACACACACACACACAGCCCTTTGAGACTGCATTTGTAATGACAGACAGTACTTGAAAAATCTAAACATTAACAATATTTACATATCATCCAAAATGTATTACTACAATAAGTCTGCCACACAAACGGAATGAGGCTGAATTATCCAAAGTGGCTGGGTGATTTTTAAAGGCATTGAAATAATAATAATAAAAATGTTGATACAAGACAAAAACTAATCACTAGCATGTCTGTAATTGCTACTTAATTTGCTCCTCTTGATAAAACATTCACATGTGACCCGTTTGTGTGGCAGACTTATTATAGTAATAAATTTTGGATGATATGTAAATATTGTTAATGTTTAGATTTTTCAAGTACTGTCTGTCATTACAAATGCAGTCTCAAAGGGCTAGTCGGGCCCAAAGCAATCACGTATTATGCCACAAAATCGCTACTGACATTACCATAAATGTCCAACGAGCCTTGTTTACAAATACTCTCGCTGCTCATTCAAGAGTGTCCGAGCCGAATAGCAGTTCACTCAAATAGACAAACTGTTACTGTATTCCACCGATCATATAATGTGCGCTATTTCTTTCTAAAGAATCCAACATTTTCAAATGGAGCTTAAAGAAAAGGTGTTTTATATGATCTGCCTGCTATCCATTATTGATGATTTCAAAATTGCATTAGCGCTGTAAAATCTCTGTCGTGGTTTTAAGTGGTTGACATGAAGGTTCTAATTGAGCATAACAATTGGCATTAAGAAGCAGAGATCTATTTATTGGAGTGTATAGTGGCGCTAACAGATACACTATGTAAAACTTTACTGCTTACGTTCTCTGGCAAAGCTCTTTATAGAGCTTGAGAACGAAATGAATCATTGTGCAACTGTCAATAAAGTGGGCATTCAAATCAGGTTTTTTTTTTTTTTTCTATTAAAAAAGAAACATTTTAAATCTTTAATTATTAACAGAAAAATATGTTGATATATGGATGTTTATGGAAAAACACACATTTCATATCGCGCTGAATTTCATATATAGACCAAGCAGACACTTTGTGCACTGCTATTTAAAGCATGAAAAAAAAATTGTTTTGTTTGAGATACTTTCAAGAACACTGTTACAAAAAGTGCTGCCTTAAAGTACAATCAACTTGGATGTTTAAGTCATTTCAACTTATTAATTAAATTAAATTACATTAAACTGACTTAAACAATAGTTAAATCTTAATTGCTTAACTTATTTTGTTGACATAACTTATTGATCGTATATGTAAAAAAAATAGGATCACTTGCATACAACTGGCTGGTGGCAATTTACGTGTATTATTAATGCATTATATACAAATATATGTGTACAAAATTCTTAATGTATTAATGTAAATAATGAAGAAGTTTTGGAAAAGAGGGCACGATAACCTTCTACATTTCCATTTTCCTGAAATCAAACTAAATTACAACAAAAAAAGAAAAGCATGTGAACATCTTAACCTTTATGGAAGAGTTCAAATCTGTCTTTGTATTTGGCGGTTTGCCTGGATGTTTCGAGCCCTGCATACTTTCATCTGTGTATAGTTTACAAAAAAAAAAAAAACATATTTGAGGAGCCTTCTTCCAATTTATAACAGTCTAAAATCTCAAATTATATTGCATGAAAAATAAATATATATTTTTTCCCCTGTCTATTTATTAATTATTAGTTTAAAAAGTGCAATAATATTACCCACAGCAGCAACAGAACATGGAAAAACATAATAAAATAATGTCTGTCTCTCAAACATAATGTAGTTTGACATCTTTACCACTTGGTGTCAGAGTCGCCTCCTTTAAAGGCATTTCAGAAAATTCTAAATGAAAAAGTACATTTAAGTTATGTGTTAGTTGTTTGCAAGAGGCATGTTTGCTATAAAATTCCTCATGCACCATTATGTTGTATTGATTTGTAATGTTCTGCTTGAGTGTGTATATATATATATATATATATATATATATATATATATATATGAGATGCACACATAGTCATGCTGAAGGTAACAAAACATTATTACAAAATATTATTGATGTCAATTACATTTGTATAATAAAATATATTAATATGGTATAGTAATTTAATAGTAAAATAAGTTATTTTAAGGTAAGTTAGGAGTTTTATATATTGGTGTTAAAAATATAAAATTGGAGAAATATAAAAAGACATTATTTAAAAGCATATCTACTAGTTAAAATATTTTTATAACAATGATAATACAGTTACTTGGGCAACAGTCTTATGGTCAAATCGTTACTTTATTTTTTCAATAATAATTTATGTGAGTGTTAGAAAATCAACAGTAGTGAATGGCATCTCTCTCTCTCTCTCTCTCTCTCTCTCTCTCTCTCTCTCTCTCTCTCTCTCTCTCTCTCTCTCTCTCTCTCTCTCTCTCTCTCTCTCTCTCTCTCTCTCTCTCTCTCTCTCACATACACACACTGTCTCACACACTGTCTCCTCCATCATCAATAGCACTATGAGTAGACATGATGAAAGTCACTCACGGGCTCCCAGAGCAAGACCCTTGATTCGCTGCAGTCGTTTTGAGCGCGCATACACACACACACACACAGTTTCACACTGCCATACACTTTAATTAAAGCCTTTGAGAATTGTACGTTTTCAGCAGCAGACAATGAACAAACTTTCAATCACTTGACAGGTATATTTAAGTTCTGCAAGTTTGACCAGATTGGTCAATCCATTTTATATAAGAATCTAAATGTGAATTCTCGAAAAGAGAAAAGAAAAGCTATATAACACAAATCACAGAAGTAAGCGCAGTCACTCTTGATAATCTATTAGTGTGTTTGATGTTTGAGCCAATCGGCGACACATCAGATATGAGTTAAGATGAGCTGGCAGGACATTAAAAAGAAGAGTCTTGTTTGCTGTAATTGCACAGAACAGAAATTGTGTCCCTTCGTGATAATACTTCAAAATATTTTTATATGATTCATTTATGCATTTTTACTTATTCAAATTAGCATGATGAGGGACAAACAAATGTCAAAAAGTCAACATCAATCAAAAGGCCTGCACAATATATTGAATCATTTCTCTGTGTCCCTAGGAGCCAACGTTCAATTTGAAATGGTCTGTGTTACCACCTGCTTTTTTTTTTGACAGTTTTCCCAATCCAAGTGATATGCCTTTTTGAACATCAAAAATTCCCTTCAAAATAGGTCTGTTGAGCATTTGAGGACATGTGTATTTGTACCACGTGTGTCTTTGAACTTTCACAAGATACAGAAGACAACATGCTGAAGAATAAACATTTCAAAATCACAGGCACACTGAAAGATACCTTGAAAGCAAACCGTTCGCTGTTGGTGCTAATCCACTGAAAGAGACAACTGTGCTTTTTAAGAGGTGTCTTTGCTCCATCTAGTGAACCTTTTGGGTAGGATGAAAATGAATTTATCCTACCCTGTGCGCTCCTGCTAAGATCGTGTGCATATTAAAATTCAAAGCACTGAAAGCAAGTGCTTCATTTGAGACTCCTGTCCATCCTGTTGCACTTTGATTTCATCATATTGGTGGAGTAAGGTAGTCTTTGCTTCCTGATCAACTGGTGTGCAAATTATGAGCTCAATTGATGATATCCTGTGTAAGACACCTGTCTGCTTCCCATCATTTTTAATTAGGTTCATAGAGGAAATAATGGACAATATTGAATACATAAATGCATCTTATTTAGTTAAGATTTCTAATAAGAAAATGGTGGCATATGGACAAACTACAGTGCTGATGGAATGATTTCTATGCTATATGACGTTGGCTTTCAACAGTGTGTGTGTGTGTGTGTGTGTGTGTGTGTGTGTGTGTGTGTGTGTGTGTGTGTGTGTGTGTGTTTATCTGACTCTTGAAATGGAGCCCTGAAATTTAGACAACTGTGTGTGCTGAAATGCAAGTCAGTTTGAACATACAGCACAGCATAAAACAACATAACATTAAAAATGTTCACCAGAAATGATAAAATCATTTGTTCTGTTTGTTCAGATTTTGACCTTTTGTAAAGTTTATTTATATAGCACCATTTATACAGCCACGGCTAACCAATGTGCTTTACAAAGCATCATAAAACAAACACACATTAAACAGGGAGAAGAGAGAATAAAAAAAAAACAGACAACAATCTTAAAAATACATGACACAAATTTCTGATTATTAAAAGTAAGTGACTTGAATATTTTTCAGCAGGGACTTGACAATTTGTAACGAAGGTGCAGATATAACCTTAAATGGCAAACTATTCCATAGTTTAGGACCCGCAATCGCGAAGGCACGATGACATCTTTGTTTTAGTCTGAACCGTGAAATAGATACAAGTCGCTGTGTCCCTGATCTAAGACCTCTGGAAGGATTGTGTTGCACTAAAGAGAGGTACAGGGGGGAGCCAGGTTGTTCAAGCTCTTATAAACAAATAAGAGGATTTTAAAAGCAATTCTAAAACGAACCGGCAGCCAGTGAGGTGATGCTAAGATAGACCTTTTAATAGTCTCGCTGATGCATTTTGGACTACCTGGAGACGTACTAAGGTAGTGGAGTTACAATAAGCGAGATGATAAAAATGCATGGATCACCCATTCAAAGGCATAACTTTAATCAGTAGACGAAGATGGAAAAAAATAAGATCTGACAACCGAATTTACTTGCTTGCCAAGTTTCAAATCACTGTCTAGTAGAAACCCCAGATTTGTAACACAGGTGTTCACTGATGATGTAAGTGTGTGCAGTTGAGGATGATGCATTAGACTACCATCAGGAGGACTAAAGAGTATTAGCTCAGTTTTGCTTTGATTAATTTTTTTTTTTTTTAAATAAATGCAGACATCCCTTTTTTAATGTCATCTAGGCATGCCAACAGGAGCTCGAGTGAATTATTGCCAGAATGTTTAAGAGGGACATAAATCTGAGTGTCATCTGCGTAACAATGAAACAACATCATATTTTCAAAAAAATTATCTCAAAGGGAGGTACGTACAAGGAAAAAAGAGTAGGGGCCAAAATGGATCCCTGAGTTGAGCAGCTGAAGGCACAGAGGAACCGAAACAAACAGAGAATTTTCGATCTTTCAAATAGGAACTAAACCAATTTAGAACAGTTCCTTTCAACCATCATGTTCAAGACATAAGAATATCACGACCCACCATGTCAGAAGCTGAGCTACCATCTAATAGCATTAATATGACAAAAAGGGCTCGGAAACCAGATTGAAACTTCTCATAGATAGAATAGAGATTTAAATAAGAGTGAAGTTGACATGATACATCTTTTTCAAGAACTTTTGAGATAAAAGGTAAGTTAGAGATGTGCCTGTAGTTATTAAGAACAGCAGGGTCAGGGTTTGGGATTCTTAATTGAAGGGACTACCTGAGCATGTTTGAGGTCAGCTGGGAAAAAAACCCCAAATTAAGGGATTTATTAATAGAGTAAGCTTGGCCCAAAAAGTTGTATGATAATATGGTGGAATAATATCCAATGAACAGGATGTAGGATTGAGATGGACAATAATTTCATGTAGAGAAGAAATATAGGTTTAAATTCATGCTAAGCAGATGAGCATGGAGGAAATAGACTGAATGTTATTAGTTTGAGTGTGGCCTCTGATTTGCTATCTTATTAGAAAAAAAATCTAAGTCATCACCTTTTAAAAAAGAGGGTACCGGGTAAACTTTAGGAGAAGGATTTAGAGCAGAGTCAATGGTGGGAAAAAGTAGCTTTGGCTTTTGCCTATATTTTTCTATGATATTTGAATAATATTGACACTTTGCTTTCTTAACTGCATTTTGAAAGTGTGACATAGCATCCCTTAGGGCTTCATAGTGCGCCTGAAGTCTGCATTTTCAGCTTGTCTGCATAACCATCTAAAGGAGTGTACAGTCTCATTTAACCCTGGCTCAGTGTTTCTTTTAAGGTGTTTAGGTTTTAATGGGACAACAGAGTCTAAAATACGAAGACAGGTTGAACTAAAACGAGAAATGTCTAAAACACAGTATTTATTTATTTAGTTCGTTTTTTAGAAATCCGCTTCTTGACACTAATTTAGAGATTACACTAACCAGTAACAGTTTAAAGGGATAGTACACCCAAAAATGAAAATGCTGTCCTCATTTACTCACCCTCATGTTGTTCCAAACCTGTATGACTTTCTTTCTTCTGCTGAACACAAAAGAAGATATTTTGAAGAAAGTCGGTAACCAAACGACTGATGGACCCCATTGACTTCCATAGTAGGAAAAAAAAAATACTATGGAAGTCAATGGGGACCAGCAACTGTTTAATTACCAACCTTCTTTAAAATATCTTCTTTTGTGTTCAGCAGAAGAAAGGAAATCATACAGGTTTGGAACAACATGAGGGAGAGTAAATGAGGACAGCATTTTCATTTTTGGGTGAACTATCCCTTTAATGTTAAGTACAAAGAGTGCTTTCTATTTTTACACAAAGACATACAATTTCTTCTAAGTGTAATGATGATTTCAAGTCTTTAGCTCATTTCAGTTTTTTAAACTGATGTTACGTCTCATTATACTTTTGTTGTGCTATGTAGAATTTTGTTTTTGTTTTTTGACAATTGAATTTTGTGCAATAAAACTTAACATTAAGAAACCCTTAGCTATCTATCATCGTGAGTGAGTGAGTTGTAGAACTCTGAGATATTGTAAATATAGACTGAAAAGCTATAATGCTGTTGTGTTGTCGTCGTGACCGTCATCTCAGAAAAATGATATAATAACATAGACTGCCAATTAAAGGCTATGCAGACAGCAGTCCAGTGAATGGTTGAGTGCTTTGGGATTAGTATGAATATTAACACAAACCATTTTGTTTTGCAGGCATTCTAATTCTTTTTTATGATGCAGTAACATTAATTAATGACATATCAACATATCTAAAACTTCAATGCTGAAACTTTCTCCTTCAAAATAACAGTGTTTTCTCACTTCAAATGAATACTTTATAAGTGTTTTCAGTGGAGCTAAGAGAACCCAAACTTTAGCTTCACTACAGAAGCTGTTATTTTTCAGGTGTAATGTATTGAAATCGCTGTCATGTATTTCTAATCTACCCTCCGCCTCTGAAGCATCAATAAGGAAAGGCCATATCCCTTCTCCCTGAAGTGATAATTACCCACATCACTATTGATCCGCCTATTGATGCATTACTAATTGTTTGCGGCTCTTTTTTATTTATTTAATTCAATTCCGTACTAATGCGTATGTGTTAACCTTGAGTCGAGGACTTGGGCAGAGTTTGGAATGCAGATGTGGGGATGCAGGCGTTAGGATTCTACTTTAAAATGGTAGAGATTTTGTGCCGTTTGCTCTTTGAGGCTCGGATGCTTAAACAGAATGTCAATTCGAGCCAAATTTGAGTTGCCGTAACGATTCTTTCTTGACGTTGTTGAGATATTGAATTTCGTCCCAGCCTTGAATGTTTCCAAGTTTTCTGAGTGGTCTCACAGGTGCTTGTTGAAGACGGCACAAGATGCAATTATATTGACAAAACTCAAAACCACATTAAAGATGAGATGGAATAATAATTACGATATTATGTATCAAGAGATTTGAATTAAAAACAACAAAAATGCATTCAGTCTGCCTTTAGTTATTGACATCTTTTCCCACGCAAATCCCAAGGCTACAATTGCGTAGGTGAATATGCATTTACTCCCTTTTACTCTATAAAAAAAAAAAACACATTTTCGAAGAGAACATGTTTGCATTTTTTATTGTAAAGTTGTGTTAATATCGACAGAAAGAACTTGGTTGGTGTCTACCATTCAAAGCAATGAAGTCTTTGAAATATGCACACAACAAGTGTCATCAACTACAAGCACATAAATCCGAAAAATCCATAGAGTAACCATTCATGACAAAACCGACAGCAAGACAAAACACCCGTGTGTGAATATGAAACTATAACACTGCTGTTTTTGGCATGGCCTGAGTCTACAGTGCATTCGAGTGAGTTTTATGAATATGCACAGTCAGTACAGAGGTACATCTAGGGCTAATGTTTGTGAGCGATAGCAAGAGATAATGCATTTGTGTGTTTGTCCGCGAGTTCGCAGAGCTGAAGGTGTTTGTGCTGTTATGCCCTCTGGCTTGGCTGCCAGCTTCTTTCCCCCACTTCAGAGCCAGGAGGCAGACTGCCGAGGAATACCGATCACCTTGGCCAGAGATGCTCCTTTGAGCCTTTCTCTGGCATCTTTTCCCCTTCTGCCAGCTTCCTCCTCTGCTCCTCTCTTCCCTTCTGAAGTTGACAACAAAGACATCCTCGGGGTCCTCCTTGATGTAAGACCCGCTCTTGATCTTCTTTCCCTATGTTTTTTGTACCTTAGTGTTGCGCTACTTTCATATTCCGCTAGCACAATATTTACACTCCAGAAGACAAAGCCGGGGTGAATCTTTCATGCTGGCCAGGGCCCTTCATAAAAAGAACCAATCATCTGGCCACGTTTTGGCTTCATTACCTTGCCAGGCTCATCAGATATCAGGGACAGGTACAGTAACCTCCGGCCGTGCCTCACTGTCACGCACCATTCCAATCCCGCGCCAAGGATGGAGCCTCCTGGTGTGTCGGAAGACTTTGTTCCCGTCTTGATTTGCCTAAACCTATCCCGTTTATGATTGAACAGCTCTTTGCGAGAGAGCGAACAGAAAAAAAAAAAAAATGGCGAGCATGGACCGAGTTACATCTATCGTCCTCAAAGTTTTTCATCTCTTCCCTTCTTCTCTGATATGGAGTACCTCCATCACGGCTGCCACAGTTCCCTCTATCCCCCCTGCCCTCCCTCACTCTCTCGCTCTCTCTTTCCTTTCCCGCTTCCATGAGGAGAACTCTCCAAAGAGCTAATTAGTGGAGCGAGCGAGTCCAGAAAGTCATGGAGGAGCTGAAGGAAGAGACGCGTTCCTCGCTCGCCCACACGCTCGCCGGCTGACTGTCAGGGTCCTGCAAAGGGGTCACCAGAGTAACCAGCAGTAACTAGTGGCAGGAAGACCGACAGAGACAATTGAGGGAGCTTCTGAGAGTGATGAGCCACTGACAGGAGGTTTCCTTCAAGAGTCCAAATGGCTTGGAGAGGTACAGGCTCAAAGTACCTGGAAGTACAGAAGCCGCGATGCTAACGACATGCTAACACAGGCTGTTCCATATCGCTCACACTTGACAAGGGAGAGAGCTTCACTGACATTCTTAGAGGAAACCAATGCCATAAAAAACTAAAACTAAAATGCTATCCAAAATATTTACTTCAGTGAACAAAAGGCAGTGCTCAGATCGTCCAATCTCCTCAGCATTATTAAAATCACTGACTGACCGTATCAGCAAATCTAATAGCAAAAAAAAAAAAAAAAAAAAACTTCTAGTACTATGCGTATAATATACTATTAATTAATATAATATTTTGACAAATATACATTCTATGATAGTCAGTGGGGTTCGGTGTTGTTTTGGACCCCTTTGATTTTCATTGTACAGCCATCAACAGTTTATTCTCCTTTTTTCAATAGTTTCTTTTGTGTTCTGCAACAGAAAGAAACTACCGACGTATGATGTATAGGAATAGTGTAAGATTAGGAGTAGAGAGTAGATGAGAGTAGACGCTTCTCGCGGTTCAAACAAATAGGGCTGATCAACAAACTCAAGCTCCTACAACATTTCTCTTTAAAAATTCTCAGTTTAGACTTTTAATTCGTGACCGGTGTTTTGTTTTGCGCTTCTGCATTCGTCAATACCTCATACAGCGGGTCAGAGTTTCACTCTCGAGTTAGACTCGTTTACGGCCTTACCGGAAGACAGTGATAATAAATATGGATATTTTTCTTATAAAAATGCATCACTTCGCTTCAGAAGGCTGTTATTAACCCCTGGAGCTGTATGAATTTTATGATGGATGGATGCACTTTTTTGGGCTTAAAAAAAATGCTATCATTCACTCCCATTATAAAGCTTGGAAGAGCCAGGATGTTTTTAATATAACTCTGATTGTGTGCGGCTGAAAGAAGTAAGTCATATACACCTAGGATGGCTTGAGGGTCAGTAAATTATGGGATAATTTGGGGTGAACTAACCCTTTATCTTCAATAGACAAAAAAGTAATAGAGGTTTGGATCAACATGAGGATGAGTAAATGATGACAGAATTAAAATATTTTGGGTGAACTATCCCTCTGAGCTAACAATTTCAGATACTTAACACTTTTTTCAGTGTATATAGGTTATTGATTTCCAAATTAAGGCAATTAGACAATTTTAACAGCCTTTAATGATCTCTAAAGCTCTCGACTCTGTCTTGTGTATTACAACAAACCGCAAAAGGGTTCAGTAAAAATGTTTTCAATGCAATTAAACAACTTTTAATTAAATTAACATAAAGTAATGACCTAGATCAGACATAACCAGATGAATGAACAACACTCAGCACATAAAAGAGATAAAAAAAAAAACAATGTGAAGATATAGGAGGGCAGCTAAGAGTTGATAAGTGAGCATAGGTGATGTCACGATGGGTTTTGAGATGAGAGCCAAGCCAGGTTAAATGCAAAAGGAAGACCTGAAGGATTCTGGGAATGTCTGCTGGGTCCTCCATTGCTTGCAGACCAAAAAGGTTCTGAAAAAGGTTATGGGGTTGTCATTATATTTTCATGATGATCATTTATTTATTTGTCAAGCAAATCCAATCAGAATAGCAGCCAGGTTTTGCACAAAGCAAGCTGTGGTAATTAGCAACACTGGGAGTGGTGGCAACAACTCCGACTTCATCCACTGACTTTTATGTGTGTGTGCAGAGAGGTGTGGGTCTAAATATTGATGGAGTTGCCAAAGTACATGGTGAAAACTACAAACAGTGTTGTACTGGACTGGCAGAGCACAGAGGTTATCATAAAGATGGCTTGCCAACTAACTTGTACAAACCTAAGCTGCTGAAACTCAAATAGTGGACAAGCTGGTCCAAGTATGGACTCTTTGAAAACTCACTTTTTGTTTTGCTCCAGCTATCCTAACTATGTTAGCACTGTGCTCTAATTTCAAGGTTAAACTGTGCTGAAAACATTCATGTATCATTATATTTGTCATCTATAAGAAACTATAGTGTTTCCTATAATATTGTAAGTTGGAAAAAGAGTTTGCACTTCTTTGATAACTTCTTGTGGAGATTTAATTGAAAATTAACTGCATAACAGTATTTTTTTAAGGTGTCAAATAAATTCAAATGAAAAAATGTTGAATTACATCATAAAGTTCCTTATAAAATTATGAGCGGAATTTGCAATAAGGTGAAACCAAGTAGCAGTCCATTAAAGAAACATTAGTCATATTTTCTCATGTACTATTCTTCACTACTTTCTTTACTTTTGACTTTTAAATCTTACAAAAACTGATGAAAGCGAGGGAAGTAAAAGCGAATGCACAAATGTCAATTTTTCAAAAAAAAAGAAAAAAACTGAATTAATGCAACACACGCGTCTTACTGTAGCAACACACTGCAGAACATGACAAAGCTTCCTGTTCAGAGCTGTGTGTTTGTCTTCATATAAAATGTAACATCCTGCCGTATAGCCTCGTGCGCCACGTGGGACCTCACTTTGCAGGTCTCTGGTGTAATCCCATGATTCCTTTATATCTCGTTCCTCAAAAGAGCGTTAATTACCAAAAACCTTCATTTCTTTAATATGGCTCAGGCCAATTAAACAGCCCATTATTCACGCAAATATTTTATTTGAAATGACGTTTTTTTAATGAGGCTTCTGCCTTGATTGTTAATCGCCATGAACGTATTAAAAGAAAGGGTGTGCGACACAGAAAAGTGCTTTGTACATCTGCTTTTCGATGAATATTTAACACATACCCCAGATTTTGACCATGTGCCATCCTGGTTCCTTAAACTCTGCCGCGATCTAATGTGTCATAGTGAGAATTCGGTTACACTTTAGTTACAGTGTAATTATGCATTTAAGTACTGAGTGATTTTAATTAACTGCATGTACTTACTATGGGGTTAGGATTAGGGTTTGGTTTAGTTGCATGTAATTATGCATAATTTAGTTATTACTACAGTAATTACATGCAACATGTATAACAAGGACACTGTAAAATAAAGTTACCGAGAATTCAAACCGAAGTCATTCGTATATGAACACTGAAAATTTTACTTTATACAGGCAAATTCAACACTGGTGAGCATATAAAAAATATATCATATTTAATGGGAAGAACTGTGTAATTCAAATGATAACTATTTGTATATCCAAAGTCTTAAATGCAAGGACTTTGCATGCAGTGCCTGTAATTACAATGAATGGAAACATGAGGCTTGTATCCAGTTCCTACTTGTCCCCATTTTCAGAGCACTTGTCACAGCTCCTGTCTTTAATAAATTCTTGCTCTGTTAAATAATTCAGCCTTTTATCAATAAAGCTCAATGTTACTCTATCTCTTAGTCTTCACATTCAATTGTAGGACTATTTCTTTATTCATTATCTGTGTCATTTTGTCACTTTCTAATGTGCGGCTCTCTGAAACGACAATCTGTATTTTTCCTAGTTCTCCGTCTTTTCATCTCCCTCATCCATTTTTATTTTCGCTCCCTCCCTGTGCACATGGAACGGAGTATTATCAATGTTCCTGACATGTCCCCTGTTGTCCATCTTATTCCCAGACACCGGAGCAGAAATACTAAACTTTTTGGTCTAAATTTGTATTGATTTTGTTGATTAGCTCAACTAATTCGATACTTACGGTAGTCAATGTTTTCTAATGAAGCGCAGAGAGACCTTCCGCATTTAATTCTCAGCAATCACGATAATCTCTTCATGACCTCATCACTCTCCTTAGGCAAGTGCACTTGTATTTTTTCCCCACTAATGTGTGAGTCACATCCTGGAATACCTAGCATAACAGTGCGCTCCTAATGTGTAGGAAGTGATGATATCGATTTTGCACCATCCAAGACGACATGACGAACAGATTTGTCCGCAGTGGTAGTATTTCAAGGATTAACATTGTCCTGGTTTGGTTAATCTTCATTTGTTTTGTTTTTTCTTTCAGTATACCTCTGGGCAGCATGAATTATTAAAATGCCTCTAATGACATGAGTAGTGCCAGATAAAACCATGACCTTGTAAGCATTGATCTCCCGAAATACACCAATAAACTCTAATTTGGACGCTCTTGATATGGCAAAATTCAGACTTATATTCAAAACGCCATCGATCGCCAGCCAATTATTCTCCACCTTTTCATTTCACTCGGCCTTATTGATTTCATGCTGTTGTTTGAATTGCAGAATTACTGCTGACAACATTGCAGCGTAAACTTGCTCAAGTATCATTATGATTCCATGCTGTATATTCTTGTTGAAGTAAGTAAGATTAGTAAAATAAATGCATGATTTGGGGTAGCTACTTTAAACCATGGGTCTTTTGTAAGACTTTAGATTTAAAGTTGCAATGAAACGGTAGTAGTGACATATTTGACCTCTGCATAGTGATGGACATCTGAGTGAAATGGATTATTGAAAAATAAAAATAAATGTGAAGCAAAGAATTGCTTCTAGATGCATCAGCTGTTGACTGGATTTTGAGATGAAGGCTTTGCACAAAAAAATTTAGACATGAGCGTAAGCTTGCATTTAAGCGGACTAAATGATTGGAGAAATCCTGCATACATCACCACTGAGAAGTCTGTCGTTTCACCAGAAGCTCCGGTTATGACATATTGATTAATCATTTGAGGTCAAAGATAAAAAGAAACATACTGTATCCACAGATGAATCGTTCACAATAAGATCTATAACATGCATTTAGAAAAGAGTTAAGGTAAGTTTTCATTTAATGTCAACTTTCTCCTTTTTTCATGTTTTTTTTTTTTTTTTAGCCCCCAGAATATTTTATTGTATTCATATCTGAACATACAATATATTAAAAGAAAGAACAGAGGAAAAATTTCTAGCTTCATGCATTCTTTTTTTTATCATCATTTGAATGTGGGTAATTTTTTTTTTTTTTTTTAAACAAAAAGCTAAGAAAATTGCGTTTTTGTCGAAGACAATTTGTCAAAGGATTCAGAACTATGATCAAAATATAGATTGAGTATCAAGTCCATCAACACCACCAAAGCTTGCACAGTCCTATACATCTATGTGGGTTCGACACTTTATTCTGTAATGTTAGGCATGTATGTTTAATGTATGATAATCACGTTAGCTTACATGTGTGTAAGCTATGCTTCTGTTATTTTTGTCTGCTGCTTCTTCACTTGTTTTTGGATCGAGAGATTCTGTACTATTTCAGAAGATGCGTAATAGTGTTTATAGTGAAAACATGGATTTCTGGAAAATTCCATCAATGGCGGGGAAAGAGTGTTTATTTTTTACTCATCAGAGCTCCTGATCACTGTTCGGTTGTAAGTACTTAAAGTACTTGTAAAGCTTAAAGTCGGTATGAAATCAAAATTGACCCTCTCTTTCATGTTTCTGGTCTTATTGTGAATGATTATTTGGTTTTTATTAGTAATCTTTAATCTTTTAATACGTGTAAAATGTAAATGTAAAAAACTTGCTCTTCATCACCATGGAGACTAAGTTCATTTTGATTTTTTATACAGTGACCAATTGTTTTAGTAAACTCGCTACATTTTGGCATGTAATGGCCACTTTTCACAGAATCACAACCCAATAAGTTTGTGATAAAATAAATCCCCTTCTCGTCGAATATCCAGTTTCACTTTTCACATTTGTAAGAAGTGAAGTGTTGCAAATGGCAGTTCGCATTGACTTTAAATAGTTGTTTTTAGCATTCTCCCTCTATATTTAATCTCCACAAAATTATCTTGATTTAGATCAATCAAAAATCAGGACAGAAGTGGTCGAAAGTGGACAAAAGAGACGGATTAAAACACCAGGTGTAAACAGGAATGTGTTTTCCTCATCTACCTGTGATCCGATCAACCAAAACTGGTGTAAACAGGACATTAAAGACAATTTGAGCACAAGAAGTCCCTTAACATGAGTGTGTGTGGGTGTTTGTCAGGTTGTTTCTTTATATCCTACAACTACTGTTCCAGTGAAAAGACAAAGAATGTGTATGTGTATTGTGTGACAGAGAGTGTATGTGTGTTTATGTGTGTTTGTGTCTGCCGTCTGAGAATCTACAAGCAGAGACCGCGGTGGGACTTGTCTGTGCGTGGGGCTAAGTGAAGGTGACAGTGTTTCTGAGCAGCTTCCTCCCGCACAGGAGAGTGATGAGACTCCCTGTGATTGAAGGAACATTCCTGCAGGCGTCCTGCAAGGCTTGTAGGATTCAGAGCACCGTCACCTGGGGAACAGCAGCCGCGGCCACCCCGGGCTTTAAGGTGTCAGCCCCTTGCGAACAGCCACCGGCACGCTGGAAGTGACCTGACAGAGACAGAAGTTCAATTATAAACTAAAGAACAAAAATAACCGTAATGTGAGGCACATTTCATTGAGCTATTAATACCATGATATTGTATAAAGTAAGAAAGGTGCATCAAATATAGAAAATGTTCAAATAAAAAGAAAGATTTATGTTCAAAGATTGCATTTAAGATGGCAAGTCTTTGATGGAGGATGTTGTTCAAGACTATGTGCACTATTATGAGTCTGTAGTGGAAACCGAACAACTTCCTAAGATCCATATTTGCGGAAAAATATCAGGTAGGGTGGAAGAGGCACGTAGGACAGGCTGTCAAGGTTCTTAAAGGTCTAGTTAGCAGAGGTAATAGATGAGAGTTGTCAGTTTCACAGTTTATGAGCCCCACATGTCCCCTGAGAGCTACTGTAGCCTCTGGCCATTCTGCCCTTACCTAAGGCATGGACCGCTGGAAAATATATAAGAGAACCTGATGCTTCTAGTCATTCTGCATCCCTGCATCCATCTCAAAATAATTGGTGAGGCACCTTTCCACAGAAAAAGAGAAGGGGGTATGAAAGAGTAATAGCTTGCAGCAAAAATGCACAAGTCTGTTGGTTCAACTCTGATACACTGAGAAGGTTGTTTCTCCAGCGCAAAGTTTTGGGAAAAGTTCTGACTTAGGCCTAAATGATTAACTGCAGATCTCAGAAATGGAGAGAGTCAACTAAGGGGTATTATTTAAATTTTTTGACTGTCGTTTTGTAAAATTGTTTGTTCTTATATGTAATTTTTAAACCAGTAACATTTTACAATAAGGGCCAAATAAATTCTGATTAAAACTTATAATTTATCAATTAATCTTAGATAATATTAATCTCAGTTTTTCAAAAAATGTTGGAAAATTTCAAGATGTATAAATGAACATTAATTCATGTTTTATGGACAAACATGAATTAACAATGAATGAACAATTTTTTTTATTTTTTTTATTAACATATTATTAAATGTTTTTCATTGTTAGTTCATGATACTGTTAGAATTAGCGGATTGGACCACTGTAAAGTTTTATTTATTCTCTGACGTCTATTATAAGTTTTGTATGTAGATGCTAAATTTTTTTGAGAACTTTTTTTTTTTTTTTATATGCCTTACACACAAATAGCATTGAAATGTCATGAATATTTACATCAGTAATGCTTTATAGCTTTGCAATGTAAACATCATAACGGTATGCAATAGTGTGCAAATATAATCATATTGGTAACACTTTACAATAAGGTTCATTAGTAAACATTAGTTTAATGTATTAACTCACATGAACTAACAATGATCAATACAGTATTTATTCATCTTTGTTAATGTTAGTTAATACAAATCCAGCTGTTAATTGTTTGTTCATGTTAGTTCACAGTGCATTAATTAATGTTAAGAAATACAATCTTTGATTTGAATAATGTATTAGTAAATGCAGAAATGAATATTAACTAAGAATAATAAATGCTTTAGAAGTATTGTTTAACTTAATTCATGTTAACTAGTTAACTAATGTTAAATAATGAACCTTATTGTAAAGTGTTACACTAATATTATAGGTTTAAAGCACAACACTCTGTTTTAGAGTCCTAAAGACCCCTGTGTTACACTGTGAAATTTAGACACCAATCCTGTCTCTGTCATCTTTATGTTTTAGCAAGTCCACTAGATGGAAATTCATCTGTTGATAATCTGTCACTTTTCTTCCTCACACCAACATTCAGTCATTTATGAGACTCACTTCACTCGCAGCTTTCTTCATCCACTTACAGTCAATGACATTTTTATTATTATCATGTAGTGTAAATATCGAATCAGAAAACCTTAAAAACTGCTCTTTTTTTATCCATGGTGTTGAAGCGCATGCAAGCAAAGGTTTCGGCCCTCCTCCCTGACAACCTGTCCAGCATCTAATGACTACCCCAATCTCCATTTGCAATTCTTTCTCTCATCTCCCTCCCCTCCACGTACATCCATCTCTAATCCGGTAGAAGAAAGGCCCTTCTCACCCCCAGAACTCTGAGAAGACAATACCACTGGGTTTTACGCTACCTGTAAGCTCAGAGATAAGAAGGAAACACAGTGAAATTAGGGGGGAAAATCATTATTCTCTGAATGAGACGTCTCGGGCTTGATCAGAGGCCAAATCAAAGCCCTATCTCTTAGGCTACTTAAACATTCACTTTAAAAGTCGGCGAACTGATTGTACTCATATGTAAATCGTGGCTGCCGTGCCGTCACCGGCCTGCATTCTCTCCTGTCTCCAGGTTCTCTGGGATCCCAGCAGAGCCCTCACTCTCCCCTTCATTAGAATCCTCCTGGTGAGGGGCAGACTCTGAGAAATGAGCAAAAGATGTAAATTCGAACGCAGAAAGGAAAAGGTTCAGATCTTTTCTCTTTTTTCCCCCCTGACAAGCTCCAGAGAGTATAATGAAACAAGAAATGTTATGGAAACTGAGAGTAGTTCGTCTTGTATGGTTCAGATGGGGTACTGGGCCGCTGGTGTTTCAGACGGACGGCTGTGCTTTTGTCAGTCCGTGGGCATCAGGCGCACATCGAGGACACTAGAGTAAATTGAGACTTGTTGCCATCATTAAATAATGTTCTTATACTGACAAACCGAGAGAATTTTTTTTTTTAATTAGTCAACGCATTTTTACATTCCACAAAACATGTAGCCTAAGTAAATATTTACAATAAGATTAAAACATGAACTAACGATTAAAATTACTTCCAAAGCATTTGTTAATCTTAGTTGATATTTATTTCAACATTTACAAAAAATTGTATCTGTTATTATTTTTTAATAGACCTGAGCTAACATGCATTAACAATGAATTGTTGTATTTTTATTAACTAGCGTTAACAAATGTATTGCTCTTTGTTAGTTAAATTAGTTAATGCATTAGCTAACAGTATTGTAAAGTGTTACCTATAAATCAAATCAAATGTTTGAACAAAGATGCACTGTATTTTTGCTTTTAAAAAAATGGAAGTGATTTGTGTGATCAGCATTCAGATGTTGAAAGGCATAGGACGTGCCCATTACCTGCAACAGCATTTGATATTCCAAACACTCGTTCTGACCAAAAAGGCCTTGTTTCTGGGTTGATCCGTGTGGGTTTCTAACAGTTCCGTGGAGCACGCAGACGCCAACAAGAGCACATTCGCTAGGCCAAGACCCAAACATGCATTAAGATTACCACCATCCTCATTAGCGCCCTGACGGGCAGCATCATCATCATCTGTTAGTGCGGGGAAAATATTCAGACGGGGTGTTCTCAACATCTCAATGGCCATGAAATTGATCACCTTAAAAAAAAATAAAAAAAAAAGTGGGGGAGGGATAGAAGAAGGCCGTGGTGTTCTTATACACTGGAAAGATTCATGCTCTTGGGCTTCTGCATTGATGGGCTGTCATGTAGTTGATAAGACTGTGCTTTAATTGGGGAGTGTATTAAACACTGTGCATGGTTATTGGGTTTTCATATTAATGGAGCTTCAACTTGGCATGTACTTAAAGAATGAAATCTAAATTATTGATGCTGACGATTATTAATTTTGATGTAGGATATGGAAAATTCTAGTATTCTGTAGATATGGCTGATCTTTCATTACATGGATGAACCTGAATTGTTTAAAATGTGACCTTGAAATAAATATGTATTCATTTCTTTTTATATTAATAAAAACATTGGTATGTTTAAGCAATATCACACAAGCAAGAGTGTTGTTTTTCCCAAAGATATGTGTCATTCAGCAAGCAGTCACATTATTACGAGAGTGATGTTGTTTTCAATGCTTAATTTATCATAGAAAAACATACAAAGCCACAGCAGAATCAACACCGTGCATCTCAGAGCAAAACAAATTAGGATGTGTTTTGTTCCTGAATGAATCGGCACTTTAAAAGATTCGGTTGAGGTTTATTTTTCTGAATGCTTCTGCGTTTTTGGATGAATCTCTTAAGTGAATGATTCAATGACTCACTCTTAAAAACAGAAGGTGCATACCTAGGTACGTCGTATATACTAGGTACTAAATTTGCAAATAATAAAAATAATAATGTGGCGGTTAAAAAAGAATGTTCGAATGTGTATAGTGTATAGAAATCTGAACAAACTACATCCGTGACTCACGGCGTCTGTTGTGTCGATTCAATGTAGTTCACGACTCCTTTCATGTGGCATAATGTGATAGTAAAGTGTCCATCAAATTAATGTGCACTTCAGAATCTTGGTGGAAGTAGGTTATCCCGGTACTTTTTGCCTACAGTTTTATGAATACTATAAATTCAGACATTCTACTCATTTAGGTCTCTCACCTACAAGTAGGAAAGTAGGCATGCTCGGACACAGGGAGTCACTTGTTTCATTCCTGAATGAATCAACATGTTTGAACAAATCTGTTGAATGAATGATTCAGAACTCCCAGTCATAAAGACAGTCACTTGTCGCCACCTACTGGCGTGTAAATGTAACCTGCAGAAACAGTCACTGAAAAATCCACCAAGTAATGTGCAGATTGCAAAAACACTGAGGACACAAGTGATGCAAAAATAATAATAATATTTTCAAAGCAGATTGGGTTGGGTTGCTGTTCTATTAGCGTTCTTGGAATGCAGATTCAAGGACCATAACTAACCTTGACATTATATTAACCTCACAGGAATAGTGCACTTCCTGTTCATATCATATGAGCAAGTTGCTTTTAATATAAATGTATTCTGATTTTGAGAATTATTTTTCAACAATCATTGATATATTTGACTAGTTTTCTAAAGGGTCATGTCATTATGTATATAAATGCCCTCACTACAGATCTGACCAAACCAATTAGGCAGCTTCTGTGAATGTTGAAGTGCAGTGATTTGATTCATTACAATATCATAATCTCTTAAGCAATGTTGCTTCCAGATGAATGACTTGACATACCCATTTAATAATCATGATCTACAGCAGGTGGTGTTGTAGAGTTGTGAACTCAGAGCCTCTTTTCACACTGGCTTTCCCGGACCATTTCTCTCTTTCCCTCTGCTGTGCGGAGGAAGGTCACATAACCTTGGGCCAGCCAGACCCATTGAGCCTCTGAGGCAAATAAGAGCTGTCACTGTGGCATTTCACAGCTAATTCCCATGACAACAAAGAAAGAATAGCCCCTAATAAGAATCAAAGCTATCATCAGAACAATCAATGATTTCTATTTATATACAGAGCAATCCAGAGATAGCCACAGATATGATGGCAATCACATTGCAAGTATTATATGTACACAACTTGCAGTGAGAAATCGTCCTGAAATTGAAAAGACAGTAATGGAGATATTCTGAGTTTCTCCTGGGAGCAAGTCTTTCACTGTTGTGCAGAATCTTATTTGAACTCTGACCACTACACATTTTTACCATGGAGATATAAACAAGAGTGCTATTATGTAATTGAACTCAATGCCTATGAGGACAATTGTCTTCAAAATGAGCGCTGGAGGAACTCCAATAATGAGTTTAAAACGTCTTTGTGTCTTGTGCCTGTGGGGAGCTAGCTATGATTAATAATTACTGCTTTAATTGTCTAATGTTAATTAAACACAATGTTATTATCTGGAATTAGTTGGAAATCTGGCCGTATTTGACTGTGACTGAATGGATAAGAATAACCATTGTTTCAAGACTGGTCTGCTTGGTGGACATTTTGGTAATTCTTATTTTATAGAAATGTCTACCACGTACAGCTGGGGAAGGTACTTATACAATTAGGACAGTGCTCTCTCTCTCTCTCTCTCTCTGAGTCTTCTCGAGGATGTCAGTCTAGTATCGTCATTACGATTTGTCTGTGTTTTTGAAAGAATTCTCTTATGATCGTAGTTTTATTTGATCAAAAAATTTTCTTTGGGAAAAATCATTACAATTTAAAAATGTAATTGTTTTCTATTTTAATATATTTTAAAATGTAACATTTATTCCTGTTGTGGCAGAGCTGATTTTCATCATCATTACTCTTCAGTGTCACATGATCCTTCAGAAATCATTCCAATATGCTGATTTGGTGCTCAAACGGTACACAGTAGTGTATACCGCAACCATACACATGTATATACCATACACGCATATACACACACTCGCCTAGTTCCCTTTTTTCATTGCTATGTACTGTTTCCATCACCCACAGCTAAGCAGATGACACAAGCTCCAGCACAACGTCCCGTTCACCAAATCTGCTTCCCTTCCATTCCCATGAAGCAATTGCAGGACATTAATGGACCTTTCATGTGCAAAGCTCTCCGGCAGCCGGAAGGCAGAGAGCACAGGGAGAGACAAGGGCCGTGGTAATTGACGCCTAGCCTGGGAGAACAATCAAGGCCAAAGCAGCAAAGCAGCACATCCTCTAATTATTGAGAAGTCTAGCATTGAGGTACGATGATAATCAGTCTCCTAGAGACCTGCGCCTCTGTGTGGTTTGAGCCGATTTATCGTGTTTCTCTCCCCGCTTCCACTTTTATTAAAGATGATATTTCATATTGAGGGGGAAAAAGGGATCTCCAGACAAAAGTTAAAATGCAAAGTTTCAAGTCTGAGAGAGACGACGCGGATTATTTCTTGGCTTATCCACCGAGTACATGCAAGAAAAGGGATGAATGTGGAACAAAACATCAAAGAGCTAGAACTAAGAAAAAATGAGCTGAAAAATGCTGTTAAATATTTAGTATGAATGCCAACAGGTGGTCAAGAGTTCAACACAGGGAAATGGTTTAATTATGAATTATGGATGAATCTTGTACTTATGTAAATATGCTGTTCATGCCTAATTGAAAAAGAAAGTGGATCCATATCGAAAAGAAAAAAAAAAGTGTAATTAAATGATAATTAATCGTTCTCAATCCATTTATGATAAGCTTATGAAGTAGCTTCTCTTGGAATGTGTATTTGGGAAGAATTCCATGTATAGTAAATTACAGAAAGACTCCCGACATCTCTCCAATATTGCCAGAAAATAATCAGAACAACTTAAGGGATTTGAAATAAGATCTTACATTGTTTTTATCTGCCGTAGGTCAGTGGAGTGAGAAAGAGAAAAAAAAAAATTTGTTGTTTTTATAACAAGCCCACTTCTACATGCTCGGGTCACTTTCCAGTGTAGATGGAGAGGTTGGAAGTGTCACAGAAACAATCACTTCCTCAGAGACGTTGTATGCGCCTCTAATGGGCTGAGCTTAGTGCAAAAAAAAAAAAAAAAAAAGGGGGGATGAGGTGACTGGGAAAAAACCTTTAGAACTGCCTTAGATCCCTGGGCATGGAAACCTCCAAGATAAGTAATAATTGATAAACGTTGGGGACGAGAGTTGCCAGCTCCTTAAAAAAAAAACCCAAGAGACTGTCTTAAATATACTGGAATACGATTATGCCTTTCTTTTATCCCTATTCATCAACGTATCTTAACCCATCTTCCCCAATTCACTTTTCTTTGGCTCCTGCTGATGCCAGTGAAAGAGGAGGAGAGAAAATGACCGTTTTGGTCAACACAAGGATCAAAAGTTTTTTACTTATATTGATTTAATTTATACTCTCTGCTGTTCATTATTATTATTATTATTATTATTATTATTAATCACTTTCATTCGTTTCATTGCTATCATAATTGCTATTGTTGTTTCTATAAAGTTGTATGTTCCAAACAGCATGTTTTTTCATTTATATTTAATATTTCAGTAAAACTTTATAAAAGTATACAGTAATAAAATACTCACAAATAATTTACAAACTATAAATTTTTAGTTAATTCATAGTTTAGTCTCTAAACTGTTAATATATGAATAGTCTATATACAAATAGTGAGGTATTCATTCATCGTCACTGTAATTTAGAAATTATTATTGTTTATTTAGCTCATATAAAAAGAGTTAGATCATTTTTTTTTTTTTTTTTTTTTTTTATGCTTTGTATTCTAACCCTAATCCTAATTGATGTATTTAAAGAATGTGATCTCATGACTAATTCTATGTATTTGCCAATTGTACATTTACTTACACTTGCATAGACACAAACACATACACATACAGTATTGACATATTGACAGTATTATGTTTCTTAATGTTTTGTAAAAGGGAATATGTTTTGCTTTTGGGAAAGGGTTAAGCAATTCAAATAATAATACTTATAATATATATACATCAGTTATATGGTAATTGTCACACTTTAGATTAGGGTCCAATTATCACTATTATCTACGACTTTTGCCTCAACTCAATGACAGCTTATTGATGGTTAGTTGTTAAGTTTAGGCGTTGGATAGGATTAAGCGGTGTAGAATATGGTCATTCAGAATAAGGCATTAATATGTTATTTATAAGTACTAATAAATAGCCAATATCCTAGAAATATGCATGCGAAATAAGCAACTAATAGTGAGAATTGGACCCTAAACTAAATTGTTACTGGTAAATAAGTTGTTAACAAAGCATAAAAAACATGAACTATGAGCTAACTAAACAATAATAATTTTGTTTATTAAAGTGACAATGAATGAAGAACTATTTGTATATTAAAATATGAACAACGAAGAGATTATAATATATAAACTATGAATTAACTACAAACTAATAGTTAGCTTTATATTATACTTATAAAGTGTTACCATTTATTAAACAAGCATGGAGCTTGTGCAGTTTTAATTTACAGAGAATTGAATGATCTTTCAGTGTTAACAGAGTATATCTTTATAGGGCGGACTGAGTGAACAGACTAATTAATACTATAGAAACCCGTTGAGGAAAATAAGTTAGACCTGCAACTTTTTAGTCTCTATTCTAAGCACATGTAACCATGAACAGAGCCATTGCTTGAATTCATGAGGCCCGGGATAAGATTATGGGGGGTGCTAGCCCCCTAAAGACACATTTAATGGACCCCCTGGTGAGATGGCCCTTAGACCACATTCCACCGTGATGGCGACCCTGATTATAAAGCACTTTTGAACCTGTGATTAAAACCAGATCCAAATAACTAAGCAAATCAGAAAGAAACTTTCTGACATCTATTGAAATATTTGTCTTAATTTGAGTGAAATTTGAACAAAATTGACTGCTGGCTAATTATAAAAAGCATCTGGCAAGGCGTAAGCTTTCAAAATGCGTAAGAGCTGTTTTTGTAGCAATCCTTGAGTGTTGCTGAATTCTCATTAAAAGACACTCACCTGCATGCAACATATGCAGCACAAATTATGCATGAATTGACACTGTGCCGCTTTTTCAGATAACTCATGTTTCATGTACACTAGGAACCACAAAGAACATCATTAGGGGTTTGTAATTAAACTGTCCTTTATTGTTGTTGGGTAGAACGTCATGCAATTGTTTAACTTGCTGTAAAATCACTGGCAGACACTGCTACCCTCAATAGCACCTTCATTATTATTTAAATTCAAATATAGAAATCATGTTATAGAGAAATGGCCTGGATTTTTTTTTCTTTTTATCTGTCAATTTATGGAATAATCTATTTGAAATATGCTGCTGAAAAACAATGTTACATGACACTCTCTTGTCTAAATAGTCATTTATTTGAGCAACTGCAGGCCATATTTAAAATACATTAAAGTCCTCAGACCATGTTTAATGAATACATTTAAAAAGGAGCTTATTACAGTATGCCAGCTAAAATGGGAGGTTAAAGTATGTAGAAAATTTCTTCCACTGAGGGTCATTTGCAGAGTCTTTCATACCCCTTTTATTTTATTCATTGACTCTTACATGAAATATCTTTTACATCACATTTGCCTCTCCTAGTGGCCATCTTAAAAAGACACCAAAAAGGCAGATTCTCTATGTTAATAATGTCTGCAGATCAGATTATAATTAGGCTTCACCATAAGGAACAACGGATAATAGATTTGAAGTCTAGATCATTCTGCTATCTACAAAATAAAAGTGTGTACCATAATAATAATTATAATGATGCTTCATAATAAATGAATACAAATAATAGCTATTATTATTATTATTAGTCACATTTTCCGAAAAGCCAGAGCACAACATATTTTTGTAACACAGAACCAATTGTTCTTTTCACATGTATTTTTCCCATGCTCCATCATACACAATTTATTATTTATTGCAGTCTTCTGTAATACAAATGGTCTTAGGATAAAGACAAATCAAGAATTTCCATGTTACCGAGGCGGAAATAGATTCCTAAACAACTTTTGTCTGCTGAGGAAATTGGCACAGGAGTGAAGGGGGGCTCGGCAGACATCGACCAGGATCTGTGTCACTAGAGAAAATGACAAAGCTGCACTTGAGACAAGCACAATTTCACATTAATGAATAATTGAGATGCAGAAATATCCGACAGGGCTGGGAGCTTCTATCCCATGTTTGCCTTTTCTAATTATGATTATAGGTGCCTTGAATTGTAGGGCTTCACTCACGGGCTGTATTTAAATCGTGCATTCAGCTGTAAATTCTTCTTTAAATAAATAGCTGATGTTAAATCACTGTTGTGTTACAAAGCTTTGATTGTCAATAAATGCGTAGAGTTTGTGTCCTTGGGCCTGACGGGACTGCTGTTGGAAAACTTTCAAACTAACACTTTACAATAAGGGTCCGTTTGTTAGCATTGGTCAACTACATTATTATTAACTAAAAATGAGAAATACTTCTTAACTTAGTTTCAACATTTAGGAAAGCTGTAGGCCTATCTCTTGATATTGTCATGAGCTAATACACTGTAGAAAATTATATGATCAATAAGTTATGACAACAAATGTTTTTACGTTGCTTTAACTCATCAAAATAAGTCAAGTTATACAAGATTAAACTCATTTTTAGTCAGTTTAATGTCATTTAAGTTGAAATGACTTAAACATCAAAGTTGATTGTACTTAAAAATGTAACTTGAACTAACAATGAGCAATGTTTATTGATTACTAAATACTTGCAAATATTGCTTATTGTTAAGCAAAAGTGTTGCACTTTTTCTTTGGCTTTGAAATCTTGGTTACATTATCAATGATGGTTTCAAAACTGGACAACTTGCGTGTCGGTTAATATCAAGGAGGAAGAGAGGAAGGAGAGCAAGAAACGAAAGTGTAAAACTAAAAAGATGAGAAAGTGAGAGCGAGGAAGATAGAAAAAAAAAATAATTCTCTTGCTGCAATTAATGTGAAGGTCTCTTCTTTTTCTGAGGAAGGCAAACAGGAATTGGCAGCTTCCATCATCGCTATAGGGATACAGGGAAGGAAACTTCAGAGCATCTTGAGTCCATTATGTTGAATTCCAAACCTCATCTCCAGTCTTAAGGAGAGAAAGTGAGAGAAAGTTTCATTTTTAATGACAACTCATGAATTATTCCATTTATTGTATAGTCTGTTTTCTGAGGTATAGCACATCCAAGAAAGGTGAAGATGAAACATGTAGAGAGTCTATGTCGTTTAGTTGGGTGATAAGGTGGCAAATGACACCTGTTGAGCAAAACAGGAACAGGGACATTCTTAAAAAACAGAGTCCTGTTTCTTCTCTCTCTGAAAAGCTTCTTTTGTTCCTATTTCACTGGAGTGGAAAAAACAAACATCAGGTCTAAAGCGAGTCCCGATATCCCCCAACACTGGTGACGCATACTCAACGAGAATCTTTGTGATTCAATAATACAAATGTTACCAAAAGTAATAACTGAAAATTTGTAATAAAATAAAAATGTATAATACATTTAAAATGATAAAAATCTAGTGAAAACAATGACATAATAACAGTAATAAATTAATTTAATTCAATTCACATTGATTTGTATAGTGCTTTTTACAATACATATCGTTCCAAAGCAGCTTTACAGAAAATGCATGTTTCTACATTACAATTTAGAGTGATCTGTTATCAGAGATGATTGTGTCCAGCTCATTGAAGTATTGAATACAAGTTTTGAACATAATGATTAGAATATATGTAGCATTCTCACTATTACCTTGCTTATTGGCTGTTTACTTACAAAGCACATATCAATACCTAAACTAAAGTGTGACCTAGATTTATTTATGATTCTGGTGCTTTTTTTCTTCTTCATATAATTGAATTCATAAATTTACAGTAAGATATCTTTATTAGCATTTGGTAATGTCCTTGGACTGACAAACCTAAAGCATATGGAATTAATGTGACTTGAATTACAAGTAAAATTCTTCTTTGCATTCTTAGTTACAATTCTTGAACTATTTGTGGTATATTATTATATTGTCAGATTAATTTATTTTATGATATAATTTATGATATAAAATATAGTAGTATTTTATTTTCGTTTGTAACCCCTTACAAATACATATGATGTTCCTTGTATGTTTAACAGGAATAATTAACAGTATTGAATCAAGATGAGCAAATTCTATGAGATATTTTGTATCAATAGACTAGCAGAGCACAAATGTATTTCTGAAGTGATCTAGGGTTGCCAAAACTCTAGTAACGTGAAGATTAAGATGGTCTAATGCTGCATGTTGAGCTGAACAAGATACAGTCTAACATTCTCACAGTCGTATTATACTGTCTCCCTCTGGTCCCTCATGACACAGACATGGTCTACTTTGTCATATTTTTCTACAGCCTGGCCAATAGGTGTCCCTGTAAACCATACAAATACTAGCACCCAATCTCAGTCCTGCTAATACTCACTGCCAGCACTGATTTAACTGGAAATGGTAACGCTACCTCTGTGATGAAGAACTGGTGTCAGTTGTCAACATGTATTTTGATTAAATGTTTTGTTTACTATTTGGAATAAAAAAAAAATAGAAGTGAATACCTTGTTAGTAATATCATTAGTAGTACAAATAATATTTAAAACTGATTAATAATAATTATTATTATTATTACAGCTAATTAACTAACTTATTAAACTGAATATACTACAACTACTACTACTAATATTAATAATAATATTATTATTAGTTTTCCATTTATTTAGTAGTATAGTAGTAGTTTAATAAAAGTATAATAATAATAATAATACAACTATTGTCTTTATAGTCTAATTATTATACTATAACTAATTATAAATTATATATAAGTAATGTGCTGTGCATATGAACACATTTATGTAATAATAATATTATTTTTCAGAATATATATATATATATATATATATATATATATATTAAACTAATTCAACTGATACTACTACTAACAATATTATTATTTCTCAGATTAATATTATATTATTAATTGTATATAATTCATTTGTATTATATATTAACAGATTAATATAATTTATATAAACTAATTCAACTGATTTCTTCTACTACTACTACTACTAATAATAATAATAATAATAATATTGTTTTTCAGATTATAATCAGGTATTTGTATTAGTAGTATGTAATAATAATAATAATAGTTTGTAGAAGTATATAATAAGGATAATTTAATTACGCATTATTATTAATAATAATAATTCAAATGAATAAAAATAATATTTCTAATTTGACAGTCTTCTCTTGTTCTGAGCTCATAACATCCTGATCACTTAATCCAATGTGTTTTCCATCCCACCTCTTTCCTCTCTCTCTCTCTCTCTCTCTCTCTCTCTCTCTCTCTCTCTCTCTCTCTCTCTCTCTCTCTCCCTCTCTCTCAGTGGCGGCAGTAAAAAAGGGGGGTCAGAGCAGCGTTCCCAGGATAAAAGAGCTGGGCTAAGGGCTCCTCTCAATCACTGGGCCCTCCAGGAGGCGAGCTTCACGGGGCGATGAGAGACCTGTCGGGGGTGTGGGGAGGTGAGCTCCATTTAGACGTGTCTATCTCAAGAGGAGAATGCTGTTGACTCTCCCCTATCTCCTATGCCTTTGGAGACAAAAGGCATGCAAATATTTGGTGTGCTGCTAAGCCCCACAGAAGTATATTCAAAATGTCAGGGTGGTTATTTTCTGGAAAGGTGTCTCATCTCTGAACAGCTGGATTCAGTGGGATGGGCCGCTGCCTGTTGAGTGGCTCCCAGACGGTGAAGGGTCCCTAACTTTACTCGTAATGGCTCTCTGAGGGAACAGCTTGAATCGGTGCGGATAAATCAATCACCACAAATGTGTATTAATGCGATTACAGAAGAGCTTGTGATTTTTTCCGAACGTAATGTTTAGTAAATAAATGCATTTAGTAAACTGAGCAAAAATTCGAAATATAATAAAACAGATCAGGATGTGTTTGAAAATTTGGAAAACCCTCAGTGAATAGTCATGTAGTTTGTGTCTGTGTTTTTTTTTCTTCTCTTTCCGTCTTGTTTTCTCTCTCTCTCTCTCTCTCTCTGATTCCCTCTTTGAGCTCTGATCAGGAGTGAGCTTTCTCATCGCCCCTGGGGAGGCTGCGGGGCTTCGGTCAGCCATATGGTGTGAGTGCCCTGCCCCGCCCTCCGTGACAGCCCTGGAGGAGCGGCTTGATGAGGCTGGATCAGACCCACCGCTTCCTGATGGAGAGGACAGCACAGACAGAACACAGGCGGAGACAGCCAGGTTAGGAAGAGGGAGACAGGGGCGATAAGGTGTGCTCAACCAAAGGAACAGGAATAAAGGAAACGGATGAAATAAAGGACTATGTTAGTGTCAAGAAAGGAAACATACCTAGTAGACACATTTTCATGTGACTTCATGTGTTTCAAATTCATTTTAATCTGAGCACACAGATTATACATCATTTCTTTTATTAGTTTGCTCTCAAAACGGAAACACGCAGAATATTACCAGGGATAAAGCATAGCACAACCACGTACAACACAGACGAACCTAGGGCCTCATTTACGCACAGATTTGATCTTAGAGTGTGCGTACGCTAAAATCCACGCCGACATTTATATTTGTTTAAACGGTCTTTGATGTGGAAAAGTGCTTAGTGTCACGTCAGGGTCAGAGCAGACGTACGCACTTTTCCTTGTGGCAGAAAGATGGGGTTCTGCAGGTATTTGGACATCTAAGCAATTCTTACTGCTCGCCATTCTCAATTTAAGGATTTTAATGTTGACTTGTGCTCTGTTACACGTTAATGACATTAATTAAGCGACGTTAGACACGTACGCAGATTCGAAAAATGATCGTAAGATCAAATGCAGGACGTTTCTATGTATTATAAAATGAGGAACCCTGAACCCTGAAGGCTAATCAACAGAACTAGAGACAGGTGCGTAACATAATCAGTAACCATAGAAACAAACATGGGTCGGGAACACAGGCAAACAGAACTCAGAGTCAATAAATAAATATTCACACTTTAAAATTCATTTATTAAACCAGATGAAAATAAAATTAGTTTTGGCAACTTAACTCAATTAGGGTTAGATCAACAGAGCCCTACTCGTGGCCTAAAGTGATTTCCGGCTTCCGACATCTTCACCCTTTATTCAAATTGTTAAAAATTTGTAAAAAAAAAAAAATCAGTATATAGCGTAATTGTGTGATAACGCACTTCATTATTTTGTCAAATTTTGCGGACATAATTTTTAAAATTATAATAAAATATATATTATGTGTTTCTATTATGTCAGAGGAACTTGTTAACTGTAGGGAAAAATGTTAAATTAATTTTGAACAGCAACTTTCACTTACACATATACAGTACTTGTCCAAGTACATACATTTTTTTCATTCATATGATGCTCTGAGTCAAATTTTTTTTTAAACATTAATGAGCACATAAGCATTATTTTTGATAATATAATTGGTGCCAATGTACTCTAAATGTTAATAAATTGAATGTATTAATTTAGGAAACTGGATCCATGCATGGGTGTTTTATGCAGCTTGTTTTTTCTCTCTCTTCCGTCTGCTGATTGCATGATCAATCTGCGGGTCAAGTATTCATGTCAGACACGCTGTGAAGATGCAGCAGTCATTTAACTATAATTAGTCATTTTAAATCATGTATATTAATTATAGTGTTTAAATGAAATTACCAAACGGAAACACCTCAACGAGTCCCCTGTCGAACAGAGGGAGGAGGGGACGTACAAGGAAAAGAAGCAAAAGAAAGACAGGTTAATTGTAATTCACTGAGAAGATGACAGTGGAGGGAATGTATTCCCTGCGGAGAATGATTGGAGAAATAAAAGTTTTCTCTGTAGCCCCCCACCACTGCCTCCTCACTCGCTGAGTTGCCAAACACCAGCTTGTCATTTCTGTTTTGTTTGGGTTCCTTGAGATGCCTGAAAGACTTGATACACACATTAAAAGATGCTGACATGTTTGCGTCTGATCCTCTTTTGGTCTCCATCTCTAATCGGGGTCGGCTTCTCTGTCTCTGTCTCTAACGCACGCGCTCATAGAGACTGCCACAGGTGCCACTAACAGACTTCCCTCAGATCAGCTTCATTTTGAAACATTTGACAAAAGATGGATAGTTTTTCCCTTTCAGGACAGGAAAAACCATTCAGTAGGCACCCCTATATGCCCCGATGATGTGATTTGACTCACAAGTACGAGTCTACTTAACCTAATTAATCTTCTGTGTTTACATCACTCATTACCACCTTGACAGTTATTTTGCTCATCTTTGATCGGGGCCCTTTCGTGATGAATTAGTGTTGGACGCATGACACTTCCCAGCTACAGAGATGTCCCGTGCCAGGGACGAAAGCCCAAATGAATCTCCTGACGAGGTGTCTTGAAGATATAAGCTATTCAAATGAGACACTAACAGAAGGGGACTTTTCTATTGTCGGGCGCCTTATGATAATGTTCTCATTTGAATATAAAAGAATCTTTGCCATTTTCTCCCTGTAGATCAAAAATGTGCTGCTTAAATAGGTATTCCCCTCACTAAACAGAGAAGACAATGGGAGAGTTAACCGTCTGCTGCTCTTTTGTTTGTTATGCCGATGCAATTCTCATGCAGACACTAAAAAAGAGGTTAAAACAAGGAGATTGTACATTTACCTATACGTACTGAATGGTCATGTGGGTTGTGTTACGGTAAATGGGCAGCTTTTGTGAAGCCACATTATAGAGTCTTAAGGCCCGTTCACACCAAGGACGATAACTATAAAGATAACGATAAAGATATAATTCTAAAAATCGTTCTCCATATTAAAGAATAACAGAGTTCACACCACAACTATAACGATAAAGATATGAGGAACGATATCGTTGGGATCACTTTCAGAACGATTTTTTTCCAGCTGTCAAACGATAAAACACTGACAGTCAATCAGAATCCCTTCTAATTTAAAGGTCTCGCGCATTTAAAATGGGGCGGGCGCGCGCGTGCTTAGAATAAAAAGACCGTTATTGTTCGTTGGTGTGGACGCATATATAGTTATCTTTATCGTTATCTTTATAGTTATCGTGCTTGGTGTGAACGGGCCTTTAGTGTGTAGAAATGGCTGTACTTGAGTAAGTATGGTCAGGATGATGGACAGATATGTGGTGTTATCAATGATAGTTTTGTTAATGTACATTACTCCACACAGTGAATCTATAATTCACTACTGTTAAAAATAAAGGTTTCACTGATTCAAATGAAATAAACGTAGATAAAATATATTTTATTTATTTATTTATTTTACCTAGAGACTGGCTGTTTTTTTTTTTTTTTTGTCAACAATTTACAAGAAAAGTCTAAATTATAAATTAAAAAAAGGATTATTAAAGTCAGCATGAAACAGAAGTTGCAATAGTGTTTTCTTTCCAGTTTTGACGACGTTTGAACAAGAAAAACTGTTGGGCGGGATTTGGTTGGATGGTTATGGTTTGCTATTGCCGGGATGTGGTTGTCCTGCCTTCTTGCCAGTAAACACGTCATCAAACAGTGGTGTAAAGTATTTGAGTAAATGTAGGGCCTAATTAGTTACTGTACTTAGCAGTATTTTTTTGCTACTTTGTAGTTTTACTGAGTATCAAAGATATTAGCAACTTTTATTCTCTACTTAACTACATTTTTTAGAAAGTATATGTACTCTTTACTCTAAGGGGTACTCTTTACTCGTTTTTGCACCACTGAAGGGCACTTTGGGAAGGGGACACAGTGTTCCAAACGAAAGTGAACAACATAATCCCTTCACGAAGGGCCCTTCCACAGGTTACTATGAAGTAATAAGAATCATTTGTGGCCATGTTCTGCCCTTTGGAGTGAGTAGGGCACAGGGATGCTCACTTCTGATTGGAATTTGCACCAATGCATGTGTGATGAGTAATGTAATTATTACTCCATACATTTTGCATGGCTATTCCTACTACAAAAGAAGTTATATTAAAGGTACTGTATATTTTTGCATTAGGTTTTGAGAACTAATGCAAATTTCAGCCTACATTCAGGAAGAGTAAAACACTTAAGTTCTGTTAAAATCAGATACTCTTAGTCTTTTACTCAAGTCGCATTGGAATTGTCATTTTTGCTGTAAGGTATCTGTACTTTTACTCAAGTAAGGTTTTCAGGTACTCTTTAAAGGGATAGTTCACCCCAAAATGAAAATGCTGTCATCATTTACTCAACCTCATGTTGTTCCAAACCTGTATGATTTCCTTTCTTCTGCTGAACACAAAAGAAGATATTTTAAAGAAGGTTGGTAATTAAACAGTTGCTGGTCCCCATTGACTTCCGTAGTATATATATTTTTTCCTATATGGAAGTCAATGGGGTCCATCAGTCGTTTGGTTACCGACTTTCTTCAAAATATCTTCTTTTGTGTTCAGCAGAAGAAAGAAAGTCATGCAGGTTTGGAACAACATGAGGGTGAGTAAATGAGGACAGCATTTTCATTTTTGGGTGAACTATCCCTTTAAGCCCCTGTCATCAAAGAAGAGAAAAGATGTTTCTGCAAAAAGGCAATGACATGCCTTACCTGGACATTGCGTTCAGCTGCTATAGGTCAACTCGTAATAATGGGTGTTGCCTCACCAATTAATTAACTTATATCTTTGCAATGCTTCAATGAATCAATGCTTCAGTGAATCAAATCAATCAGTGAAGCACTATCTCTAGCTGCTTTTTGTCTATTTTGGTGAAGATCAGACCAATGGCAAAAAGTAGGTTTTTAAGAAAATCCAAAATGGCGGGAAAATGTTATAGGCAGAAATATATATATATATTTATATATTCCAAAGTTATGATCCGAAACTCAAACTGCCTTATTATAGCGCCACCTAGCGTCAGACGGTGTGTGTCTGTGCGCCTGAGTAACAGTGCACTATTGGGACGATTTGGGTCAAGGCATTTTACGCCTTTGACGCTCATACACTCATACACTTTTATGGCAGAAAAATTAGGAAGAAGAAGACAAAGAAAATCAGCACAAACTTTCAGTGTTTGGGCCTTAAATAATGATTCAATTTAGGTTCCATAGTGACTAAAGAAGGAGAGCTCTTTGTATATCTGATTTGTTCTATCTAGAATCTATACTTTCTGTTAGTGCAGATCTATAGTGTGAGCTGAACTAAAGGAGCTGTTGTGTCTTTGAGTGTCCACTGCCTCAGGCTCATCCTCCAGCCACAGCTTCATGTCTGCTTCTGGTGGCAACACACAGAACAAGGCACCTTACAGCTGACAGAGGCCAGTGCCTTGATAATTATCTGTGAGACATAATGTAAATCAGAATCACCAAAGGAAACAAAACTGTGGACTTGAAGGGCAAAAAACGCAAGTCTTCGAGTGTGAGCATCATATTAGCATTTAGCATGTAGCTGGATGCTTTAAACAGCTACTGATAAAGAGGCAAAGCAAGAAACAATTCTTTAAAGATAAAGTTCACCCAAAAAATGAATATATATATATATATATATATGTGTGTGTGATCAGATACACAGTATGTCTTCACAAAGATATTTTCCATACGTGTACAGTTCATAGTGACCAGGTGCTGTCAAAGGTACAATAAACAACACTATACTTGTCACAGTTGATCTGTCCCATACACAAAAGAATTGTATTTGAAATATATTTTCTGGATATGTTTTGGAATATATGCAAATATTTGAAATTGGCCCAATAAATATATTTCATACTTATATTTCATATATTTTTGTTATATTTCAGAATATATTTCAATGTATTTGGAATATATGCCACATATATTTTTGACACTTTTGGGGACCCGTACAGAAAAAAATACATTGAAATATATTCTGAAATATAACAAAAATATATGAAATATAAGTATGAAATATATTTATTGGGCCAATTTCAAATATGTGCATATATTCCAAAACATATCCAGAAAATATATTTCTTTTGTGTATGGGGTGGCTTTATCCGAAATGGCATACTTCCCTACTATACGGTAGGCGAAAAACTGTACGTGACAAAATAAGTATGTCCAAATTTACAGTAGGTATACTAATAAAAGAGTAGACAAAAAGGACCAGGATGACCTACTACTTCCGGTGGGATTCTGAAGTGTGCATATGATGGACACTTTACTTTCCCATGAGGCCACGGGAGTGGATTTATGAATGATAGCGAATTGATGTAACTGACGCTGGTAGGTCACATGATTGTCACAAAATGGCAAATGTAGTACGTCCTGATTACATTCATACTTTATAGAACATATTGTTTTAGCGGTTGTTATGCCCTTATGCGTCACACCTCTGTGTAGTTAATTATCGTGTTTAGTCCCTAGTGTTTCTCTGTGTATATATAGCCCTGTGTTTGTTTCAGTCTTGGTCAGATCTAATTTAAGTGGTTGTTCTGTTTCTCGATTTTCTTGGTTTTCAGATATCCTGAAGAAGTGTCAGTTTGATTTGATTAAAGAACTGCTTGTGAGTAGATTCAGCTTTTATTTTACGCCTTTTATTTCAACCCCTTGATGACAATATTAAAAAGTTTGTGCTCAGTACGTTTTTTTTTTTTTTTTTTTTTTTTATGAAGAAAATCATATTTATATTCAATAAGAATGCATTAAACTGATCAAATGTGACAGAAAATACTTGTACGATTATACTGTTCTTTTGAACTTTCTGTTTTGGTTTCCACAATAATATTAAGCAGCACAGCTGTTTTCAGCATTGATGATAATGAGAAATGTTTCTTGAGCCCCAAATCCAAATCATCATATTATAATGATTTCTGAAGGATCATGTGACAATGAAGACTGGAGTAATGATGCTGAAAATGCCATCACATCAATAAATGACTTTAAAATTTAAATAGGAACTGCTTATTTAAAATAATAACTATTAAATAATTATGGAATAATATTTCACAACATTGCTGTTTTAAATAAGGTAAATGCAGCCTTGGTGAGCATAAGAGACTTTCAAAAACAAAACTAAAAAATCTTACAAACTCCAAACTTTTAAATGGTATAGTAACCCATACATTTTTTTATTTAATTTGTTTAACTATGTTCCAATTCTTCTGAAGTCATTTGAAAGTTTTATATAAGGAACAGAGTTAAATTTGTACCATTACAGTATTTACTTATAATTTCCCCCTCCACTGCAGCTTTAAAACACAAAGCTATCATGTGACTTCAGGTGACTTGGAATATAAAGCACTCTAATGGACTACTTGGTACCTTTTATAGTGCCTTTTTGGAGCTTGCCAACCTGCGATCAGTATAAACCGTTTAGTGTCTTTGTATGAAAATCGAAAAGAAAAAGAAAAAAAAACCTGAAGATACTTTATTTTGTTACATGGAAAAAATATCCATGCATTTTTTATTTTGGATGAAGTTGTACAACAGTTGTTGTACTCTCCACTCCACAAGTGACGGTAGAATTCACGACTATTGTAGCAGTGACACTTTTACAGCAACCGCAGTTAATTCTTACCGAAATATCTGGAGGTTCACCATGAGTGCAAACATTCTGCTGGCAGTGAGATATTACAAAAGTCTTTTGGGTCCAACAAACCCACCTCATTAATATTTCCAATTATTATTCCTTTTCTGTTCTCTTTCTACCAGCAAATCTGCCAACCAAACGAAGGAAAATAATTAGCTACTCCTGATATTGCAGAGGTACAGAGAGTGCCTGGGTCAGACCAGGCATCCTGCGTATTCTGACATTTTAAATTACCTGAACAATACCTGAAGCAATCTCTGGACCTAATTAACTTCCCACTGAGACCAAATGTACACATCATTTAAAAAGATAGATTTGAGGGGACAAAGCATGATGCCTGGGCTTACACTGGGGAAAAAGCATGAGGTTTGAACCTAATCTCCCCCCCCCCCCCCCTCACCCATATCACACCATGTCCTTCCCCATATGCAAACGCAATGGGCAATATTCTGCTAGCCCTATTTATTGTATTAGAGTAGTGGGACTCTCCATCAAGTAATCAATGTGCTGTTCCAATGAGTTCATTTTAATGCACTCAATCATGCCTTTAATGTTTATGGCTTACGGGGGTAGCGAGCTTCAGGAATGCAGGAATGTTATATGGCTCCGGTTTCGGCCCATTTCATCAAATATTTATGCGCTCAAAAAACGGGCATCAAAATAAGGGGTGGAGGAGAAATACATTTGCTATGTTTCACTCGCCCTCTTTGTCTTTCTTTCTCACCTCCTGTGCCTGACTCCCTTGTTTACATTTGAACTCATTGTGTAATTCTGGCACTCCTCTCTCCACTTTTATTTTTCTTTGAAAAGGGTTTAAAGTGATAGAGTGAGACGTTCTTCGCAGCAACACAGGCAGCTTGTCAATGCCACCGTCGTCATGTTATGAAAGGCTTTTGTCTTACCAGAAGGCCAGCAGCACATGATGCAAAAATACTGAAATTTAGCTGTAATTCTCACCCTATTTTCATGTCAGTCTTATATCAGCTCAGCCCCTGTTAGAGTCTATTCGGCTGGTATAAGTGGCTTGTTCTATGTCTCTTCCTGTGCCTAATCACACCAGAGCAGTTTAACTGTGGCACCCCAAGTAATATTAATTTTGCAGATAGTCTATTTAAGGCCTTTGTGGCATTAATGTTTTTAAGCATGTGTGTATATTCTTAACAGCGCCTTTAGCTTTTATCCTCTTTTTTTGTCAGCCTCAAATCATAATACAGCAGTCCTTTTTAGTTGTAAATTATATGTATTATTGAGATCGGTTTTTGAAAGGAAAGCTTTATGGCCACTAAGTCTGCATTTATTTGATCAAAAAACAGTAGTATTACAATTTTCTATTTTAATGTATTTTAAATAGGGCTGTAATTAATTATGGGAAAAATAACACATTAAAATGATCAACGCTTTTAACGCAGCCCCACCACGTCTCAGACCTGTACGTCGTCTTAAATTGCATGCAGTTTAGTTACAACATGATTCAATCTGTGATTTTTGATAAATCGAGTGAGCCATTGATTCATTGACCCATTCATAAAGACGGTCACTTGCTTAGTTCCTGAATGAATCAGCCGCTTTGGATGGATTGGTTGACTGAAGCACTAAATGACTCACTTTTACGTGTAATAAATTTTATGTTGAATCAAACTATTTATTTCTAAAGCTACTTTTTGTTATGTCTATTTGATGCTTTTCTCATTTAACACAATAATGACTTTAAATTATCTTTTAGGGGGTAATTTCTCAGCCAGAATTGATGTGTGATTAAAGGTGCTCTAAGCGATCCCAGGAGACGTTACTTCTTGTTGACATTCGAATTGTTGTCAAACAAAACGGAGGCTAGCTAAACCCTCCCTCCTCCTCATCCCGTCTCCTCCCTCCTCCTCTCCCTTCCGACATAAAGGAAAGTCAAAGTATACTGTAGCTGCTAGAAACATATATGTTGATTATGTTCTATTCACCAAAGTTAACGCTGACTGCATAGTTCTAGCTAATTACATCCTTGTGTTGGTTTGGTGAACATCAATTTAGAAAGAAAAATGGATTTACCCACCAGTTCTGCAAAAACAGAGCAACTGAATTTCGGATTGGAATCCCCAGAGTTCTCGCCACCTTTCAAAGTTTTTTTCCGATGTAAATTCGGTACTTCGCGCGTTCCTTATCCTTGTCCCTCTTCTTTGCAATTTGTTTATCGGAACGTCGTGTCGTGTCTCTTTGGTCGTGTGTCGGCCATAATTCAAACTTCCCTCTTCATGCTTCTCTCTCCTCCACACTCCCCCTTCATGTGTACGCGCACTAACCCCCAAACCCCACCCTCAAATACTTCTCGCCAGTGATTGGCTGGAACATTGTTTGTTGTGTTTCGTGGTGCGGGTGAGCCCAGTTTGATTATGTTGCCGTTTGTGGAGCCTGGGCTGTCTACAGAGACCGCGTTTTTTTACAGTGTGTTCAGGGGACAGGCAGCTAGCGGATAGTGAGGAGATGTTTGCTGGATGTGACAAAAAAATGTTTGGCCTAAAAAACGCGTGACATCGCTTAGAGCACCTTTAATTTGCTATTGATTTGACTAATTAATCAGCACATCATAATTAATTAGATTTAAAAAATAAAGTATAATTGCTTGACATCACAGGAATAAATCACATTTTAAAATAAGTTTTCAGTAGCCACTACTGATTTGGCTGATTTGGTGCTCAAGTCACATTTCTTATTATCAATGTTGTGCTGCTTAATATTTTTGTGGAAACAGTGATGTATTTTTTTCATGATTTTTTTTTAGGAATAGACCAATCAAACTGCATTTATTTGAAATATATATATTTTTTGTAACAATGTAATTATTGACAATTATTTTATTTTTTTATCCATTTTATGCATTCTTGCTGAATAAAAAGTATTATTTCTCTCTCTCTCTCTCTCTCTCTCTCTCTCTCAAAAAAAAACAAAACAATCTTAAGGTTCTTGCACACTGAGTCCGAAATTGTCTTTTTTTCCCCCTTTTTTTTCGTATTTGTCATTCGGTGGCTCTGAATTGTCAAAACACCTCTCAAAATGCTTTTTACTGATGCGAAAAATGCAGAAAATCTAACCCGATCTGAATTTTTTTATGACGGACAAAAGTTTCGGAGGCAGTGTGTAAACGTGATTGAGACAACGTGAGGTCGTACTTTTTTTTTACGGGCGTAAATTTCAGATGAGAATTCAGCGAACATACCTGTATTTACATCCTGTTTTCGGTCGAAGTCCACAGTAGTCGATTGTCGAGTTCACGCGTGTGATCATAGGTACTAAACCTATGCGCGTGAACTCGACAATCGATTACTGTGGACTTCGACCGAAAACAGGATGTAAATACAGGTATGTGCGCTGGCTGAATAAACATCATTTTTTATATATTTCTTTCACATCTACTGCAGTCAGATTCACCCGCGTTCACTCCGAAGGAATCACTCACATGACCTGTGCACTTGTAATGACACATCAAGGATGTTAAGAGCCTAAAAGCAGGTTTAAAACTTGTTTAGTTTGTATGTCTTTGTAATGTCAGCAAAGCAATACAGTTCCAACAATTATGAAACGTGGCTCAAAATTAGCTTTCAGTATCAGCAAATATACATCCCTCAAATGGAACTAACGAATTCAAGTCATCGTGCTTAGCGACTCACGAACATATCGCGTCAACGCATTATTTAGTATTCTAAGGCTATCTGCCTTACGAAGCCCCAAAATACCAGCAATACACTTCAGCACTCCATGCCGCTGGAAACTTTCACCTGCAGTCCAGGGAGAGTTGAGCGATCAGCAACAAACAGTTGTTTGAGCTAAAAGCTGTGATGTGCTGCTCTGAACGGGAGCCTGGAGTATGTTTCTGACATTCAAAGCTGAGCTGGAGAGGTTTGGGGTTGCAGAGAGAGTGTGAAACGCGCGTGTTGAGTGTCGGACTGAGCAGAGGCGAGCAATCACGTCCTGCTGTGTGCTATCCCTGAGATCAGAGATCACAGCTCCCGACCACACATGCTCCTGAGACTCTGGCCTCCTGCAATATTTACCCTCTACACGAGCCAGCTTGGCAGAGACCTGCCACTCAGCATCTCTGGAAAACTGCTTTTAATAGAACCATCAACCCAAATCAGCCATTCCAACACATGGGGATTTGACAATCCATCTTGTACTACAGATTTACAGACAAGGGATGTTTTCGCAAGCCCAAGAAAGGGGAAACAGTTGGTGGATTCTGAAAGTTTAACATATTAATATATTATGTTCATTTGATATTCATGAGAAAGGCTGCAGTTTGGGGTTTTGAGGAACTTCTATGTTATAAGTTTAAGAGCAGGATAAAGACTTACAACTTTTCTCTTGACAAAACTTCTGGAAAAGTTCCTTTGTTTAGACTGGTATTTACCATTTAAGCACTCTGTATCTATTTATAGATGAGAACCATTTCAATATGTGTCAATTAATCTACTCTCTCTCTCTCTCTCTCTCTCTCTCTCTCTCTCTCTCTCTCTCTCTCTCTCTCTCTCTCTCTCTCAAGTAATTCTGAAATTATCATAGTTAACAGATATTTGTTATGCAGCAGAGTTGTGTAAAATTCAGAATTGAAGAATTGGCCTGTTTTAAATTCATGAGTGAATTTTAAATAAATAGGCCACAACCCCTCATTAGTTGAATTGTCGAATCAGAATACTGAATTTCATTAAGAAATGCATTCTGGGAAGTGTTATCTACAGTATACACTACCATTCAAAGTTTGGGTTCAGTAAGATTTCCATACAATCTATCTATCTGATAGTCTATCCATCCATCCATACATCCATCCATCGTAAGGTTTATAAACCTTCAAACTTCAAGGCTTTTTTTCAAAACTCCCAAAAATGGTTTGTCCAGCCAGAGTTCATGACAACCATTGCTTTTCTAGTTAAACATTATACAATTGTGCAAATTCCTTTGAATTCTACTTCCTTACAGTCAAATTCAAATTGCAATTCTGCATTCTGTTTGCTACCTCAGTTCATTTTCAGGAACTGAAATGGTGCACAACTCTGTTATACAGAGGCCTAGACCAATATGTTTGAAATCGTTCATCAGAGTTCTGAGTTCAAAACCTTCATCTTTTTTTTTTTGCATTAGGCACTACGACAGATTAAAACATATTGGTTTTGTATTGTAGCTTAACATTACAGGAATATTTCACCAACTATTTTATTCAAAAGCCTTCACACCTTCCCCAAAACCTCTTTGACTACATGTCATGTCCCATGCTAAAATTTGTAAATCCTTTGCCAAACCACTGAACTTCCTTCTATGCCACTAGAACAGCAGACATCACTTGCTGACACAAGCTCTCGTTTCTTTGTAGCATGAGTTATTTCAGGTGGCAGCAAGGCACATTTTGGGCTTGCATACATATAAGACGAGCTGATTTAGGGTTTTTGGGGACCGCCTGAGGCAGGTTATCCTGTGAGCCTACTGACTGCAGAGGGATTGCCTGGCAGAATGAAAGGCAGGCAATAAAAGCAGAGGAGGGGAGTGCGAGTGCATTGAACAGGGGTGGGTGGGGGGGGGCCTCCCTCAGGCAATGGCCCAACTGGCCTCTGGTTAAATCCTTCACTGAAAGTGTAATAATCCAACCACAAGCAGACAGCAAGAGAGGACAGAGCCTTTAATGCACAACAACAGTACCTTCTCTAATTGCCCCTTTTGTCTTTTAAGCACAGGATTTCTGAGAGTGAATTCATGTTCGGAAACAAACATCAATAGGGCTTGGTTCTTCAAATGAGTTGGAGATCACAATAAGGCCAGAGAATGAATGTGTGCCATCTCCATCCAATTGCCTGCTGGGAGAAATTATGTTTCAGATATCATTAAATCCCTTCAAATCAAACAGGTGTAGCTTATAATAAATATATATATATATATATATATATATATATATAGTATGGGGGGGGGGGGGGGGGGGTATATTAGTTATTCTAATAATAGATTCTAATAATATATATTCTAATAATATATTATATGGCTCTGAATATATTAGTTCCTTTCAACAAAACTTGTTTACAAAACCACTTGATCTTAGAGATATACTTGATTTCACTCATTAAATGTATAGGAATAGCAAACAAAGCTGCACAACCTCTCAATGACCTGGTTTTGCATGATAATAGATAGTTGGAGAAGCCGAGCTGCCTCTCGTTTTCCTGCCAAATACATGCTAATTATGACAGAGGAGGTCAAACTAATTAGCTCTGCTTTTGAACTTGAATGTTGCAGCTTTATTTGAGAGTTTAGAAAAAAAACTAAATGAGTGTTTTTTTCATTATGTCCCATTTTGATCAATTTCTTTTTGCACTGAACGAGTAATATTAATGAAATAATTGCCGGCTCCGTGGCCCTTGAAAGTGTTAAGTGTCGTACTCTGTGAAATCAGGCATGAACAAACGCCATTAGGCCGACAGTGAATCATAAGTGTTTTTGTTTAGATAAGTTCAGTAAAGCATGTCATTACAGAGCGCTAAGAGCTCTAAGTGGTAGTTTAAGGGTCCATAAATTCAATTAGACACTATTTAATCCTGTTCTCTAATGTGTTATTCACTGATCCATGTGATGGGAGGGAGCCTGAGGTTTGTGGACTTTTTGAAGAAATATTGCCTGGGATTTCCATATATATTGTCAGTTCAATGGCACCTTTCTCAAGCGTAAGGGCCACAGATGCTTACAGGACTGCAATCACAGTAGACTTCTCCCACAGGACATCCACTAGTCATTAGAAATAGCTGAGAAGGGGGCGTCCCGTGAACAGACCCACACCCGTAGTCCCCATAACAGCCTCCCCTTGGCCTCTCGGCGCTAATGCTCCAGTTTAGCGGCAGGCATCGAGAATGCCGTGAAGGTCCTGACACACGTTAGGGGCTCCTCGGGGTCCCAGATGATGCAGGGTGGGTGTTGCTGGGGGGCCAGGCCGAGTCCCCCAGTCTCGCGCACCCCTCCGAAGTTCTCCTTTATCCCTTTGTGGCACGGGCCAGTCTCCTCAGGGCTAACCTCCTCCTCCTCCTCCGAAAAGCGAGAAGTGGGTGGGTGTCTAAAAGAGCAGCTGCTATGAAAGAGTGCCATTTCCTCCTGCTGTCAACACTCTGGTTACCAGACCCCCCTAATTCACACACGCAGACACTATCCGCCGCCCCGCTCTCCCAATTAATATGCAGATGAACTTGTTTTTCTTAGTTGTGAGCTCCAGTGACAAAGCGGGAAAACATATGCTTAAAATATTTATGATCTCATCCAGTAATTAAGAGCTAACAGGGCACTCAGTGAGAGAGCGAGTGAAACAGAGGCAGAATGGACTGAAACAGGCACTCGTTCCCTTTTTAAAAAAACAGACGCGCTGATACACCCACTTTCTTGGGGAATTGAAAGAAATATTCCAAGTTAAATGAAGTGGAATTCTGTTCACCACAGAAAATAATTTGGACACAGCACGACAAATATGTTGACAGAAGCACACTTACAATAGAAGTTTACATGTGAAAAGTTTCCTTTCCTTTTTTTAATTAATTTTTTTATAAACTGTGAGACAAGTTTCAATTATTTTCTGTAATGATAAACAGCATGTCATCAATAGAGCTTTACTTATATTTAATCTGATATATATATATATATATATATATATATATATATATATATATATATACCATATATATTTGAGCAGTGGATGGACTTTAGATGAATGTATGAACGTGAGTGGATGAGTGACTGAACTAAAAATGTATGATTGATGAAATATTGATAAAATGTCAATTTATAATATTTAATAGTTTAATACATGTAATATTTACATTCAAAAACGACATTATTAAAATTGACCTGATGGACATTTGAGTTGATTCACACACACACACACACACACACACACACACATTGGGTTGTCATGTTTTATTGGGACGTTCCATAGACATAACGTATATGTATATATTGCAAATATATAGGCTATATGCAAGTGTAAAGTAAATAAAGACTTTTACAAAATTAAAAACTAGTTGACTGACGGAATTTTTTTTATTGACTGACATTTTACATTTGCTCTCCAATTGCACTGCAACGAACACAGAATTTAAATTCACCTGCATGTCAACATTACTAACAAACAGAAAACACTCTAGTATAAAGTATTCTACTCTGCAGACCATTGCATTCCTTCAGCTGTGGAGCATCATAGTCGAGCTCTGTCTCGTGCAGCGCTGTCTGACAGCTCTGGACGGAGGATGCATTAATCACACATTCAGTCTGACTGTCTGTCATACATGTCATGCATTCTACATTCAACATCCATCCTGCAGATAAAAGCTGAAAAGACTGAGCTGGCCTGGTGCGCTCCCCGTAGCTCAACTTACCTCTCGCCTTCGAGTGTCCTCTGCCTCCTTCCTTTTGTCACTTTTAAAGGGAACACCCTCTTTACAGTGCAGTAGTTCTCACGTCCCAGACTTTAAGCTGCGTCCTGTGCATTGACCGATGGAAGTCCCTTACACGACGGCGCTCTCTTCCGAGCTTGTTGTCTCACAGGCGCTCGGTGCCGCACTGGCTGCGTTTTGTCAATAATCATTTATTTGTTGCCGCAACGGCAGAAGCCATTACATCTGACCTCCCTGTTTCATCAATTATGGATAGATTATCGGATGTGAACATCTGCACAAGCAGCAGCGCGCGCTGTTTGGACTCACCTCGTGGCTGGGATTAGATCAAGTATTAAACTGTTGTTTATCGTCAGGCCAAAAAACTCGACTGGGAAGAGTCATGAGGGAATTCCTCTTAAAGAAAATACAACACCCATCAACGGGCACCTTAAATTGTTTAGCAGCGGCGCCGAGGTCCGCTGTGAGCTGGTGGCAATGTATTATTCACAGGTATTACTGGTTGTGATAAAGCTCATGATCAGGGCTTTTGGCAGACGTGTGGCGGATAGTTATTGTTTTGTTGAGTTGGAAATGCATGAGCAGGGTAGGGTTGATGCTGCTGCAACCCTTTCATATGGTTCTGGGAGGAACAGATGGAGGCATAGGACTTTGCCAGCAGCAACCAACTACTTGGAACTTCAATCCAGGACTTCAGTCCAGCAGTGGCCCCCCGAAAAAAGAACTGGGCCCTGTTGCCTGAGCTTAAAATAAATCAGAGGGCATTTGCTACTTTTGACAGGGGACTGTAACATTTTAGGTTGCAAATATTGGCCTACATTAATTAATGAAGTAACTAGGGGCATTAAGTGGGTAAAGACTGACATAAACTAGCAGATGTTAAATTGTGTCAGTTCCAGCTATTTTAATTTTAAGTGAATTTATTTGAACTGCTCTAAAAAGAATATATAGTTGGTAAGATATTTTAAATGTTTTTGAAAGAAGTCTCTTATTCCCACCAAGGCTTTTTTTATTTTATTTGATTAAATCTACAGTAAAAACAGCAGTATTGTGAGATATTATTACAATTTAACATATTTAAAAGTGTAACTTATTTCAGTTAATTTTCAACATCATTACTCCAGTCTTCAGTGTTACATGATCCTTCAGAAATCATATTGAAAGATTTGGTGCTTTTTATTATTATTAATATCATTTTTGTGCTGCTATATATATATATATATATATATATATATATATATATATACATATATACAGTGGCCTCCACAATTAATGGCACCCCTGGTAAATATGATCAAAACTGGCTGTAAAAAATAAATCTGCATCGTTTATCCTTTTGATCTTTCATTCAAAAAATGTGCAAAATTCTAACCTTTCATTGAAGTAAAAGAATTGAAAGTGGGGGGAAATCACATTATGAAATAAATGTTTTTCTCCAAAACACGTTGGCCACAATTATTGGCACCCCTAGAATGTTTTACGAGTAAAATATCTCTGAAGTATATTCCCATTAATATTGACCTTTTTTAGTACACCAGGGTGACTAGGAACATGAAACTGTCCAGCTATGACTTCGTGTTTCACAGGAGTTTAAATATGAGGAAACACAAAGGCCAAATCCCCTTAATCATCCATCACAATGAGTAAAACCACAGAATATAGTTCTGATGCGTAGCAATCCCCATTTTGACCATCAGGGCAATAATTAAGAAGTTCCAATCAACTAAAGATGTTACGAATCTGCCAGGAAGAGGACGTGTGTCTATATTGTCTTAATGCACGGCGAGGATGAAAGTTTGAGTGGCCAAAGACTCTTCAAGGATCACAGATGGAGAATTGCAGAGATTAGTTGAGTCTTGGGGTCAGAAAGCCAAAAAAAAAAAAAAAACCTACATCCCCACATGTTGTTTGGGAGGGTTTCAAGAAAAATCCTCCTCGCTCCTCCAGAAACAAACTCCAGCAAATTTAATTGTCAGACATGACTGGAACTTCAAACGGCACAGGGTTCTGTGGTCAGATGAGACTAAAAAATAGCTTTTTGACAGCTTTTTGGGTTTGGTGAACACAAGGATAAAAAGTACCCCATGTGTACAATTTAATATACCGTTGGATCTTTAATGTTGTGGGCATATTTTTCTGCTGGAGGTCCTGGACTTCTTGTTCAGATACATGGCATCGTGGATTCTATCAAATATCAACAGATAAAAAATCAAAACCTGATGCCTTCTGCTAGAAATCTTATAATGGGCCGTGGTTGGATCTTCCATCAGGACAACGATCCAAAACAAACATCAAAATCAACACAAAAATTTGTTGCGGAGCACAAAATGAAGCTTCTGCCATGACCGTCACAGTTCTCTGACCTGATGAGTGGGCTGAACTGAAGAGAAGAAGCACAAACATGGATCTGGGAATCTGAAGGATCTGGAGAGATTCTGTATGGAGGAATGGTCTCTGATCTCTTGTCAGGTGTTCTCCAAACTCATCGGGCATTATAGGAGAAGACTCAGAGCTGGTATCTTGTCAAAAGGAGATTGCAAAAAGTATTTAATAAAAGGGTGCCAATAATTGTGGCCAACGCTCATTTCATAATGTGATTTCCCCCCCACATTCAATTCTTTTACTTCAATGAAAGGATAGAATTTAGCAAATTTTTTGAATGAAAGATCAAAAGGATAAACGATGCAGATTTATTTTTTACAGCCAGTTTTGATCATATTTACCAGGGGTGCCATTAATTGTGGAGGGCACTGTATATATATATATATATATATATATATATATAATTTATTTGTATTGATTTTTTATACATTTTTTGAGGATTCTTTGATGAATAGAAAATTCAAATGTGTGCATTATATAATACTTTTATTTATCAGCAGCATTCCTCATCATTACAGTTTAACAGGCCAATCAAAGCAACAGAACTCATCAAGCATTAAGCATGTATTTATACCAACACATTTTCTTTCTGCTGCATATTGCATTATTTAACAGAATTAATCAACAAGTAAGCTCATACATCATCTTTCCATCTTTAGTTAATAATAAACAAAAATCACATCATCATTTCAAGGCTGTTTGTGCTCACAGAGCTTAATGAGTGCACTCATGTCTATGTACAGTATGTGTGGTTTCAGCGGGTAGTTATGAGATGATTTAGTGCCAGCCATGACACAATGTGCAAATGTCATGCAGTTTTCTCAAGCTTCAATAAACTGTCAATATTTCAGCATTCTGTATATATATATATATATATATATATATATATATTATATTAAGTTCTGTTTCATTTTTATTATGAAATACTCAGACAGTATTCTCATTTTGGCCAGTTGCAGGACTAAAGCAGTTGCTGTGACGTGTGGTGTGCAGAGTATCAGTCGGATGTCACTCGGTGAGGTACCAGCTGAGGTTGAAAGGCTTAGTGTAAGGTCAGTATCACCATACTGCATTATTAATATGGTTGTGCTTACGTGTTTGCCCATCGAAGCCTTCTGTAAGAGAGATAAAAGAAACAGAGATGTTGAAATCAAGCATAGATGCAAATTTGCAGTGGCATGTAGCAGTTTGAGAGGGAAAAAAGGTTGTGATCAGAAAAGGAGGAGGACACTAACGGTGCTACAGAATACGATTCAATAACAATCAACAGGTTGAGTAAATCTAAAGAAATCCATGAGGGCAAACAAATATTACCTCTGCGGAAAAAAAAAAATACCTCAAGGATAACATTTACTTGTAGTACTACAATTAAAAATAATGCAATATTAAAGACAACATGTCCAAATTTCATAGACTATTAATTTCATGGGAATTCAAACTGGGTATTTTATTTTCTTAATGCTGTTTAGTCTTTCAATTATATTCCCTGAAGTTTACAAACAAATGAGAAATAAATGAATCACTTTCCAGTGTAATCTCATCAAGAGCACTTATCTTGCACTCAAAGTAGTTCGTCTACAAAACGTGTATCTTGAGTGAACAGATGACAACAGAGAAAACACATTAATTTTAAATATAGCAGGCTTACATAACAAAAAAAGCAATGCACATTACAATGAAATGGGACTGGAGCTATCATGGTTCAGTAGGAGTAGTAGTTTATATTACTTGTGAACTAGTCCATTCAATTAAATAGATTCTTAAAACTCATGGAATGACGACTTAATTTTCAGTCTGTTCCTCAAACAAACAGTGTATAACTTTAGCACACAAGTCATATTTTGAAGCTAGACAAATACATTGGACTCTCTTCACGCCCGCAGTTATTAACATAATTTGTGAATCTAGCAAAGTATAATTATCTTCTGACCACCGTTATCAACCACTCAAAATCAATCAAAAGCACTATCGTGGATTTTCTTCTTTTGCTATAGGGGTAAATAGGAACGGCACAATTATATCTGTTGTAGTTTCAGTTTACCGCTATAGAAGTTTCCCAACTATCCCTGGAAATGTGAAAAGAGTCCATCCGTTTTTATTTTAATCGCATAGAAAAGAGCAACCAGAACAATCTTCAAAATGACCCTGTTTTAGAGCAACATGATGGTCTGTAAATAATGACTGAATTTTCAGACATTGTTCAGGATCCACAATAAAAACAAAACGTCAGCAGCATATTATAATTACCTTATGTTTGCAAATCACGTGAGCTATAATAACATGGTGGAGCCTCTGCGGTATAACCACTGAAATCCTCCTCAAGTAATGCCGCCCTGCATTTGCATGCCATGGCTTTCTTCATGCATCACACAATGGCATCCATGTCCTTAAGTGCTTGATGGCTGAGCGTCTGTGCTGCCATTAGCATTAGCCAAGTGCTGCTGGAGTAGCGTTAACAGATGCATCAGTGGGTGCGGGTTGGACTGCAGCCCATAAAGTGGGGCTGCACGTCAAAAACCATTAGACGGCACGCTTTGATTAATGTTGTAAGTGATTGTGTGAATAGCACTCTGGGACTGCAGGAGAGAAAGGTTATCCTCTCACAGAGGAGCAACATGAGAATGTCACAGGAATAATGAATATGCCCGTCATGTTATTTCCCTCCCTTTCTCCCCCTCTTTTTCTTGCCTTCCCTTCCCTCTCTCTCTCTCTTTCACATTCTCTCTGTTTTCTCATCCAAAGCCGCTGGTACTTCTGCTGCTGCTGCTGCTGCTGCTGCTGCTGCTGCTGCATTGTGGGCTTGATTTCAGCTTCCTGTGTGTGTTTGCATGGCTCCTCCCGCTCCTCTGTGTCTGGTGTAAAGACATATGAATTATTGATTTGCTGTGATAATAGAAAGAGATATGTCATATCTTTTCAGCTATATGCCCCTATCATATGTGGATATTAAGCGTGGCTCTCTCTGTAAATTTTGGATAAATATGTATATGACAATACAGGTAAATAATATGAGGAATATGGAGAATTGTATGCAGATGATGTTTTCCGAAAGTGACACTGCGTTACATTTTAAGTGAAATGAATTCATAATAGTATGTTTAAATCTGAAATTGCTTACTTCGCAAAAAGTGTGCAAATCGATTCCACTGGGAATTTTCTGCACTTACAAGCCCTATGGAAAAAGTGCTTTATAAATTTTTGATGTAGAGTTTATTTATTTGCATATCTGCTGATATTTAAATCCACAGTTAAACGAAGCCAAATTAATGTGTCGTCATCTCGGTTTCATTCAAATATTACTCAAGATCTCCTCAGCAGCTTTAAATCTGTGAGCAGGCACGTGCGGGACAGACAGATCCTGTGGCATTCAGGAAATGTAATCATACTTTAAGTACCATTTCCATTTGATCTGTTACGCCATCTTGGGGTTTTCCAATTCGATATCCTCCCCCAAACTCCTGTTCCCTCATAACATGTTCAGATGAATCCATCTGCTCTCCTTGTCTTCTCACCCCGTGTTCCCCTCCTCTACAATGGATCAATAAATGAAATGCTATGTTTAAACTGAATCAAATTTTCCACTTGTAGGGCCAGGCTTGCTTTCATTCCCTCGCTGCATCACTCCAGCGGCCTTCGTCTCGTCATGCCCCCACATCCGAAGCCAAAGCATTTGGCTTCCCCATATATACAATTAAACGCACCAGTAAGTTCAGCGTTTTCATTTGATTGGACCTGTGAGAGGCTGGTTGGGGAAGGAGGCCCCTAAAAATGACCAGCGTTGTAATTGCATGGATTGTGTTTATATTCATTCATGAAAAGGAGACCACGCGCCAGACTTCCACCTGTCGCCCTTTTGATTGGCAAGGCAGCAGCCCAGCACCGCACGCTCTGAAGATGGAGTCAGTGGTGACACACGGGCCAGTGAGGTATGATGGTCATGTTTTTCGAGTAGATTTATTACTTTAATTTAGGGTCCAACTCTCACCATTATCTAGTTGCTAATTATCATGCATATTACTAGGATATTGGCTGTTTATCAGTTCTTATAAAGCACATATTAATGCCTCATTCTGTATTACCATAATCTACATCCCTTAATCCTACCCAATACCTACACTTAACAACTACCTCACTAACTTTTAATAAGCAGTAATTATGAGTTTATTAAGGCAAAAGTTGTAAATAGTTAATTAATAGTGAGAATTGGACCTTAATCTAAAGTGTGACCCTTTAATCAACAATGCATAGAAATGCAATTCATACAGACAATCATGTTCAAAACAACAGCTTAATTCTGCGTAGCAATATAAAAGTGTTTACTGTCACTTTTGATCAATTTAACAAATCCTTGTTTATAAAGGTATTCATTTATTTTTTTGAAATCTTACTGATCCAAAATTTTGAATTGTAATTATATGTACTGTATATGTTTGGCTACAGATTTCTTGGCACTTTTTACAATTAAGAAAAACCCATCCAGACAAGATATCCATAAACACACATTCAGACGCACTTACAAAACACAAACACACAAGTCTCTGCTTTCTGCTGCAGCACACGATTAAGTTTTCATGCATTTTGTTCGACCAAAATCTGGGTGCGCTCAAGCACGTTCTGTATTGATTACTCCAAGCGCAAACAGTAGACCAGTGTGATACATAATTGGACAGTTGTCAGGGGAAAAGGTGGGCCTCCCTGCATATATACACATGGCTCTTTTTTTTTTTTTTTTGCAATAGTGACAACAGGTCAAGGATAAAACATTGCTCCTTTGAGGCCCAGATTGCACTAGTAAATATTACAGTGTTTTATCATGTCGGTATCTCACTGGCATCTTCCAGAACCATCACAGCAGCTATTCATGGTGCTGCTTTTCTTCTGAGGCTCTAATCAAGCAAAAGTAAACTTTGCACTGCTAATATAGAAGCCAAGAATCTCCTTGGTTTGCTTTCTAATGATGAAAAACAAACACGTGTGTGGAGCTCACCTGACACTGGATCAGCTCTCTGATGAGATGTGTGGACAAGAGCGGCGGTTATGCTTCTGCATTCCTAAAATCCCATTCAGTCAAACAGGAACGCCAGGGAACAGACACTGGCAATGTGTAATATCTCTATAAACGCACGTCTTCTCTGTTGACACGGCTTTTGGCAAACACAGAGATCTGACCTGGAATACCAGATTCCCACACACACACCCACAGTTGTGCTTGTTTATAGCTATTCCCAAAGCATACTGGGTCGCTTTCCTGTTTTCTCTCCTCGGGCAATCAAACAGCAGCTTCGCTTACTAACCCTTGCCTCCACTCCTGGGCTTTCCCATTACAACAAAAAAAACATTCACTTACAAGGTGCGCGCTCCTGCGGCGCAATGCAAATACTCCATTGGTCAGCCAGGCTCGGAGAAAAAGGGAGGGCTAGAGCTGCCACAATCCTGACCCTAAACAACATCTATTCTTAATGCCTCTACTCAACAAGACACTGAAACAGATCAATAGCAGAGAGTGGTCAAATACTAGTGAGCTTAAACAGTGATGGGTATGTGGAAGGGATTCACTAAGTGAATGTGAAAAGCAGAAATCCCCGACAGAAAAGACAGATAGAGACCGCTGGTTCAAGTTGTGACTGTGTGCATGGTGAAGTGTTCGTACAGGCAAACCTGGACATGTCAATAAGCAGCAGTCAGTGGCATGGAAGAAGACTGGGAATGACATGTGCACCGATCCAAACGTAGACCTCAAGTCACCGTTCACAGCACACATTAGTGCAGAACATTTGCCAATGTTACAGATTCTTTTCTCTTTTAGGCCCTTGCCTTGCACTGTGCTTTGCAGATCTAATGAATGGTTGTCCTGAATGTTATGGATAATTTAAATCAGATGGGCAGTTTAACTCTTAAGTGCGTGAATGTTTCGCCAATCATTATTACATATTCGGGTCTTTAGCGACCCGGATCTATACCTAACACGGGTGGATCTCTACCTGTCGCAATGATGTAAAACTCTCCTGATATTAGAGTAACAATTACAGAAGAATAAAATAAAGCATATTTTGTTACCTTTTGAAGCTTGGAAGGGTTCAATTTGAGCAGATGTTTTATATCATCATCACTGTCTCATTTCCCAGTACATTCAGCATCTGGCTCTTATTTGCGATTATATTCTCAAACATTTTCTCAGAACTATCATTTTAAACATCTTCATAATCAATAGTTTGATCGCTGACGGCTTCTTCACCAGATCCACCATCAAGTGACACTAATGTTTGATTGTGTTCAGTACTTGCTCTGCAATAAATCGTTGAGCCATTTCAAGTTTTGCTGATTATTATTTTGTTTTCTGCCTGCGGTAACTGTGAGTGAACTGTCACTTCATCATTGCCTATCAGACATTACCACCTTGCGGAATAAAGGTGAATTGCACTTGTTCAGTCATCAAAGATTAAATTGTAGTTGTGCAGAAAAAAATCACTTACACTGCTACACACCTCGGGTCATTGGTGACCCTATACCATTTTTACAAAAAAATTATGGGAAAACAAACAGTCATTCTTTTATAATATAATCAAATTATAATTTTATATTATTTTTTTTCTTGTTATATTTTTTATTGATAATGAATTGATTGAGGAATACTAAGAAAGTTGATGTCTAACTTTAAAAGGTATGTGTTCACGGGTTAAAAAGGAAGCTGGGTAGCTAAATTACCTGTGTCAAATAGCATTATTTCTTTGCTGCATATATAACCAAGTGTGTTGGAGAGAGGTCTAGTCCTGAGATAAAAGGACTTATTTTAAAAGGACTTTTTTGACAATTGAAAACTTCCCCATAATATAGTCACAAAGGCATTTTGTATTTAGAAAATAAATAAAGTAACTGTACTGAGCCTTAAACCCTCAGATTACAGTTACTTTATAACATTTATTGGCCACAATATAAGGTGACCTTAAAAAGAGAAATGCTGTCAAACAAGAAACGCCATTTTTTCCTCAACACTGCACAAGCGCAAGAGTGCACACTTGTCTTCCTGCTCGCCCTGTCCCATGGTCATGTTTTAAAGTTCTCGCGCATGCACATTGTTACTCATGCAGTATTTCCCTTCCTTCACCATTTAAATCGACAGTGCCATGGCAAAAGAGAGCTTGCTATGGAAGTTTGTTCCCCCCACAGAATAAAAAATTAGAAAGGTAATTATATCAGAATTCGGAATTCAGATTTGCAAGTTCTAAACTCAGAATTGTTAGAAATAAAGTCAGAATTGTGAGATAAAAAGTCACAATTACCTTTTTTAATTGCGAGTTTATCTCACAATTCTGACTTTTCTTCTCACAATTCTGAGTTTATATCTCACAATTCCGAGAAATAATTGTAGATATAAACTCGCAATAGAAAGTCATATTGAGACATTCTCTCAATTTTAGGTGAGTCTTAAACAGCTAATGTAGTCCAGGCAGCGTGAAGAGCTTGTTCTTTTAAATAAATCATGCAGTATAACTAACGTAGTAGATTCACAGACTAATGATTCTTGAGAAAATACAGAGCGAACATTGTAGTGTGGTATGTGGTTCATGAACAAGTGATTCTTATGAGTCTTTCAAAAATTACTTCTAAGATACCGATTTGAATCTCACAAAAAATCTCATGAATACTTTACTTTATGGACTTCTTCAGAGCGCTCACCGAATCAACATCTGATTCGCTTAATTGTTTACTCATTTGCTTTCACTGATGTCATCTTGAAAGGAAGTTTTAGTGTTTACTGCAGAAAAGTGGCTTTGAGACTATTTGATCAGATTGTGATATCTACGAAAACGAAGCTTTAGTTTTATTTCAGATTTAGTTATAGCTTTTACTTTCATTAGGATCAACGGAAATGACAGATTCTCATCCACTAAATGAGCTCTATAAATATATCTCATTGTTTGGTAAGTTTCAAGATTATTTGGGGATATTTTACAGGGGTTATCTTATATATTTTATTGAAAGTTTGGCATACTATAGATAGATATTTAAAAGTCTCCTTCAAAGATGCACTCTGTCTTTAAAAAGTGGTAGCCACTAAGTATCAAACGACTCGCTAGAAAATACTCTTTCCCCCATTAGAAATTCTTCATCAGACTGTTGTTCCTCTGTTTTTCCCTTCTCGTAAATCAAAGCCTGGCATTCTTCACTACCTAGCAACCTGTTCTAGCTTTTGTGAGATCTATCAATAGGTGTTGTGGTCTTTCCTAGCATCATACAGTATGTATTACAGCAACCAGCATATATGAAATCCGCCACTTCTGAGAAACCACCTTACCTGTCAGACCGTCAAGGGTTAAGATGTACTTTGTCTGAAGCAATATTCAGTGGATCTCTGGCCTCGATTTCTCAGCAGGCCTTGCTAATGACTTGTAGCCTACAAATTCCTTGCACTCTCAGGTGGCTTCCTCCGAGCCGGGCTCTGCATCATGATGAAAAGCCAGAGATAAAACAACCTGACAGTTGCAACTCATTGCAAGGAGCAAGCAGTACCCTAGCAGCTGAGACCCCGGAGCCCCAGTTGCTCTCTTTTCTTCCCCCTCTTCTCTTTCGCACACAGACTCTCTCACTCTCTTCTCTCTTTCCTTTGTATTTTTTAGACACACTGCTGCAAATGATTTGCAAATGCAGACAGTCCAACAGCTGGTGGCCTATAAGATGAAGTGTAGATAACTGTTTGTGTTCGAATGTGTGTGGTGCCGGAGCAGAGGAAGCAGGATACAGAGCAACTGTTCCCTAATTAAAGTCCATTCCCACCTATTTTATTTCAGTCCATTAAGCAGACAGAGCCCACCCCTCTCCTACGCTTTCGCACATGACACCTCCCAATCAATACGCTCCTGCCGGTACCTCTTCGGGATCTCTGAAGACCAGATTACAGCTAGAGGAAGCGCTAATTGAATGTTCGAAGCAATAGATGTGAATAATAAGGTTTAGATCATCGAATCTGTTATCTATTGATGTGGGTCAATCCTGTTATACATTCCATGTGCCCATCAAATAATCTTATATTAATCTTATAGATTAATAAGTATTAATCTTAATACTGAAATGAATAATATCAAACCTTTAGTTTTCAGGGAAATCATACAAGTTTGTTTATTTTATAACAATAACACAATTAAGTGAAAAAGGGGATGGGGTGAATTTGAAATAATTCACTATTTCGGTTTGAGTGAATGTTGCCATTTTTAGAACATGAAAATTGTAATTTATTTAAAAACGCTCCATGTGTTTCTTCATTGCTTCCCTTTCTCTAATTGAAGTGTTTCATCAAAGCGTTTTTGAAATATTTTTCCCTTTTTTATTTTATTTTATTATTTTATTATGTCCCTTTCAAATCAACATCAACCACACCATCCCCCAGAAGTGATGTTTTTTTAGGGAAACAACCAAACAACATCAGAATGTATAAGCAGTGTTTTTTTGTGAATTATGTGTTTTGTAGTATTAATTGGTGAGACACTCACTTTAAACATTCTGTCAATTTTGATACATTTGCTTAAATAATTAACTTTGATAATGATTGTATCAACATTTTTAAATATGCTTGGTAAAAAAAAAAAAAATAAAGTTGACATCCTCATGTATTTTAACTGATAAACTTGTTAGGCACCCTTCTCATTAAATAATTAAGTTAGAATTAATTAAGTTTTAAGTGCCTGAGGTTGACCAGAGGACATTTTTTGAAAGTCCAACATATAATTTTATAATAATAATACATTTATTTTGTATAGCGCCTTTAAAATTGCATTCTCAAAGCGCTTTACAACACAAGCAAGCATAACAATAGAAATTAAAACAAAGTAGAGAGCAAACAAAAATATATAACACTGAATAAATAAACAACAAAATAAGTCAATTAAAAGCAATCCTGAAATAAAAAGTACTTAAAAATTACTAATGAATTTGCTTCCCTGATGTCAAATGGGAGAGAATTCCACAATTCGGGGGCATAAGATGAGAAAGCCCTGTCACCCCTAGGGCGAAGACGTGTTTTAACGACTAAAAGCCTACTCTGAGAAGAACGCAGGTTGCGACTAGGTTTGTAAGGTGTTAAAAGCTCAGCCAAGTACTGAGGAGTCAGACCATGTTTTTTATGTTAACATAAGGATTTTAAAATCAACACAGAATCTTACTTGTAGCCAATGCAACGATGCAAGAACAGGGGTTATATGGTCAACAGACCTAGCCCTGGACAAAATTCTAGCTGCCGAATTTAGCTGATATTGAAGTTTGTTAAAACTTTATAGAACTTATAACTGCCTTAAATTATAATACTAACTTGTTTATTTTTATTTGAAAGTTGCAAAAAGCACTAACAGGAATAACCAATGTGTAAACAGATTAAAATTATGTGTACAAATAATGAATGATCTGTTAAAGGAACACTCCACCGTTTTTTGAAATAGGGCTTATTCACCTTCTTTCCCACATTTAGATAGGTGGGCAAATGCATTTTTGTCTCAGTGCATGCATTGTTTTAGTTTGACAGGGTCGGCGTTAGCTTAGCTTAGCACAATGAATGGAATCCTTTGTTGCCAGCTAGCATGGCCTGAGTAAAAGTGATAAAAAAAAAACAAAAAAAAAACACCTAATTACTTCTTGTGGCCTGCGTATTCACAACGAGTACAAATAGCGATGCAGATTAACACTAGGCGATTTCCTAGGCAGATATTGACTTGGGACTATATTAGGGGGAAGCACAGGCGAAGCACTGCTGCTTAGGCGAAGCATTGCTGCTTGGACGCAGAGATATCACGCAACACATGAAATGTGAATATGTGGTATGTGAATGTGAGTACAGGTATAATATGGGTTGATCTATACATGCGTCATGTTTAAAATAATCACTTACTCTGTGGACAGTTGTCAATTTGGTCCATTCGGCGTGGGGCTTTTTTTCCAGTTCACTTTATCACACCAGGAAAAAAATAGAGTAAAAGTTACTGCAGGATGGATCAGCGCCGTGAAATCCTCGGTAGCTGTGACACAACTGCGGGCACGCTCATCTTGATCTGACGCGCTGAGCCTGGTCATCGACGGCAGTAACTTGTCCCACTCTCCACAGCACAGACATTATTTCAGTCGGGATAGATTGGCATATTCCCCCACACTCACACCACCAGTTCGTGTTGGCTCTCATCCTCACGTCCTCAGGCTGTTGAGCGATCGTGACCTCCTCCTCCTGTCATTCTATTTCCAAAGCACGCAGCTCATCTTCTGAAAACTCAGGTATGGTTCTAGCTCTGGCTCTTGACTGTCTGAGAAGTCACCCTCTTTGTCTTTCACAAAATTAGCCATGTTCATTGCCATTCATGTACTGTAGGAAAAATAGCCAGCTACTATTCACGCCGGTATGTTGACGGAAGTCGTGTGATTTCATGTGTTGCGTGATATCTCTGTGCCCAAGTAGCAGTGCTTCGCCTAAGCAGCAGTGCTTCGCCTGTGCTTCCCCCTAATATAGTCCCAAGTCAATATCTGCCTAGGAAATCGCCTAGTGTTAATCTGCATCGCTATTTGTACTTGTTGTGAATACGCAGGCCACAAGAAGTAATTAGGTGTGGTTTTATTTTATTTTTTTATCACTTTTACTCAGGACATGCTAGCTGGCAACAAAGGATTCCATTCATTGTGCTAAGCTAAACTAGCGCCGACCCTGTCAAACTAAAACAATGCATGCACTGAGACAAAAATGCATTTGCCCACCTATTTAAATGTGGGAAAGAAGGTGAATAAGCCCTATTTCAAAAAACGGTGGAGTGTTCCTTTAAACACCTTTTGAGCAGTTTAGGTCTTTCAACAACCATGTTAAGCCCCTTCATATGAAGTATTTGCCACAATTAAAATTATTATATTTATTGGACAATTGATAAAGGAGGCTAATTCGTACGAATTCAGAAGATTTTTGCTAAATCGTACATATTCTACGAGTTGACCAATTCGTATGAATTCGTACGAATGACCTACCCATGACCCCGCCCCTAAACCTACCCATCACTGGGGTTTAGACAAATCGTACGAATTAGCCACCTTTTACTCACTCGTACGAACTGGTCGTGAAATAGCGTTGGGAAATAATGCCTCATGAAAAAGAGGGTGTATTCTTGTTGTATGAATGCTGCATGGTTTTCAGCATTTTACTTTCCTGTTTTATCAGTGTCTTGAGGTCATTTTGAGGCACATAATTTTATGTTTCGATACCAGCTATCATTAGTGAGTAATCTCCACAAACACCCTCCATATTAATGTTAGGAGCCTGTTAGTTGGTGGTGGCTTCAAGCCCAGAGAGAGAGTGAGAGAGAGAGCTGGCTGGCAGATGGCCCACTCATGAGACTGTCTGTGGGGGGCTGACTCAGTGGAGTTGCCCTGCCCCCCTCCAACAGTACCACTTCAAGGGTCAGTGCTTTGCTGCCGAGTTAACACACCACCTCATCTGACATTTATTTGCCCTGTCCCGTTTCCTTTTCCTTTCCACCTCTTTCCTCCCTGTCCATGTTACCTCCATGTTTGATTTGCTCAGGCATTGTCTCTTCGCAACGCTCATAATTTCATAATTTGACTGTATGATGTCAGCATCCTAATTCTACATAATTGAATTAAACAGCCCTGTCCTTGTATTTCAATGCAAATACCATATTGCCTGCGCTAAGTGACCACAGCAGCTGCAAACCCGCTAATTAGAGGAGCTGCTTAGCAAATGTGCTAAGGCAAATATTTAGCTAATTATCCATTTTTAATGCCGTTTTCTAACACTGGGCCCTCTCCGAAGGTCCAGCAGATGCTATTAAATTTCACCCCATAGATACACAGTTATGACATGTAATAACTACATGAGTATAAAAGAGATTAATAATTTAGAAGGAGCTAACAAATTAGGGCCATCATTAAAAAGGAGGAAAGAGACAGAAGGGAAAAAAAAGGATCAGCCTCACACCATTTGCATTAAACTCCAAATCTAAGGTAATACTGGCTTCACTTTCTCTGTCTCTTGCCCACGATAAAGAATTACTGCATTAATTCTGCAAAGTGAACTTATTGCGCCTATTCGTTTCAGGGTTCCCTGGAGCATTCAAAGACTACACAATGATAACTGCATTTCAGGGGACAATAACTCTTACTGTAGATATCCATTTCCTCATCAGACTCAGTCTTACTTTGACCAAAAAGGGATCATGGATATTATTCAGCGCTGTCTAGGTGACGGTTTCCACCATTTGAGCATGAGATCTGCTGAGCGTACACGGGCTCGGGCATTTCCCCTTGAGGGAATAAACGCCGCTTACCTTCTATTGTTCTGATGTGTAAACATACTGACCTCTCTCAGCTTGAATCAAAGTAGACCCAATCATGTCTGTTTCTAGGTTAACATCTTAATTAACCTTAAAAGCCTTGTTTTTAACAAGCTATCCACTTGCGTTGGCTGCTTGTACCGTATCTGCGTAGATATGCTCATAAGGATGGATGTTGAGTGTTTATGGTTTGGTTGCGTGTACAGTGTCATTTACATAATGGGATTTATCAGTGTCAGAAAATATATTTGTTTATCTTAATGTTCTGTCAAGTGAGCATAGTCAGAGAAAAGCATCTCATACACCTTTAAATGCAGACATGAAGGTGAATTCAATTCCCCATGTGTAAACATCACCCACGATGATTTGAAAGAACAGAGGTGTCTTCTGAAAAACATTCTGTTAACAGTGTGCAACGCTGGAGGCACTGTCTCAAAATTGTGATATTGTGAGATTTCTTCCCCCACATGGTTTAGAATTTCAATTTGAATTATGAGGAAAAGGATCAGTCAAGGTGTATGCGTGCAGTCGTTGTTTAACCCCAGGTTTCCTCGACTAACATTCTCTTTTGAGAGCTGCCAGATGACTTGACACAGTGCTTTATACTACACGAAAGCCTTTTGGGAGAAAACCTGTGCCAGGATATAAAAAAAGCGTTTTCCCCAAGGGTATGCATGCAAGTGGGTGGAAAACATCAAGAGGCCAACTTTGAACATTCAGATCCCAGGCCTTTGTGGATCTGATGTCAAATGGCATTGTGGATTTGATGTCAGAAGCCTGGGCTGGTGTAGGTGAATTTTACTGTACACAGATCAGTTTGTGTTTCATGAGTTTTAAAAGCTTTGACTTTTTTAAATGGATCTAGAGTACTATAATACATCATGTTTGAAGACAAATATGAACTAAAAACATAGGATAACACCTATATCAGTAAGGACCATGATGAGGAAGTTAGTGATTCTTAATGGAACATTCCAACCCAATCTCACGGCTCTTCGTACTTATTTTACATGGTGGCTATTTCGTACGAATTCGTACAAATTTGTAATATTTTTGCTCCATAGAATGTATTTTACGAGTTGCCCAATTCGTATGAACCCCTGACCCCGCCCCTATACCTACCCTAAACCTACCCGTCACTGGGGTTTAGACAAATCGTACGAATTCGTACGAGGAAGGTCGTACGAATTAAGCACCTCGTAAAATACGTACGAATTGGTCGTGAGATAGCGTTGAGTCTGTAGTGTTCACATGTAACTTCTGTTCCTTGTTTTCTGTTCAACATCAGACTGTGATGTAAGCATGTATTAGTACGAAAGAAAGCATACGTGTTTGCCATGTGGTACAAAGTGAAGGCAAAAAAAGTAAACTGCACGTTTGAGAGCAACTCTTCCTGTCAATGTGTGCTTTCGTTTATTAGACAAGAAAGACTCTACAAAGTCAACCCGATCTCATAAGAAAACAAAACTATTTACGAGGTGATTATTTTGTGTAGATATGAATTCGTACGTTTTTACTCATACAGAAATGTGTGATTATAAAAAAAAACAATGTAATCATTATGGTCCACCCCTAAACCTGTCAGAGTAGCATAAGCAGGTTTGTATGAAAACATGCCAATGATATTGTACAATATTGTTCATATAAAGTAGCCACCAGTTCACCAAAATGTAAAATGTGATGAATTGTGTGTTGCTTAAGCTCAGACAACATGATGTTGATACAATGGTAATAATGTTGATACAATGGTAAATGGAGTCAATTCTTGGTGATCAAAAAAATCACACAAAAATAAATAAATATTATCACTCTTACAAAAATGTTAACACATATTGTTTATGTATTGATTATACTTTTGAAACAGTGAGTATTTTATCGTTTATGGATTTGCCCTGTTCATTAAAAAAAGACGGAAGGGGGTGGGGGGACAAGTGGAAATGAATTTTTGTGATAACATTTATTATCAAGTGAACTTAAATTATAATATATATAACATATGTTGTGTTTGAAAACTGTGCCTTATACACCTTAGTTGAGAGGAAACCAGTCCTGTCCCTTCAGGCTATTTTATAGTCACCCCACGTTTGTCCCTGTTGAAAGCAGTGAGTCTTGTGAACATTAGGGAGGGGATGTTTGAGTACATATTTCTACTGATTGTGCATGAGCTCACCAAAACAACAAAGAGACTCATAGGAGCAGCCTGAAGACATTTATCTCATTTTATATGTATGTCTTGCAGCATAGCTCTCTCAGAAGACATGAGATTGAAATCACAATTAAGTGTTTGGTATCCTCTGTGATCATAACTTTATTGCTGTTTGAATGCTTTTAAATCCAGTGACAAAGGGCATCAATGGGGAACCAAGCATCTTCCTTACTTCAAATCAGGTAATTAATTAATTCAGGGGTTCCAAAACTTTTTTGTTAGCCGAAGCACTTGACCTAAAATATTTACAGAAATGTTAACCTTATGTTAGTAAGGATAAACAAACTGTATTTAATCACATATCCACGGAAACACTCAGGAGAACACAACCACATTTAACATTGATGACACTGAACAATGAACTGAGGAAACTAAGGGTATAAATACACAGACTAGACAATTAACAAGAACCAAAACAGGTGAACAGGGTAATATGAAACCATGGAAACTATATAGCAATGGGAACACAGGCAAACCGGAAAATAGAATATAGAAAATAGAAATAGAAATAAAAAATAGAACACAATAATAATAAAACAGAACTATATAGAACATAACTGTTACAGTAGCTCCCCCCTCCCGGCTCTGGAGAAGGACAAGGAGTAGATTGAGGAAGACACCACAGAGACTAAGACCAGAGGAACCAGGGAGGATAAAAAGGTGGGACGAGCCAGGGTGCGGACAGGAGAATGATCCAAAGCCCAGCAAGGATAAACGCCCAAGGCAGATCCAATGGTGGGAGGAGCCAGGGTGGAGTCAGACATCTGAACACCAGCGGTGAATCCAGGAGAGTAGGAGAGACCCAGATGGAGACAAGAAGCCATGGAGACCGGGCGACATTGATGGTTTTGGAGACTGAGGTGGAGCTGCAGCAAGACTGATCCGGATGGACAAGGGTGCCCGATGGAGAAATAAGGAAGATGGTCTCAGGTGAAGCCGAGGGAGGGAGGAGCCAAGGTGGAGCCAACTGTTGAATGAGCCAAGTTGGAGTGGAGGCGAAAAGGAGCCGAGGGACTGAGGGAAACAGCGGAGCTAGGGCCAAGGAACTGGCTTTTATATGCAGAGGAGGTAGAAGAGGGAGGTGGGGTGGGTTCAGCGGAGACACAGGAAACTTGGAGCTGGGCAAATCCAGCAGAGACATAGGGGACTTGGAGCTGGGTGGGACCAGCGGAGACACAGGGGACTAATCAGCGGGGACGGGAGACTCCTCCTCCAATTCTTCATAACAGTATGCAGAGGCCAACTGCAGCTCACCCTCAGCTGCGAGAGTGTAGGTGGGGCTCCATTCCATCCACGAGTACACTCACTGGCACAGATGATATTGCCAGCTCGCACACCTGGTCAGACTTCAAGTTGGGCTCAGACTCCAGGATGTTGGTTGGCTCAGTCCTTACTACTGGCTCGTTCATTGCGATAGGCTCAGGCTCTGCGTCTGCTCTGGGCTCTGGCATTAGTTCAGTGCAGAGTGGGGGCGGTGGCTGGCTGGGCTCTGGGTTTGGAGTGGAGCAGGTTATGTCCTCATCCACGAGGGTAACGGTCATGTAGGAGTTGTTGTTGGCCAGCTACCCACCCCACGAACGTAGTGAAATCCCCCCCGAGGGTTAACGCTGGGCAGGAAAGCCTTGCTCCTTTAGCTCGCTAGAAAAAACACACACAGGGTTAAAAGTTAAACGGTCAGGGAAGGTGGTAAGGCACGCCAGGTCTAAGAAGTTCTTGGTTTTGTCAGAGATTACATTGTTCTTGCTCCAAACAGAGCAGGCGGACGGCTGGTAAGTCCATTCTTTGTCTCGGTTCCATGTTCTGTCACATACTGGTGGCTGTAATGAAGTGCACAATGCAGGAGATGCAGAGAAATAAACTGCATTTAATTATTTATCCATAGAAACACTCAGGAGAATACAACTGCATTTAACATTGATGACACGGAACAATGAACTGAGGAAACTAAGGGAATAAATACACGTACTAGATAATTAACAAGAACCGAAACAGGAACGTGACTAATTTGAAACAAAACTAATAAGCAATGGAAACACATACAAACTGGAACATATAACAAAACAAAATGATAATAAAAAATATGCAGAACTTAACCGTTACAGTTGAAATGACTGTTACAGTTTTACCAGAAAAGTGTTGCAACCTTTCAACATATGTATATAATAAAAATATATATGAAAATACTTAAAATAAATACAATTAGTAGGATTTTAAAATCACATGTATAGGTATTAAAACTGACCCATAAGGAAAGTGCTAATGAGACTAAATAAATAAATAAAAACACACAAGGTCGTCTTCGTAAGAGTCAAAAATTTCATTGCTGTGGGGCGCAAGAGACAGAACTTTTTGTTTTAGTAGACTGCCCATCAAATAAGCATAATTACCATCAGAATTCACATGGTGTTCAAAGACTCCTGAAGGCAATCGGCTACACTCGAATTAGCAACTACGATAAATCACCATTAATTAGCTAATAAAAGCCAGCAGGTGGTTGGGAGCCCACAGCCATTCCCTGGTTGTTTGAATTATGTATATTACATTGTTGCGGCAGTGAAGTAAATGAGAGAGCGAGAATAACAGACAAGAGTCTTTGAGGCCCTTGCGAAAGAAAAGGGGATATTACCTGATTCAAATATCCCACAATTCCCAGCATTCCACCCAGAGGACTACAAGTCCCTTTGACCCCTGCTCAAATAATGGAACCAGATGGTTTTTTAGGCACTAAGCGTATTTGAGCTGTCATTATGAGCACAGACTCTTAAGCCACAATTCATTGTAAACCTTAGGCTTACTCAACTAGTTCTCTGCTTTAATAATCCTTCACCTGTGAAGTGGGATCCATTTAATGGTTTAATGGTTATTAGTGATACAGTGTGGAGCCTATTGGACGCCCAACAGATTTGGCTAATTTGATGGTAGACCTAATGAGGCTGATGGATTTCAGGGTTTTCTTCAACAAATATTATGAACAGATTGATTGATTGTTTGAAGTTTTCAATGAAATTATTAATTAAAAAAAAAAATCAAGGATTTATATAGATATGTAAGCAATATCACTGTCTGTGCTGCTGTCCCAGAGTGTGATTTGCATGAAGATGCAGTTAATCACAGCCATGCTCATATTGCGGGTGATCTCCGTGCAACTAAATGAATCAATGTTTTTGAACTAATCGATAGAGTAAATTATTTATTGGCTAATTTTCATTCCTGAAATTGAATCAGTTGAGTGAATGATTCAATGACCCGCTCATAAAGATAGTAACTTGTTGCCATCTACTGATTTATCTATATGTAAGAGTCACTTAAAAATCCCCATCACTAATGCACAGACTGGCAGTCTATCAATCAGGAAGCAACAATTATTTAAGCAGTGGCTTATTGGTTTCAAGGCACCCCAATGGTGGCTTGACAGTTTTTAATTAAATTTTCCAGAGATATTACACTCTTAAGGTGTAGTCACGTCAGTGAAATTTTGTGGGGAAAACGGTCCCTTATCAAGTGCCACAACTCATCAGTGCATATGTTTCATCTTTATTAATTTGTTATTTTTGATGACCTTGAAATGTTTAATCAAAATAGCATAACTGGAGCGTCCAGTGAAAACAGCAGACTTCTCTTTGGTGACTGTATGCAAATCCTACATTTTTGCTTTTCCCATAATCTGTTACACTTACATCTTCACAAAATACAGAAGATAAGCTCTGTAGCTTCTTCCATTTTATTGCAACCTAAGCATTTTTTTTTAATCTCGTATCTCTGTTCGCTAGAACAGATGCCGTTGTTTGTTAACTACACTATCAAAGATGATTAACCTAGCATGGATTAACCTTAAACAGGCAATTTGGTAACACTTTACATTAAGGTTCCATTTGTTAATATTAGTTAGTTAAAATGAATTAACAATGACAAATACTTCTAAAGCATTTTTTTTTTTTTTTAATCTTAGTTAATGTTAATTTCAGCATTTACTAATACATGATTAAAATCAAAAGTTATTTCTTATTTAATATGAATAGCTAATTTAATAAATAGCTAATATGAACAGTTGTATTTTTATTACATTAACAAAGATTAATGCCTACTATTACCGATGTAGGTAACACTTTATAATAACTGTACACTATGAATCATTAGTTAAGCATTAGTCAATAGCATTTATAAATCATTGTCCCTATATTAATAGACATTAATAAGCCATTTATAAATATAGCTAAATGCTTTATTCTTGATTTATTAGCAAATCTATAATATGTTTAATAATTGTATTTTCATACTTTATTTATTATCAACTTATTTATAAATATAATATTATTAGCATTATATTATTTACAAACCAGTTATTTAGGAGTTCAAGATCATTTAGAAAGTGTAAGTAAATGATTAATAAACTATTTAAAGGTACATTTATACATCTTATTATTTAGATATATTGTAATTGTTACTACGTGTGTTAATAAATGCTTTATTAACATGTATTCATTCTGTAATTCATGATTAATTCAGGTAGTTATAATACATTTAGTAGTGGTCAGTTATCTATTTTTGTGAGGTCATCTAAAGTGAGGACTATGTATGCCTCGTAAAGCTTTTACAAAAGAGATTTAAAGGCTCAGTTATCTTCTAAACAGAAAAAGGAAACACACACAACACAGAGTAATACAGAACAGACATTTTTATTTCAAGATGCAAAAATTTTTTTTGAAACTGTACACTTGATATAAAATAAAAAATAAACATATGCAATATCATATAAAAAAGGAACTAAATAAGTAACACAATAAGCAAGAAAGTGAATATAAATAAATAAGCAAAACAATGAATATACGTCAACAAAATAAGCAACAACAAAATGTAGAAAATAGGCTACATTTTTTGGTGTAGTAAGGTTTTCTTGTTTATTGCTTATTTTGTTGACGTATATTCATTTTGTTGCTTATATCCACTTTCTTGCTTTTGTTCATTTTGTTGCTTATTTAGTTCCTTTTTTATATGATATTGCAGAGGTCAATTGCACAGTTGTACATATGTGCTTATAAATCAAGAATAAAACATTTATAGTTGTATTTATAAACTGCTTACTAATGTTTATCAATGTAGGGACAATGCTTTATAAATGATAAATTAACTATTTACCAATGATTCATAGTGTGCTGTTATTATAAAGTGTAACCCAAATGTATTACTCGTTTTCAGTTAAGCATTAACTAACAATAACTAATGGGACCTTACTGTAAAGAGATACAGGTAATTTGTTAACACACCAAGTCTCTGAAACCTTAATGATCTAGAAGTAGCACTTGATTATCAGTGACAAACACACATAATGTCAGTAATTTAACGCAAATAGTGGCGAAGAGAGCAGATGAGCTGATGCAGCATTACATCTTTGCCCCCATGAGCTACTGCTCCTCTCCCAGTGGATTCTGCTGTTTAAGTAATAGAAAATGGGTTGCTCATTGTATCATCCTGCCAATTCATAATTAATGATTTCTGTTTGTTTTTATTTTGTTTGTTTTTTTCAGCCCTGAAATTAAGTACTGTTTATTTTGAGAAGCAATAACAAAGTGGTGCTTAATTATGTTCATAAGAACAATTTATTGTGTTTTTGGATGATGGTTTGCTCAAGTATGTGTTACGTATCCTTTGGCAGACACTATATTCAAAGTTACTCTCTGGAGCACCTTGTTGTCTCTTTCAAAGCCGTGATGGTCTATCTTTGCCCACTTCTACCTAGAAATGTTAACACTCTTCAATCTTAAAATATTTGTGTTGCCAGCTTAGACTTGTTGACTGCTAACCAACCGTTTTTCTTTAAAGAAAGATATGATTTTACAGTGCCAAAGACAACAAAGTTTGTAGCCTATATCTTAATGTGGATTTTAATAATACAGAAGATGTTCTCATTTCAACTTCTCTGTGTAACGCATTAATTGTATGTGAGGCAATGAGACAGAATTCTAAACTAGCGTGTCTTTGAGATAGCTGCCTACCATGCCATTTTCTTGCCGTAACAACTTTTCTCTCTCTTCATTTTTCTTCCTCGGAAAATGGGTCCTTTTCTTGGGGACTCGTGTCCTCAGGCACTTGCTTGGCACAGGGTAAAAGAAGTGGCGACATACGTTCATGTAAGTGGGCCATAGTAGCAGATGGGACACTGATTGCTCTGTTGTTTACAGCTGTTTGTGTCCCTTCATGTGACTCAAACTAGCAGCAAAACAAGGCAATGTTGCACCCAAGTGCAAAAAATATTTGTGGCCCCCATTATGAAGTGGGCCAAGTGCTCCAAACTGTAATGGACCTTTGGCAAAATGGTCTTTTTCATTTGAAGATTGTTAGTGTGGTATTGCTGCAGATAAACTGGCCTTAAAGTGACACTATAATTCTCAGAGACCTTCTACGTGACAGAAAATTCCAAATGTCCGTGATTCATTTTCAAGGAATAACAATCATCGTGATTGTGAATTGCTCCAAAATACGTAATGATACTGCAAAAAAAAAATCTCCTTGACTACAAGTCAGCAGCACTAGGTTTGGTAGCCCGCAGCCATCAGTTGATGTATTACAACAGTAATCAACCTTTTACACTTTGGAGACTCTTACTGCTACAAGGATGTAGTTCAGTATAAAACACTCCATTTATTTAGTTATTTATTTCTTTTTTTCCTAAAATATCCCCTCTGTCATCTTAGTGTGGGGTAAAAGGCGAATATTTTAATGCATTTGAGTACACGTTGCATTTACATTTAATCATTTAGAAGACGCTTTTATCCAAAGCGACGTACAAACGAGGAGAACAATAGAAGCAGTCTATTGTAATCTATCAATATTGCGTGGATTTGTGGAATTGAGAAATGGAATTGTTTGCTTAGTTTAACTGTAGTATGTATTGTAATACATTCAAACCAATGCTTTACATGTATTTATCTTCAATTCAAATGCATTAAGTGTTAATAACGGTCAAATGTCGTATAAGAACACATCCTGCTTTTACCACAAGGAGCGAAGCATTTCATGTCGCGTGCGAAATGCAGGGATATCCTTGTTGTGTTTCGTGTAATTGTGCGTTGAAGTAAACAAACTGCACTCCAGCGTAATAATCGGCTGCCTCAAGTATAGAGATTAGTTTATTTTTAATTACATCCTAAGCCTTTTTTCCAGCACCTGTCAAAGTGCATGGAGCCCTATAAGAGCTCTTTAGTATAATAAAGATAGCTTTAAAGGTCCTATAGTAACAGTTCTGTTCAGAACCATATTGTCCTGAAGAACGCTTTTATTCTAAAATGGTTTGAGTTTAGGGTTCTTTATTCCCGCCATCTGGAACTGGCAAAAAATTCTTTCAAAGCCACCTTTTTGTTGATTTTTTTTTTTTTCCTGGAGCTCAATCATTCAACTTACACAGATTGTCAGCACGCTCTCAACAGTCAGGTACTTGATATCTTTCTTAAAAATGTCTGTAAATGTTAACTTTCAAACTGTAACTGGTTTCCCATCAATCATGTCTTTTTTTCTCTTTTCATTTTTTTTTTTTTATATATTTTTTACAGAACATATAGCTTAAGTGTGACCAGCTTTCTTCATTTAAGGACATTCCGCTCTTCTTCTCGAGTAAGCAAGTTAAGTGACAGATATTGAATTTGTGACCATATTATAAAAGTTTTCAATTATTATTTGGGTTGATGCATAAACCTGCCCAGTCCCAAAAATATTAGTCACCCCATGACTTTTGTTCCCCACTTTTTCCTATTAACATTGCGAAGGGCTCACATACTGTCACAGTGGCTACTGTTTGCTATTTTACATAAACAAATGGAAGAAACACATTGCAGAGAGAAACTGCCTCTGTTACACTGAAATACACACATAATGATGGGCATGAAATATTTTACTGGAACTTTATTACGTTTTTTTTTTTTTTTTTTTTTTTTTTTTTTTTTCATGTTGTATTCATTGTAGTCATGTTCAATGTCAATTATCAGTTATAAATGTAAAAAACTGTTAGAGCACTGCCATTTTTGTTGCAATTTCCCGTCAATAAAAAGTAAAGGTACATTATTTATTTATTCACATGACTTGCAATACATATTTATTTAAGAACACCACTAGATAGTAACAAATAAATAATAATAATAATAAACTTTAAAAAATGCATTTTCGAAGCATTGTTCTTTATGGAATCTTATATAAAATTTTTTTTTTTTTTTTTTTTCATTGTTACAAATCATCCCAATGGGGTAAGATTTAGACTATTCTGTACTATTAGTACTATTACTTATACTATTCTGCTTTATAATTATAATTAATAATAATAATACTAATAATAATATACACCTCTCTTAATAAGTGAGATGTTTTCAGTTTTCACAAAGAGCTACAATATTGTACCTTAGGCTATAGTTAGTGAATGGTGGCATGTTTTCCTTCCGTATTCTGTAGTCAGCATTTCCAGCATCTGTGATTAGTGATGTGAGCAGTGAAAGAAAACAAGGGGAGAGGCGGCTGGGGTACAATAAAGCCCTACTAATGGGTAGCCAGGTAAACCTCTACTGAACATCTCATTAGTGAAGAGAGGGATCAGACAGAGAAGTGAAAGCTCTTTAAACAGGGCAGCTCTTACACACTCTCTCTTTTTCTGTGTTTCTTTCTTTCTCTGTGTCTGTTTCATTGGCCTAGATCTCTTCACTCTGAGCTTGAATAAAACACAACCCCAGTGTCTTAAACAATTACATCACTTGAGGGTGTGACATTACAATGAGGCTCTATATTGTGAAGGACTGGTGTCACAGTCAACCTGAATTCACCCTATATAATGTTTCATTCGCCCGGCGCATTACATGCATGCATAATGCAATATAGCCAGAAATGCTTTAAACACGTTTTAGGTTTTTATGGCACTCCATCGAAGTCATTTAGTACATTCTGCCTTGGTCTGTCGCTGTAGCCCCGGGCCTCTGGCGCTTGGCCGGCCGTCGTGTCATCACACCAACTGGGTTTTTGATGAGAACCTGACCCCAGCGCCTCATCTCTCACCACTATCTCATTGCTTTTATTTACATCTGTCTTTAGCATTCTAATTACGCACTTTATTGCTTTAGCCTGGAGGAGTCCACGGAAGCAACGACGGGACGCTTGAGTTTTTAACTAATAATAAGGACCCGATAAGTCCCACCCACGGGCTGACAGCACATCACTAATTATGGAGGACAGATCATGATAAGAATCACATTTCCTAATAGTATTGATGTGCGAGTAATACAGTGACTTCCAGGGGGTCAAATATGTACAAGGGAAATCTAAGGCTCATTGTAAAAAGACAAAAGTGTGGGCTGTTAACAGTTTTCGTGAAATATACGTGTGATATGTGATAGGCCTATGAGTATACCTATACAATGTATCGTGCTAGCTACATAGACAAATAGCGAACAGAAATCGCGTTATTGTGTTTGTCGGCGGTTTAAAATGCTATATTTTTGGTAACTTTACCCTCTCCTCAACCACCACCAGTTATACAAATAGTTAAATACTCTTGAGTTTGCGTGTTTTTGTTGTGTTTAAAGGGTGATTTTCTTAATTATTTCTGAATGCAATTCGTGATTTAGATTCAAAATCATTTTTGCAAACCAGCATGTCGGTTTTATTGCATGTTACAACTTAATGCACCTGCCAGAACCCAATTACCCTACAGGATTTTGTGATCTCCCCAATATGTTACTTAACATTAGGCTAGATGTTATTCCCCGCCACTGTCTCGTTGAGTACAGCGCGTAAGACCTACACTAACATAACTTTCTAATTGGAAACAATGGTGCATCCATCCTGGTGCTCAGGAAACCATAGATCACTCAGTTGTAGGAGGAAGAGAAAACTTTTAAACGGTCCTTCACGCTTTGCAGAATTTTATAAAATAGCATCAATACCAGGGCGCAGAGTCTTTTAATGAGCTCTCAACTTTAAAGACTTGAAGGATATTAACAAGCTGCTTGACAAATGGTGCTTAGAAGCACATTAAAGACGCGGCTAATGGGGCGCATAATGACGGCTAATTTTCGATCAGATATAAATTAGAGCCCCCAACAGTTATTTGCCTTAAGGACTTTATGTAAATGATTCTGTTCTGTATAAACTGAGGACACAGAGAGAGAGAGAGAGAGAGAGAGAGAGAGAGAGAGCGTGGGGCAGTCCTTGCGGGTATGATGAATAGATCTGCAGCGGAGCACGGCTGTCAAACCTCAATGAACACACACATCCAGCAGACAGCTCTACCACCTTCTCATTATTGCCAAATGCGCGATCTAACTGCGACTTGCTCATTTGGAACGGCGCAACAGCGTCTGAGAATAAGAGAACGCAACGTGCTGTGCGTTAAAGCCTAAATGAATTTCATGACGTGCAGGAAGAAACCCAGAACTGGGCGAGAAACATACAGGCTCATCCTAGGCTCTTTAATATTTAATCACCATAGGCCTCTTTTGAAGACACAAATTTCAACAGTATATGCCACAGTCTGTACTTACAGCGTAAGAATACTAAACTGAGTTTGCTGTGAAGTAAGAATGATGTTCAATTGTTGTGTGCATTTCTTCGTTTGGGCTATAGCTGGCAGATTGGCAGATCTGCCAGTTTATAGTACATACATAGTATATACTATAATATAGCCTATACATTCACATATATATAAAATCTGCCAGCTGATGGTTATTGAGTTGTTTGATACATCGAATAAGATTTATATGTTATACTATTAGTTCAATATCAAATAAACCCTGAGGCGAATGATTTGTCGGTTGGCGTTTATCACGTTTATCACATTTCGTTTATATATATATATATATATATATATATATATATATATATATATATATATATATATATATATATACACTTGTTTTGCAATAGCTTGTGTGCTTAAATATTTATTTGGACATCTCTTTAAATTGTTTAGCATGTGTCAAAATATAATACGCTTTATAATGAACAAAGGTGCACGTAAAGACAGGTAAGAACTTCAATTCTGCAAGTCTGGAAATAATTGACAACGTTTCGTTGTTGTTTTTCAGAGCAAAATTGATAATAATTATGTAAACCGTTAGGCTAAATATTATGAGACGACACAGACCTTTTTTTAAATGACACTTTAACTGCTATTTATCCTTTTTGTATTGTTGTTATTTTTTATTTTTGCACAAATATGATTTGTTAATCATTTAAAAAGGTCTGTACTATTGTTTTACAATTCTAGATTTAGTATTTCACGTATTATCATCATCACAACTATTGTTTTTCCCATGTAATCAATTATGCCTATAACTGTATGTCGCCTTTGGCACGAGTGTGTGTGAGAGAAGAGTTCAAGACATGGTGAACTTAATCGTTCATATAGCCTATATACTTGTAATTTGTTTTGTTGAAGGTGTTTTACGATTATTGCACCTCTGTGAAAAATGTGGGGGCATTTAGCCAAACTATTTAATTTAAAATGTAATTCCTTATATTTGCCCCAGTTAAACGAACGAAATTCTTAGAATTATACCATCAATATCCTACTGCCCTTGAAAAAAAAAAAAAAAATCAAAATGCAATGGACATCAGTGACAATAGAATAAATGTTCAAGTGCTAAATAAGGGGCTCCAACACGTCAGAGGCCTGTGGTTTGTCTTAACGTGCTTTGATGGCAAACACTTGGGGTAAATGTACAGTTAAAATATTCTATTCGTAGGTCCCCAGGCGGAGCACCGACAGTCCCTGGCTTCATTAAAATTTCATCACTATCCCTATGAAAGGGGGGAAATGTTCAGGGGAAAGAGATAGAAAACAGAAGATCTAATTATAACAAAGGAAAACAGCGCTGCCCTTTCGTTTTTTGAGTGTGACCACCATGGTTTTTAAAGCATGAGAATCACATGCATGCGATACCGCTAACAGGTCAGTGCTCCCCCTTGGATCAGTCTAGTAAAGGAAGGTAGAATAAAATGACACATTCAATTTTCTTGGAAATATACATTTAAGCGCACCCGTGTGTGTATTGAATGATCCTATATTTTAGTACCTCTCTGTTTCTCCCAGACTGATTTGGTTAAAAAAGGAATAAAATCCGATCGATATTTTTCGCACCTATCTGAAAGTTAAAGAGTAGCTGGCTCAGAATCGTCCATAAGTGTCAAGCAATCAGATTAATTTCCATTCCCGAGCCTCTCCACGTACAGCCCTCCAAGACCGACTGTAATTAACAGCTCCAGTTAATGATTACTTACTTAGTGCTAGTAATTATCTGATTTTCATAATTCCATGTGTAATTTAATAATTCGTTCGTATTATCGTGTTAAGTGATCAGCTCGTTTATAGGATAACTGATTTTTTCCTTTGAAGCAGGTTAGAATTGATGAGAACTTTTGGGTCTATTTAGTCAGAGAGCTTCTATAAAATTATCTATGGCACCAAGTAATAAATTGAATGATGTTATCATTGTTATAAGGCTCTACACTTATAAATAAAAATAATTGCGGATTTAATGGAATGTTTTGGAAAATAACTATAATAGTCTACGTAACATCGAGGTTTGGGCAAAAAATATGAATTTTATTTCGACTAGATATTTTCAGAGAATTTGTCCCAGTATAGCTTAAAAAAAGTAATATTATGTCAAAAGTACTTGTTCATGTTTCAAAGGCGTTCAAAAAATGTTATTTCAAAACTTAAATAAAAACAATATACAATTCTGCTAAAAATATATTACGTTCATGTTTTTTCAAAAGAACAAAACGAAATGCAAATTGCATTCGTCATCTGTTAAATCCCTTTGAAAATCGGCAGGAAACATCAATGGCGAAACCTCTTCTATTCAGGCGGCTGTCCGTGGTGCTGAAAGCAATTGGTACGCCTAGAATGCCATGACATGAGCGGCGCTACTGAGATGACACTCCCGTCTCTTTTTTATTTTTTTATTTTTTTTTCCCTTTTTCATACGGCCTAACAGTGAACTGAGTCAGTCTTCAAAGGGCTGCCTATGTCGGCAGAAGAACGAGAACCATCGACTGTGGATTTAAATGGAGCCCGGCACGTTGGCAGGCGAGGTGTTTTTCTGGCGGCCTGACATCTGGCAGCGCTGTGCTCGAGGGACCTCCCCAGATCTCTATAGACTTCATGATTAGACTCTAATAGAATATTAGCATTTGCTCTCAGGTAGGCTTCTAAGGGTTGTGAATGCTAGCAGCAGCAAGTCGTTCGTGAATACACCAAGCGTAGCTCTACAGCTCAAGATGTCAAGACGTCTTTTTTAAGCAAACAGCAAGATACTAAACTAATCTGAGAGCTTATTTGTGTCTTGCAACAGATATAAGAAAAAATGCAAATTGGTGTTTAAGACACGTGTAATCCACACATTGATCGACATAAGATTGAGGCAAACATTTACATATTATTTATAACATATAGCCCACATGTGTATATTGAAACGTTGGACGTTTGAAAACTCTGTTTAGGCCTTTGAATATAAATGAACCCATTGAGAACGTTCAATAAAATGTTAAAATTTTGTTCTTTAATGAAACACATAGTTCAATTCAATTATCAAATAGTAACTTAAATATACATTGATGTAATAAATTAATGAATTGATCCGACAATTAAACCTAAAGCAACAGACATTACAGTTACCGCAGCTAAAACAGCAATACAGCAAATACCTGTACGGATATTTTATGTGTATGTCCAAATGAGATATTTACATTTTACGTGAATGCTTCCATGAAACTCATCTTTTTCATTAAGAAAACATTACTAAACATGGTGAATTTAACAAGCAACGACTCCATAACTGTACGCGTATATTTATACAAATAAATAAGCAGATAACATACATGAAAATAATTTCAAAGAAAATGTTCTCATATATCTCTCGATTGTGCCTTCTCGAAACAACGAAAGAAAGAAATGAACAGTGGCCTGTTTCAAGCAGTTTCCCCATTTGCTGAGGGCCACGTTTTCCTTGTTGTCTCAATATGATTTTCTCAAGCAAAAACGTGGAGGGAATCCCAATAAATATGTAATGAAGTAAACATTACCTCACATGATAAATAGTTCATAAGAAACATAGCCAGAGCGCAGGCGTATTGCAACAGATATTTGGCGGAACAAATCCCATTACTAAAAACAATTGAGCCTCACCTCGTGTTCAGTATATCCAGTATGTTCTATTTGAATAACTAAGAGGTCAGTTATAGCGAATGTATACGTCCTAAATCCATATGCTTTCACATTAAAAATACATGGATATTCTCATCGCCAATTGCCTAATTGTAGGCTATGTTTATCATTATTAAAATCACAGAAGTGGAATTAAGAAGACGACAGACAAAATTATGCATGTAACAGCTAAATCAATAATTTACAAGGAGCTGTTGGTTATCGTCTAATAATGTTGCAGAATCGTTCGTGGAGTTAATTCGTGTTGTCCTTTTTTCTTCTTCTAATGAACCCTGAAGTAACACCAGATTGAAGCGTGACATACTGAGAAATAAATATTTCAAATGAAAAACATTGACAAGACACTGTCACCCTTTTGACCTGAAGTTTTTCCCCCCTTAGGGGTGATCAGTTTATAATTACTGGTGTTGTGTGTAGCTTGATACAGAACACTTTCTGGTAAATGACTAAAATATGTTATTTCGCTTCAGGCAGTCTGTCTGATTGAGGCTTAAAGAGTCTCACTCCTCTGCTATAGAAAGTGTGCTGGAATAAGTGAGGAAAAACGAATGGTCTTACTTGATCAGTCAAACGATCCTTTAAATGATTCCACATCCCCTTTGCGTAATACGTGACAGTGATTTGGTATTTTCAAATGTCTTTTTTGAATGTCATGAAATTCTGGTTCAATGCACAAGTTATTGATGATTGAAAAAGGTGTGAGATAAGAAATATTTTACAAATCGTCTCTAAACAGTTTTAGGAGTCTCTCGACACGTCGTGTTGGTCTTCTGCTCGAGCTAGACGCAGGCCGAGTATTTCATGCGTTTTTGTTTCTGCCTCTGGTTGCAAAACCAAACCCGCACAACGTTCTTTTTGAGGTCCAGCTTCTCTGCGATGGCTGCGATTTTCTCTGAGGATGGACGAGGCTGAATAGCAAAATAAGCTTCGAGGGACCTTTTCTCGGGAGCCGCGATGGAGGTCCGCTTCCTCTTCTTCTCGGCCCCGTTGAAGAGCTCGGGTTTGTTCAGTTTCTCCCGGTGAGACTTTTCAGCCTCCTCCAGCCAGGCTTGCAGGATGGGCTTCAGGGCGATCATGTTGTTGTGGGACAACGTGAGAGATTCAAACCGGCAGATGGTACTCTGGCTTAAAGAGCCTACGCCAGGAATCTTCAGGTTGGCCAGCGCTGACCCTACATCCGCTTGGGTCACGCCGAGTTTGATCCGACGCTGTTTAAAGCGCTCAGCGAATGCCTCCAAGTCTCTGGGATCTGCATCCACGTCGCTCATGCAGCCCATGTGGGATTGCAGCCCATGGGCGTGAGCCATGTTGATGGCAGCTTGGTGCATGTGGTTCATGCCTGCCATGTGGGCAGGGTGCGCAGGCGTGGAGACCACCGAGCCGTCTGGCCCGGCCATGGCTCCAGCAAGTGCCAGTCCCGGGGTGATGTGGTCCAGCAGGTCGCCCTCCAGTCCCTGATGCGGCTGGTGATGGTGGTGATGATGGTGGTGGTGGTGATGGCTCCCGAGAGCTGACGGGTGCGAGATGGGCACGGACGACGAGGAAGACGAGGAGGTGCACGGAAGCGTGTTCATGGTGTGGTAGGTTGCGTCCGGCTTGTAGGGGCTGTGATGAGGAGGGTGATGATGGCTTTTGGTCTGCGAGACTATATCCACCGCCGCCAGAGCTTCCGCGCGGGCCAACAAACTCTCATCCAATCCGCCGAATATATTGCTCTGCAATTGCAAATAGAATGCACACATAACTGTCAGCAGGGAATTCGCGCTCCACTCCGAGCTTTTAAAACATTTCCAGCATGTAAAAAAAAAAAAGAAATCCTAAAAAAGAACACACAAAACAAGACACATGCAACATCCCAGGTCATAAAAATTAATACGAAAGGCAAACCCGGCTGAATACATAAGTTGGGGGGGAAAATGGAGGTGTTGGGTGATTTGCTGTGCAGGCATGAAAAAAACATCAAGCAGAAAAAGTGGGCTGTCAAAATGTGCCTTTAAGCGGTGATTATGCAGAATACGTACCGGTGGGGTTGGGAGACATGCTCGGCGCATCGCCTCGGAGCTGCCGCCGCCGCTGCTGATCGTGTTGCTGTGTCTGGACGACGAGCAGGACGAGGGCGCGTTGGAAGTCAAAGTGGAAGAGGACGAGGAATGCAAACTGGAGTATTTGGCCTCGGCCAAACTGGTGTGGGTCATGGCGAAAGCCTGCTTGCTGTTCAGAGACATCATCATCATATTTGCGATCGAGTCTTGGCGAGTTCCTTTTAATAAGTTAAGACTCCGCCTTCTTCTTCTTCGACTGGAGTTCAAGCCCAGTCGCTGCGCGGAAGCCTCAAGTCTCTGGCGCTGCAACGAACGTGGAGAGGATGATGCACCAAGTCTCTAGATAGCTCATCTAGTGCTGCCTGATGCTCTCAGAGAACGCTCTCCTGGTCGCTCCGTTGCGTGCCGTGGCTTGAGATGTGTCGCGAGCACCAGTAAGCCATGCAACCTGTCGGTAAACTCCTTCAAAGATTACGTCAACTCTATTAAAACGCTCCACAGAATTTTCCTCCGCCCTCACAAAATATCGTACATTTGTCACAGCGGAATCTGATGCCTTTGGTGAGTTTGTCTTTACTCACGTTTTTAGAACGAGTGCAAAAAGTTTCTCCTCTCCTTCTCTTCGCACAAATCTCCAAAACGACGTTGCTCAAAACAATATCGCTCGTTAACCTTTATCCCGAATCTTGTTGAATTTGATTATGGGATAAAGGTGACAGTCGACTACATTCAATGCTGCGGGGACTCGATCTGTCTGTGCTCCAAGGCGAAGGGCAGGCTGCGTCTCTCTCTCTCTCTCTCTCTCTCTCTCTCTCTCTCTCTCTCGCTCGCCCATTCTCTTACTCCCTCTCTTCTTACTCTCTCGGCTGTACCTGAAAAACCTTTCATGATTTATTATTCTTCATTAGCCACAGCGCCGCTGGGGACTCTGCGCATGGGCAGTTGCAATGACTGCAGCTGGTATTGTATGATTCTTCAATAAAGTTATTGTGGAAACCACAATGGTTAAATGAATAAAAGGCAACGCAGAACTGTATTCTAAAATCAAACATTTTATATTTCAGTGTCCATGTTCAACAATAATACCAAGAAAGTATATTTAGAAGAAATATATCTGCACGTTGTCGTTTATGTTGCACAGACTTGCATGTGTGATTAACTTTAACTGTGATACAAATTATTCGAAAGATTATGTGTGTTTTTTTATTTTATTTTATTTTTTATTACGCATGTAGCCTATAAGCTTTTGTCTCAGAGAAACGTGGATGAATATAAAGAAATCACCACAGACAGCCTCATCATCCGCTGTCCCTGTTGGGCGAAATAAATCAAAGTAAAACGCACGACTATCATTCCATTATAGCGAGGTAATTTGATATACCGACACGCATTAAACAAATTATGTCCAGTCGGATTTAGAAATATTGAATTTAAATTTAATTTGTGTATTTGTTCGAGAACCATTCACTAATTAACCTGCTTTGATTTTATTTAGAAAATACACTGTTGACGAATTTATTAGTTTTCCCGGTTATTGAAATAATAAATAGGAAAGACATCTTAGTTACTATTGAGCGTGTATTATGAATTTGATGTCTCAACAGAATGTGAAGTATTTCATTAATGACACTAAAAAGCAGATTTTTTACAACTCTTTAGGATTTAATTGCAAACCCAATACAATTATATACTCGTCGCAGCGGGCTATTATCATATCTTCGTTCTAATTAGACTACTTCATCAGTGATTTAATTAAAAACCTTTAATCATGTTCTAATTAACAAGGCAAGTCTAATTTGTTTAATCTATTCGAGTCCACTGGATGGGGTAATTGATGCATCATAGCGACCGACTATAGCCTCGTGTGTAAAAGTGCACAGCTAACGCGAGATGATCCAAATTTGAACTTAAACTAAAAATATTTAAATGCATGCAATTATCATTTCTTATTTTCAACATTTTTTATAAACGGTAATGACAAATCATAGTTTGACAATAATGAGTTAATATCTGTCGCATATATGCCACATGCGCAACATTAAAATACCTAATTACGCAAATGCATTATTCTGTGGAGATGCTTTGACTTGTTCACGTAGCCTATGTGTAGCCTATATACTGAATATAGCCTACCAGTATGAATCATTATCAATGTCTTAAAGGGTTGTTTAATTTGGAAATTAAATTAAATAATGTTCTGCATCATGTCTCTGTTGGGGAAAACGCACCCTTACACGTTGTCTATAACAAGAAATAATTTGACAATAACTTAAGTCTAAGGGCTAAATTAAGAAAAATGAAGAAAAGTCTCAGTTTCAGATGTGTGTGTATATATATATATATATATATATACATATAAACACTGTCACGGATTCTTATGTACAGTATGTGTGTCGACGTGACATTTGTCCCATGGCAATGATAACATTGCCGATGGTGCAGAAGCCAGAAGTACGGTATACCTCTCCAAAGGGAGGGCCACCCCACGCGCCTGCTCAGGAGACTTCAAGGCCCAATCAATGTCTCCTTGTATATACCCAGAGACTGATTTATGATGAAACTTTAACGAAATCATTTATATTTCACCACCCCTAAATCGGCAAATGAAATTTTCATTCACAATGAAGCACACAAAAGTATATCTAACGTCAAATAAATCAATTGGGCTCCGCTCTGAGGCGATTGAGTTTGAGGAGTAGTTTTTGCTCACTGTAGCGTATTTATCAGGGCGATTTAAGTGCTCAGCTTTAATACATCAGGTTAAAAGGAATCTAGGGCCAGTTATAAACATTGCCGCTAAGTGAAGAACTAAGACCATTTAGTAAGACATTGCCGCTAAGTTAAGAACTATGACCATTTAGTAATTAGTTAAGGCTAATCATTCTTACATTTCTGATTCAAAGCCTTTTTATCTAATTGACTTAAAATAAGTCTTGAAAAAAAAAAAAATAGATGACTAACTTGTAAGACCAAATAGTTTATGCAGCCGGCTACTGAATTTTAATAAAACACATAACTTCAGTACCAGTAGCCACATATGCGTCGTTTGCACGTGCACGTGCAGAGCGCCCTCTGTACACAGTCTACAAATAATACATCGATTTGAAAGTGCATTACATACCAGTAATCATTGACATTTAGCCTTTTAACATAAACAAATATACATATCACTTTTTTTTTAGGAATTTCTTCAACCCCCTTCCTCCGTTTTTTTTTTTTTTTTTTTTTGTCTCTTTCTGTGTCTATTTGATGATATTGTGCTTCAATTTGTATTACCAGACAGGTGCTTTTAGCAGCTAGGTTTGCAAAGATTTTTCTCCTCCTTCAAAAGCCTTGTCCGCATACTCATAAATACACTTTTATTTTCCCCACTAAGAAAGGGTGCTCTCATAGGAATTCTGACTAAAATTGAGCTTCATAGACATTTTCTTTTACATATAAATAAGAGTGCACCAGTAGCAACAACCCAAAACAGGAGGAGGGGGGGAAAAAAAAATAACAGCCAGACTTGATGTACAGTAGCTCAGGTGACTTGTTTGCTTTTTTTGACGTACATCAAAATCAAGGTATGCCGCTGTGGAGCTTGTGTGCTTTACACAAAGACATTCTCATGAGCATCCCTCAGGAGCCGAGCACGTTAACAATCCCAATTACATCCGGACCACCAGAGACAGCTGTTTTAATACCCACCGCTCCTTTGTGCCACCAACACAGTCACTGCAGCTTGCTCTAAGAACACAGGGACAAAGGATGCATCACCGGAATGTGAGAGGGAAAGAGAAAGCTTGAGATAAAGTAAAGGAGAGATAAAGAGTAAAAAGAAACATTGCGAATGTGCCATGCATGTGGGAGTGTGCAGGATATTTAGAGAGAGAGAGAGAGAGAGAGAGAGAGAGGGGAATCAAGAATGTGTGCGTGAGGAGAAGACTCAGAGAATGTGTTTGTGTGTGTGAGAGAGTAAGAAAGAGAGACAATTCTCTTTTTCTTCCCTGTTCTCAGTAGCTGGAGTTAAATTCGCAGCAACCTTTCTCAATATGCTGTTGACACTCACTAGGAACCAGCGAACGCAAAAAGGGCATGGCTTTAGTAATTATCTCCAAATAAGCAACATTAGACCTCCCTCTGTCCCTTTTCCCTCCGAGTTTTTAATATTTGAAACGGAAGAGGCAATGGTAATGCATTTCCGCTCAAACTGGAGGCTTTGAGAACGATATATTACTTCCTCAAATGTAAGTAAAACCAGGCAGTTTGAGTTTGAGAGACAGGACGTCATCCAAGCAGATTACATGCCTAAAAAATGTTTCTTTGACACCAGTAACTACCAGCCTATAGTAGCAAAGCCAGAGTCTCGATCTCAGTAATGTTCATCTACTCTAAGACTTCAGGGCAGAGCAGGAGAAGGTCAATCCTCATAATGATGTCACATACCTCTAGGTCCTCCAAATCAATATACTGTAGAGGGGTTCACTGCACCTGTCACTGCATCAAATAAGGCACTGGTAAAGAATCGTGGCTTTGTATTGGTCTCACTGGATGATATGAAAAATATCAACTTCCCTTTTGGCATTATTCATTATTTAATTGTAAATCTAGGAGTTCAAGCCACCATAAACCATAATAAATAAATAAATAGATGAGATCCATGTATGTCATTTCCGTATTCTTAATTTGTTTGTTTATTAAAAAAAAAAAAAAAAAAATCTTTCACCAGAGTTAATTGCAATTACACACACACACATACACACGTATGTATATCTGCCATCGTGAATGTGCAGGTATGTCAGCTGTTTTCCTTATGATTGCTCATGGACTGCTTTTGAATTCAATCCAATACAGCTGAAAATTCTCTCTTCCTCTCTCATTAATCTGGCTGTACCAGGTAATAATATATAGCGTGTCATGGGTTGTCTAATGCTTGATGCTAATTGACCCCCTTTCCGCCTCTCTTTCGCACAAATGAAAAGGTTTTCCCCATCCTCTGATGGAGCGTGTCACTATCTGATCCAACAAATTAAAGAGCTCTCACTTGTCACACTGTCACTGCATGCAGGCTCCCGCTCATCAGCCATAATTATCATTTTCCCCTCTTCATCCAATCGCCTGCCAAACACGCTATTTAAAGTTACACTGAGGCGCAACATGCCTGTATTTGTGTGACATGATTTTGAGAAGTACCTTATGTTATGGTATCTGAGAATGTGCAGAGATTCTGACTTTTTTTAAGGGGTGTCTAGCTGTTTCTAGCACAGGTTAACTGCTAACACATTAAATGTGTTCACGTTCCTGACATCTACGTAATGGAGATCAAAATCAGGTAGGACCCAATATTTTGAAGCACAAACTATGATTATCAGACATCTTTGGTTATAGCTGATGGTGGTATCTCCATCGTTGTCGCTTTTAATATTTGTATGCTTGAAAATATTCAAATTTAGTTTACACTGGTCAATTGCAGCTCTTTTTATTTTATTTTTTTTTTATCAAAAACCTCTGTTCGTTTTTGCTACAGTCGTATGACTCCCTTATGTTTCTCCCTCACATCTCATTATGTGTGATGAATCTCATCTTTGTAACAAAGTGCTCGGTTTCTAAGTCATTGAAACATCACAGAACAGTGTGTATTCTGACAGTTCCCCTCCCATCCCACTTCTTGGAAAATGAAACATTTATTAAGATGTCAGTTAGGTGAGCAGAACTATACAAAAAATACAGAAATGCATTGAGCTTGTTTCATAATCGGGGCAGAGAGTAGGATTTCATAAGATAAAAACTCCTCAGAACTTTAACAGCGTGTTTTACAATACAGCGCACTCACCGGCAGGGTCAACCTCAATGAACGTGATGCGGTATTAATGATGTAAGGTCATACAAAAGCTTTGTTATTGATCATAAGCCTTTATTTCAGATGCAGTACTTCACAATTATTGGACATCATAGTCAGTAAATGTAGAATTTTCCTCAAGTTCATGTTGTGTTGGATAAGCAAGTTATTGATGAGTTCATGCATTGATACTCAACGACGTGTGAGTTTGTTCATTGCCCAGGATGTCCAAACAGAAATGCTAATTAGGTCAGAACAATGCATAGACTCTTATTATACATGACACTTTACCTGCTGACTTTGTGTGAGTAACTTTATAATGTATGCACTGTACCCTTGCTATTGACAAAAATGCCTGGGCCTGATCAAAGCACAGTATTCAGTGGATTTGTCAGGGCCATGAAGACAGGGTCTGTAACACTAATGATCTTCAAACGCTTCCCCATTGCACCAGGAGCTGCATGACTTCCAGGCAAGTCCCCCCTCCACCCCCAAGAGAAGCCTTAATTGTGCTTGGCTTGTAGGGTGACAGGTGTCAGAGGGCCCCCTCCTCATCCAGCTCATCCCTCTGAACAGAGGGCCGAGTCTTTTGCAGCCCTCCATAAGCTCATTATTAGCATGATAATATAACAACGTGATGTTGTTCTAACATGCTGATGACAGTCCTCAGAAAATCTACCAAACACGTAATCTTCACGATGATAAATTTGGACTAGTCCAAATTCACAAAAAAAAAAATGTGTAGCCTTACTAGGGGTGCGCTGATGTTATGGCTGATGACTGATAAAATTCTATAATCTATACTATATATATTTTTAAATGAATTTAGTTGTTTTAAATACGTAATTTAGAATTCACAACATTATAATGTACAGTACTTTTTATTCATTACTGTATATTATGTTTGCTATGTCTAAATTCATATAGAAATATTCATTTTGAGGCAAAAAGTTTAACCGTTCTTAAAATATTAATATTTTCATTATTGAAATACTGTTATAGTTTGCATTTATATTTTGTGTTTAGCCAATTTTAATCATTTTTTTTATATATTTGGTAATTTTGTTGTGCGATTATTTTAAAAACGTTTTTTTAAAATAATATGTCTGTCATTTTTATTCATTTTATTTCAATTTTAGTACTTTAAGTTAAACTAAACAAAAAAGAGAAATGTTGTAATAGTTTTTTAAATATTTTATTTTATCTAAGTAAGACAAAAGGTTTTTTTTTTTTTTTTTTTTACAAAAATAATCCTACATTTCAGCAAAGGTAATCTAATAACTATTTTCTATATTATATATTGTATTTTGTATTATATATTATTATATATGTTAATATATAATATTGGCAGATAACTGATATGTATTGTGTAACCAATATATTGTGCATCCCTCCACCTAAAATACCTGAAATGACAAATGTTCTTGTTTGTGAAACTGTATAGTGATTAAATATATACAGATAACAAGGCACAGTGTGATGTGTTCGAAAGACCAACACTGTCTGCTGCACATATCTTCAAAGCCTTACCACAGCTGGTCTGAATCTCATGGGCTGGCATCCAGTGTAGTGGTGAATAGGAGATTAACGATAACGAGCATCTGATAGCTAGCATCGCTTTAAACCTGGAGATGGTGCCCTTACCCTCGATTCATTTGGAAATAAAGAGAGAGAGAGAGAGAGAGAGAGACAGAGAGCAGGGGGGAGGGAGTAACCTTTCCTAGCCAAGGTCCACATGGACAGTGTGTGTACAGTGAGGAGAGGAGTTTGTCTTACATATCCAGCTTGTCATCAGCTACACAATCCGTGGAGGGCTGCCATCAGTACCACATACTGAATAAACATGAATATAACATGAGCTTTTGCTTATGTAACATTTAGTGGTCACAGTGTGTCTGTCGTGATAAAGAGACGGACAGAGAAATGACAGAGGATTGACACAAGGATTCTCTGAACAAATGTTTTAATTTTTTAAACAAATATGCTAGTTTTGACAAGGATTATAGGAAACTCATTTCTGAGAGAGGAACTGAGCATTAATACAATATGAGCTATGCAACCAGTTATTGCTTTTAAAGTTTACACAAAAAAATATATTTTGAAAGAGGATGTCTTGATGTGATGTGATTGATTTGATTGGTTGGTTGGTTGATTGATTGATTGATTGGTTGATTGATGTAGTGATTGTGCATGCAATAGAAGTATTTAATTCATAATATACTGACTTCCCTGTAGCTCAAGAGCGTGGCACTAGCCAAGGTTAAGGGTTTGATTCCCTTGCATAAACTGATAAAATGTATACTTTAATGCAATGTAAGTAAGCATCTGCCAAATGCATACATGACATGTAAATTACTTTCAGAATATCTGCTTTTGTGTTTAGCAGAAGAAAGTAACACAGGTTTGAAATGACACGAAGGTGAGTAAACGATGACAGATTTTTCATTTTGGGGTGAACCGTCACATTAAAAATGCATGCTATGGCTGTTTATTATGTAACATGGAATAATTGATGAGACTTTATGGCATAGAAATGTTATAATTCACTTCCGATTCTAAATACCAAATCCACATGAACGGCTAAATCTGAAAAACATCAACAAGGCTTCCAAAACGTGCTTGCGCCTGCGCGTAATGAACCTGTGTAAAAGGTTCTGTCAACTCCCAGATCTGGTCGTCTCCCAATCTGGCAGCAGAATTGACGAGATGAGATAATTAGCGACTCTCCCTCTCCATGACTCTTTTCTGTTGGGGCTCTGCGAGACTATTTGGCATTGCACATCTCCGTAACGGGCTTGTTTAAGTCTGTTCTGCAAGCCCCTTCGCCAACCCCCAGCGGAGGGCAGCTCGCGAGACCCCGTCGCGCTTTGAGGACCACTTTGGAGCTTTAATCCACTCCAAATGTGCTGATAATTCTCGTTGCCAGGCCACTCTTCTCTCTTGCCTGGTGTCACAAGAGTGGTCTCACGAGATCCGATCAGCCAATGATAACAAAGTAGCCAGATGTCTGGTGCTGGCATAGTCCCAGAAGCCAGGCAGCGGTACGCGGCAGCATCCGCCATGGGCCCGAGATCAAAGCTACCTGAGATTACTTATGGGCACAAAATATGTGTTGCTTATTCTACAGTTCCCATTAATAACAATCTGGGCGAATTTGTATTTCTAATTAACTCTTTCTTTTGGGTGCAGAAGTGCTGTAGGTTTATCGGGGCCTCCGCAGATTTTTCTTTTCATTTTTTTTTTTCACAATGTGAGCAAAAAGCAGGAAGACCCAGAAGTCGGATGTTGCACTTTTTGAAGAAGCAATATCAGCCGATGGTGCATTTTTTTTTTTTCTGCCCTGTTTTAAACAACAAACAAACAAAACAGAGATTAAACAACCCTGATTATTAATGACACCATGTTTTCATTTTATTTGCCCTGCTAATATATTCACCTTAAAATATTAATGTCTAATAGATAGATGCTGATAGATTCAGCAGTGATTTTGTATGTTTGTTTCAGACAACTTCAATGGGGGGGAAATAGGCCTCTATCACAGTCTGCGCATCGTCACATCCAGCTCCAATAAATCCATAATCGAAGTTCCGCCTGCATTATTGTCAATGGATAAACTAACTTTGTTGATCTTGACAAAATAAATCTATATTTCAAAAGCTTTATTTAGTCTTACACAATATCCTAGTCGCAGTAATGCACGCATGAGTCAGGGAAAGAACAAAGGTCTTTATAACACTGTAAAAAATTCCTAACTCTCCCAAATCAAAAATTTCAAGTGACCGATAACATCTAAATTTTTCAATTGGCCCAAGTGAAATTCTGTAAATTATAACATTAAATTTACAGATTTTCACTTGGGCCAATTGAAAAATTTAGATGTTATCGGTCACTTGAAATTTTTAATTTGGGAGGGTTAGAATTTTTTTACAGTGAATGCAAAAGGAGAACACATAGGATAAATAGTCAAAACTACACATTAACACAAACAATACCGGCCAGGGAACTTACTCAAACTGAGGGCTTAAATACACAGAGAAAACAAAAGAGCTAACAAGATAATTAATGAGAACACAGGTGAACAGGATGATTAATCAAACAAACTGAGAAACTGGGTCAAACGACAAACACAGGGAAAACAGAACACATACATGTAACAACCCTATCATATATGTGTAATCTTCCATTTTAATATGCAACATTATGTGAGCAATGTGTCGCCACAGTCATGAGATAAATGCAGTTATTTTTGAATAATCAACTCTGGGCTGGAAATATTTTTTTCTTATCACTGATGATTGTATCAGTACTTAATATTTTAAGGGATGTATAACCTAGTTCTAATGCTCTTTAATGTGATATGTTGTTCGTATTATATCCTTGCATTTCTTTTGGAACTCTGAAGTACTGCGCATGCACAGCTTGTGTGTTCACTTTTAAATCATGAAATATGTGTTGGGAGGAACATGACACAATTTTTCTTTGTTTCATAATACCCGATTAATGATTGTTGATTGTGAAGTATCTGAGATTAACTGTACATCAATAAAACACAACAATCCCATACAGTCTACAACGGAAGTTATTTCATGCCACTGTTTGAAGCTTCTGCTTTTCGAATGCGGACGTGTGATAAATGCCTATTCTTCAAACAATGAGCACTTTTGGCCCTGTTGACTTAAAATGTACACTCATAGAACACGCTTTTCACAGTCTCACTATTTAGTTTCTCACTAACAATATTCAGCAGTGTATCACAGGAGAATTCCGTCATTATCGGAAATGTTCACAATATCATCTCATAATGTATTGTTTATAAATCATTCTGTGATTTAAATGACAGGAATGGAAATTACATTTTATTTTTTGAATAAAATGGCTGACTGCTTTGGCTCATTTCATAGCTAACATTTTATGAACCCTAAATAGAGTGCTGCAGGGATACCAAAGGATATCCTTTGATGGGATATCATCCTTTTTTATAGGACACCCCTATAATGCACGAGTTTTTTAGCACTTCTGGTTCAATTGTCCTGAAGTCAATGTTGTTGTTTTTTTTGTTTTGTTTTTTGCTTAATGCTTGAAATAAGGTCTGGGGTTAGATTTTCACATTTCATTCTACGACATAAAATACATATTTTTTAATAGATTTGACTTGTCTTGAAAAAGGCAGCTGCTAACAAGAGGCTAAATGGGACTACATATTAAATGGCATCCCTTCAAATAGGTTAACTCATCTACTCACCAGTTGTGCTCATAATCGTATTGTGTTCATGATCTCAAACTTTCAGGGAACATATTTAAATACAAATTTAAAGAGCTTTCAGAGCCTACGTTTAGCTTTTTACTTCTTTTGATTGTATTTAGGCTTGTGAAGATTATCATGATGAATATAATGTGTAAAAATCATAAACTTTTGTTGGTCACAGAGCTCGTTTTCTGCAAAGGCAATGGATTGTTGAGGGAACCAGGGGAATGCTAACTTCTGGGTTGGCCTAAAAAAAATACGCCATCACCACAGCACTCTACACAAAATAAATGTATATAAATATAAAAAAATTCACACCTTTTGCATAAGTTTACAAAATAGCAACTTGTTTGGAAGTAAAATACACACAGAATATCTGCTTCTATACATTGATACATTTACTTAATGTACATGGATAACAACTATTAAAGTCCTAACTTATCTTAAAAATTAAAAACAAAATGTTAAAAAGTAAATCAATTTACTAAACAATTAATGATTTAAACCAATTAAATCTCATAATCAAAAATGACATGTATTATTTTGTGTTGTTGTTGGGCCTGTTATAAAAATTGCAGTGATTTTTAAAAATTCTACTTATTTATGCATTTGAAAAGTGTTTATTTGGGGTTTAAAGTTTGTTTTAACACGTATCGCTATTCAATGTATTACTGCTGCTAATATGATAAAGAATGTTTGAGGCCAACATTTCAAAGGTTTGAATAAAATAATCTTTGCTCTCCACTATACAGTCTATGTAAATGAACACACTTCTCTTATACTGCTATGGCTACATCTATGGCAGAACGTTCAGTTCTCCAGTTTCTTCTGAATAATTTTGAAGTTGAACATTTGTTTTTCTTCCATTGTCAGTGTTTCTTTCAACCAGCTCTAAGAAGTTGTTGTTTTCTCCTTTAGGCCCTGGACTACTTTTATTGAGTTCCTCCACTTATTCCATCTCATGTGCACTATTCAGTTTGTAAATATTTAGAATAGAGCACTGCCTTTAAGGAAGAGAAAACAAAACCGGCTCTGCATCATGTTTTGGGAAGGCAATTGTTGCTTCCTTTTTTGCTCACCGAAGTATGCGGCCTATTTTATCTCCAAGAATCTCATGCATATTTCTGTGTTTATGTGTCTACTTTCAAGTCCATTGTTTAATGTACAGATGATATGCATTTGGAGGTGAGGTACCACATGCACTCAGTCATTTATTAATTATTAAGCATTGAAAGTATTGCTTCATGTCCATGGCTGATGGGAGGGAGTCCCTCCTCCCTCCTAGTTATGAATAAGAAAAAGAATAACTAAGTGGCTGTGTTGATGTGTGAATCATGCAGGTTCCTATCTAGATGAGCAAGGTATCTCTTGACATGCTGTCTTTGCTCACTGAGAAAGTAGTGAGGGTTGGCTCTCGTGATTAGATCTAGTTAGCGGACTTTAAATATTAATACCGTTCAATTCTATAGGTGAGATCAAAACCAATGGAGAACGTAGATGGCAAACAGATTGATGAAGTGATTGATTAGACATGAAATGCATATCAAGGAGTGCATTAAGCCTTGAACCCAACAGTCATCTTCCATTTGAAAACATAAACCACAGAGTGACTGACAGCAAACATGAGCAGTAATTCTAGGCACATTTACTAACAACCCATTGTTGTATGATATGTGAGATTCTTATTGTGGATGGTTCATTGAATCATTGGCTTAACTTTGGTCATAAGGTTTGGAAAATGTACTGTATGCAAAACTACATTTGTCGCAGGTAATGTTACTGTCAAATAACATGAGTATACGTAAGGTTTTGTGTATTTTTACTTTTTATTGGCCATAGCACTGCTTTGTTAATGCACAAATGTATTAACATATAGCCTTCTCTAGTTTGGCAACATACCATTTAGGTGCATTGGAACTTTTTAAAGTATAAGCTTTTTTTCTCATGTAATTTTATTTTAAAAACCTAAAGAATTACTGCCATGCAGAAACTCTGGAAACACCAACCGTTCATCACTCTTAAAACAGCTTCCTCTTATGCTGCTTTGACTTGGACTGTTATTAATGTGTGCTGAATAATTTATCAGTATAAAATTACCATGGTCTTTTTTTTTTGCCAAGATTTACAATTAAAAGGGATTACATAGATTTCAGTTGTGCAAAGTATTGTTTTGAATTTTTTTTTTTATTATTATCATTGTTATTTCTTTATTGCATACAGTGTACACACCCCAGAGAGTGGAGTTCCTCATCCCCGGGATGCTCTTTGCCTGCTGGGAAGGGTTGTGGTCTTCCCCTGACCCTATGATGAACAGCTTATGGATAATGGATGAACCACTATGTGTGCTGAACTCCCTCCAAGCAGTCCATAATGGGCTATTCCCTCTTTAAACATACTGTAGCTGAACTTGTGGGTTTGAAAAGTACAGGGTTTGTCAGTTAGAATCACTTCACATTAACTCACCAAGTCTATATGAAACTGTCATTTTACCAGATCTTAATATATCAGAAAAGAAAGCAAAAGTATTTATATATATATTTTTTAAGAACCCTATTGTATGAAATAAATATTCATAGAGAGAATGCATTTCTCAGTGGATTTAACATGAATGAACGCTATCTAGAAGAGGTCATAAGCCTGAGTTTGTTTTTTCAGCATATGTGAATCTGTTCGCCCTCCCTCAGAAAATAAAACTGGAATATTCTCCGACCCCAGTCATATTCCATGTGGACAACTGTCCACATCTCAATGACGAGGCCAACAATTGGCAGTAATTGGCACGTTGCCTCGGATGTCCTCAGAGAGATCTGAGTGTGAGAGCGGACGAGCTGCCCTTTCCACCAATTAGAGCGCTGCCCCCACGGGGGCATTGACTGGTGGGGGCCTATGGTGTGGCTTGATCCGGTTGTTTGTGGAGTTGCTGCCTCCTCAGACATCTCAAAGTTGGGAGACTTCAGTGCGAGACCTCTTACGCCACCTCCTCTGTCTGTCTGTTCCTCTGCTCTTGAGCTGTCAGCGCACACTATCACATCCACTATCTGAGGTCCTTTAAAACTAAATGGCCTGACAGACTCCCCGTTGCTCTCTCTCCATCTCTCCAGCAGCCTTACATGGATGTTTCCTCATTGACTGTTGGGCTTAAAGCCCATGATGCCCATCTAAATTCAACACTACAGATGAATCTTGAAGTAAGGAGTCTTTATAGTGAGAAGGACAATGGAAGTGTTTGTTCTTGTGTACTTTGTTATATATTACATTTTGCATAGTGCTTGTGTTTTTGAAGAGCTTCAAGCACTCAGGCACTTCAAGAGGCTTGTGTGAAGAGCCACTTGACACACAAGGGCCTCTTGAGAAAATAGACGGTTAGTCACAATTTGTGTGCATGGAGATTAGTGAATAAGATCACATGTCCGGTGTGTAGTGGGTGACATAAATTATATGATGTCTGTATTAGTTATAGAATTTGCGTTATAATTGATTTAAACTATATACAATTCTTATTATTAATCCTGAAATTAAGTCAGGGTTACAAGTGCATATTGCTAACACTAGTCAGTGAAAGCCTTCTGAAAGAAATTAAAACATGGAATAGAAAACTAATCCTTTTCCAGTGCATTTGTATGACTGGGTAAAGTTTGCTTGTATTTTAAACAAAAAATCAGATAACCTTAGTATTAGTTCACCCCCACAAAAAATGAAAATTATGTGATTATTTACTTACCCTCATGTTGTTTCAGATCAATGTGACTTTATTCTTCCCAATCTGGGGCAATAGGAGAAATTTAAAGAATGCAGCAACATTTGGAACAACATGATGGTGAGTAAATGACAGAAGTTTAATTTTTTGGTGAACTATTCGGATTGTTCTATCATTTTAGATGTCAGTACCCCAATATTTTCCCAACACCCCAAAAATTCTCCAGTCAAAATTATTTCCTGGGTTTCAATGATTTGAAAAAAAAAAATTGACATTGGAGAAAACATCAGACGGTCAAAGTCTGATGTCTGACAAAGTCGGACGTACCGTACTGATTGGTACGTCTGACTACATCTCTGTTTCCTCCTTCAGGGAACGAGGGTTACTTGCGTAACCGAGACGATATCCATAGCAGATGTGTTCATGTAGCCTGGCAAGCCAGACCTACATCAAGATGTTGGGTCTGGCAACTCACCATAGACACGGCTCAATCCGAGGGGCGGGATAAACGGCTGTCTTTCAAATTCCCTCTGCACGCAATAGGACAGCGCTTCACCCAACCAGAGCGTATTCCCAACAGCGGAGCTAGTTGATAGATTCAACTTTTGCCATATCTGGCCGGCAAAACTACGAACACATCTTCCTTTTTTTAAGAATGACTTAAGTGCTGTTCTATGCTCTTTTCTCAAAGAAAAACCTAACTCCAAGTCCTCCAGAGTCGCGGCCAAAGCCAATTCGAAAGACTGTTCGCCTGCAGCAGCAGCCATTCTTTGTTTTCAAGTGGCAGGTAACTGTCGCAACTCTGTCGTCATTATGTTAATCCCGCCCCGCCTACTCTATGCACGACGTGATTGGCCTGACCCAATTTAGGTTTTTGCAGCTCGAAGGTCAATGGAGAGTTGCTAGACTGCCCTGGCTGCAAAATACATTTTGCTGCCGCTAGGGTGCGTCTAGATTTCTAGGCTAGTGTCCATGCACACCACTTACAACATATCTAGGCATCCACACACACTACAAGATAATAGGCCCAATTCTCCCTTTCCGACAATCCTAGGTAAAGTCTTGATTATCTTGTTAGTTCTACAGATTATCTTAGCAGATTTTAAGAGCGATTGAATCTGCTCGAAAGAAGCACATATCTCAAATCGTAAATATCCAACATGTTAAATATTTGCGATCAGAAATCCTTTTGAGTGGGAGGAACCGCGAAGACAAACGCGCGCACACTCTGTAGATTGTCACGTGGACCGAAATGACATCCAATCAGAAAGCGAGCTGACGGTAGACGGAAGCATAACAACGACTTGATCCAAATGTTTTTCTTTTTTCTCCCAACGCAAATTTTCTGTAAAAAGCACTCAAAACACTATTATTACCATTTCTTCTTGTCCGTCGTCCAACATGTTTGTTTACTCTAAATGCACACGAGACCACGAGAAATTTAGCGAGATTTCTTGTGTTCACAGGCAGGACTCTGGTGGTTTGTGAATTAAATCTATAGTGCTTGGTGTGCTGTCACATCACGGCACTCCATTGTAACAAAACTGTTAAATCTATGATTTTTTTTTATCGTCATGTTTTGAAAATTGGATACGATTTTAAAAATCTTTTAGCCTGGGGCAGCCTTGATCAGACTAAATGGCATGTGATGTGTATTTTATTGTATCTTCTCCAAGTATGCAGTGCTCAGTGTTCCATCCTTCAGGTGATTGTGTCATTAGGAAGATGCATGGACGTTTCAATGCAGACAGCAGGCATTTTCATAAGTCTACCTCTTCCAGATTGAGATGTAAATTTAGCATGAATGTGTATACATATACAAAAGTTTAAAAAATAAAATCCACCCAATTGTCCTCACAACCAACAACAGTGACTCCAAAAGCCAAAAATAAAGGTTCCACAGGTTGACAGGCAAGTAATAAGACGGCTCTTTCTCCTTTGCAAGGACCCTCACAAAGGGGACCCAGCTAATATGCTGTCTGGCCCCAGGGCCTGTGGGAGCATGGCTGGATTATTATGTTAATGCGAAGGCCTCCTGCCCTCACCCTCTATCCCAGCTGGCTCTGCTGTCGTTAGGAAGTGCTTTGCTCTGACAGAGGAGTAATATGCTTCCTGATTGAAAGGGCAAAAGATTGAGCATTAAAAAGAGAGAAAGAGGTCATGCTGATAAGCATATGATAAAAGCACCATTGTGTGCCGATACCTCAGAGAGCCGGACAGATTCTGTAATTCCTGTAGATTTGGGGTAAGTGAATATGTATTAGGGTGTAAGGTGAGGTAGGATAGGTTTTAATTACCCATGCCATTGAAATGTCTGGCAGACTGTGAATGTGCATGTGACTGTTTTGCGTCCAGCCCATTTTGTTCTGTATTTTTTATGCGGTTGAACACTTCCCACAAAATCGAATTGTTTTATTAACATACTGTACCTTGCCCACACTGCAGACTAATCTTGCTGACACCAAAGAAATAGGAAGAAAAAAAGAATCCCCCTCAAAAAACTTCAAACCTTTAAGCACAGAGATCCAGGAAGCTCAGCTTTATAGTGCGGTAATTGTGTAAATATGTCAGACAAACAGAAGATGACATCTTCTTGTCTCCTTTTAAAATGCATGTCTTTTCATCTCTCCTCATCAGAAGCAAACACACCAGCATTACATATCTACACATTTTATCATGCATTTATGCTGCTGGTGTTCTTTTTGGTTTGTTTACTTTTTTTTTTTAATTGATTTTCTCTGTTTTTCTGAATGTATAGGCCCATGTACGCTCCCTTTTCATGTTTGAATTACACTAAGCTTTTTCTGTGGGAATGCAAGCATGTTTATAGTATCTCACTATTTTTTGGATGACTGTACAGCACTGCTAAAGAGATGAAGGATGTCAGTGGGTAATTGCTGAGGTAAATACTTAGCTGTGACTGTCAGGGAAAAAAAAGGCTGCAAGTATTTGTGGTTCTCAAAAGGCACAGTTGCATTTAGTGATTTTTTGTTTTTGTTTTGTTCTGTGGCAAAGTAGGTCTTGTGATGCACCATCTTAAAGCTACTAGCAAGATAATGCAGAAACCACAGGCACTTATGCTTTGTCCTGCAGACAAATAATTGTTGTGCATTTAAATATTTGCTTACTGAGGATTTATTATTTTTTACAGAGTGCACACAAAAAAAGAGTAAAGTTGTAATGTTCTCATTATGTTAAATTGAAACAATTTTCTAAAGGCATGTTATAGATGCCAATTGAGATTGTGAACAATTCATCCGTGTATTTGTTTTTAACCTTAGTTTTTACCCTTAAACAACATATGTCTCTTTGGTGATGTATGCAGGACAAGCTCGTGTTCGTCTGCCTCTATTTGATTCAGATCTCAAAAATGCCATCTCAAAATCTAATCAACAACTTTTTTTCTTTTTATGATAATCCATTGCACTTGTATGATGTATGTCATAATACGGAAGTAAACATCTAGTGCTACTACCGTTTCACCATGACTTTAAAATCAAGGACCCCATTGATAGCACATAAAAATGGAGACACAAAAATGTTTGTTCACCTCATATTTAAGGAAAATTTAAGAGAAAATAAAGAGTTTTTTTTTTTTTATTATTATTTTTAGGGCTGTTGAAATATTTAACATGGTGCTTTTGAACAATATTTATTGTGAAATGTGCTTTACAAATAAAGCTGAATTGAACTAAAATGTTTCTGTAATAGTGTATTATCAGCTAAAAGGTAAGTATTTTTTTCCAGATAATATTTTATCAGTTTAATAATTACATTTTCGTTGACTTAATTGTCTAATGACAACAAAAGCCAATTATTTGATTTTGAAACAGAGTATTTTAGGATATTTGTGCATGAAAATATACAGCTTTATTAATATTTTAGGGGATCAATGCATTTGGGGTTTCCTAGGCATCAAAAAGTTTGAACCCCTGCTACAGAGAACATGACAGTACTGATCATCTCAACAGCCTGGCCCTTAAGATCTCAGGGAAGAGCAATTTCCAGACTCTAAGCAGTGCTTAACATGATACCTTGACTAATGTTTGTTCAGTGACCTCAAACTAATAAACCGTCAAACGTGAGGCTGATTCTTGAGAGGGATGCTGGTCCAAAAATATATACACTTCTTACACAAGCTGAAACTAAACATGTTGAGTGGTATTAACATTCATATCAATCATATGGAAAGACCCAGATAATAAGAGATTTAACAGATGAAATGAGGTGCTGATGACTTATAATCTTTATAGATGACTACATCAATATGCAGTCATAGTCACTGGATCACTATACTCTTGGCTTTTTTGCTATAACAATTGTGCCTTTTAAACTCACAGGTATAAAGCAGCCAGAGAAAATCTAATGTTCAATTGTCAAGGGCAAGGGCAAGAGCCCAACTAAAGCCAACACTTATCACCATTATGGTGACTACAAATTAAACAATAATTCATCAACATCTAAACCTCTGTTAATTCTCAATACCGTCTGCTTCTCAATACTCAATACAATTCTCAGTACTCGTCCCGCTAGGTGTAGAGCCCCTTGGACGCACGTTAGACGCGGGTCTTTTCACGTGACCAGGCAGGTTTTTGATTTGGCCCCTCCCCTTCCTTATGAAACTAAACATACCAAGTTATCTCTGCTAAACCTGATTAGTGCAATGAATCTTTCAGTTAAATAGTACAAACAACTAATGTTGTTTAGTAATGATAGCAGTCTAATTGTTTAATTAGAAACAAAATCTGGGTTTACAGTGTAGCTGGAATTTTTATTATTTTACTATTTAAGGGTTATGATGTGGTTTCAGTGGTCATTGCTTTATTTTGAGTGAAGATTGACATACTAGAAAATAGGATAAACCCTTTGAGATTGTTAATACCACTATAACTCTATAACATTTTAAGATTCACTGAAATGCAAACCAGGCTCATTGGAAAACACACTTGTGGTGACATTATTGCAAAATTATATTACATTGCTTCTTGCATGTTTTGGGACACTATAAGTGAAATGTCCAGGGAACTGCGCTAAAAGCATGTTAAGATTTATCTGAAACAGATCATCTGAATCTAGCAATGTTTTATTATGTTGATTGTTGTACGTATAGCAGCAGTGAGTGGCACTAAAATGTCAATGCTCTATTGCATTTGAAAATATCATACCACCTACCCCAAACCAAACTGACAGTGTTAACAAAAAACAAATGTGAGATAAAAACGTATCTGCTGAAGCAGCCATGCCATTTTAGCTTGCTTCTACAAGTCTTTGAGCTCTTTCATAATGTGAAGGGACTCGTACCTGAGCGCTCCACTTTGCTAAGTGCAAGGCTGTGCTGCTACTGAGCAAGTTTACTACATTACAAAAGCCATACATATGGAACTGGTTATGTGATGCAAACGTCAAAATGTATTTGTTTGTAAGCGTTTTGAGGTCACAACACAGTGCAAGGAACTGTGCAAAAATAAGCCTTTTTTTAAAGAAATAGTTCACCAAAAATCATTTTCTCACCCTTATGTTGTTCCAAACTTGTATAAGTTTCTTTCTTCTGTTGAATATAAAACCAAACAGATAACGGCACCCATTGACTTCCATCAGAAAAAAATACTATGAAGTCAATGGGGTCCATCAACTGTTTGGTTACCGACAGTCTTCAAAATATATTCTTTTGTGTTCGGCAAAAGAATGAAATTTACAAAGGTTTGAAACAATTTGAGGGTGTGTAAATGATGACAGAATAAAAAAATTTAAGTGAACAATTCCTTTAATCAATAACATGCCCCTGTAATTATAATTTGTGTGAAAAGAAATAAAAGTTGTTGGTGTTTTAATGCCACTAATGTTCATTTCTTCTGGACACTGCAGTGAATTATATGCATACTGTAGGTACAATTTAGCAAAATTGTGGGTAGATGCACGTTCTTCCAATGAGACTTGACAGTTTCCCGTCAAGATGCTGTGAAAATGTGGAAAAAGTTTTGGGGAACTTTACATCTGTCTCCTCTTCTGCAAGCATACAGCTATCCAGAACTTTAAGACAACATACTGAGGCACAGCCGGCTCCCAGGTGGTGCTCTCCAAGCTTCTGGACTCAGACTTGGACAAGAACATGCTTCCTGACGGCTAGCCTGATGAAACGCGGAGACCGTCCGGTTTGCTCAGGGCATTAAAGATAGAGCACGTCGACATGGTCAGCCAGCCCAGCCCAACATATCTGCAAACCAGGCCTGACATTCTCCCCAGTAATGAAGAGGGTCCGGACTACAGGGTCAATAATTCATACTGAGAGCAATTCAATTGGGATAGAGGAAGAGAGGTAAGAGAGGGTCCTCAGCTCCACACACAGTCATCTTTGTTACATAGCTTGACCTCTGCAGAGCCAAGTTCCATGCAGCTCCATATGTCTTACTGCTTTATTAAAGGGCATACATGTAGCAGCTTCCACTCAGCTCTGGCCAGCCCTGCTTGTTCATTCTGGGATGCTCCTCTGATCATCTTGAGATGTTCCTCTCATTGATCCCCGTCATGGTTATTAATAGCCGTTGCCAGTTCCAGTTCCTCACTAAGATGGTAGTCACATCAAACCACAGCTTGTTCTGCTCTGAATCTCAAGGGTGGGCCATGTTCTTTTGAGTGGATATGATACTTGTGCTTCTGAGGGGATTTATGTAAATTATGGAGTTGTATAGGAGCTGTAAGAAAATTCAGTAGTCAGAAATGATTGTTCTAAAGTGGTGTAGGAGTGACACAATATATAATATTTAATATACAGTATACTGTATGTCGTAGTACATTTCAGTTGGTATGACTGAATGGTCTGGTGTCAACTCCTTCGGTGTGTTCCAAACATTCATGGATTTGTGGTCCAGAAAAGTAACCCTTTCACATCACATGATGCTCTTAAAAAAGTCAATCATATGACATTTTGACACAGCCAATATATCAGATGTTCATAAACGTACTTTTGAGAGTAAATTGTGGAGACAAACACACATAGGAACCTGGAAGTGTGTTCATGGAATTAGAAATGTCACATGACTCTATTTTTCAGAATAGTCTATTTTCCTGACCTTCACAGTGAGGTGTGAGTTACATTGTACCATTACATTATGGAAGTCAGTTTTCACCTCAGAGTACTTATTTATAAATGTACAATATCAAATGGCACAGTTGCAATCAAAAAAAAAAAAAAAAACTTTTTATGAGCAGAAGAACGTGGAGGCAGCCCAGTCTTGTTATGGGGGTGCTTTGCTGTTGCAGGAAGTGGAAATCTTGACTGTATGAAGGACATCACAAATTCTTTGAAGTATCAAGCCATTTTGGAAAGATGTTGATGCATTGGGTGCAGAGACTGAAGCTTTATGATCAATGGACTTTCCTGCAGGATAGCCAAAGTATTCATTCAAATCTACTTAGGCTTGTTTCAGGGATCGTAAATAAACAACGTAGAATGTTCTTGAGTGGCCTGTACAGTCTTCAGATTTAAATCTCATTGAAAATATTTGGTGGAATTTAAAGAAAGCAGTGGTAATGTGAAAACCAAAGATTATCAGTGATCTGGAAGCTTTTTCAAGTGAGGAATGGGCCAAGATTGCAGTAGAGAGGTGACAGAAGCGTCTAAGCACTTACAGGTAGCGTTTATTGGAGGTTATAAAGAATAAAAGATTCTGGACAAAATTTTACACTTGGTTGTATAATTTTGAACACAATTTTTTTTAGCTAATTTTTGTAAATTTTTTTAATCAAATTGATGTACTCAGAATCACTCAAATGTGTGTTAATAAACTTTATATAATAGTTTACTGATGCCTTTGTTGAATTGATTTCCCAAAATGTTGTTCTCTGCAGCAAAATGTCTTGCAGGTCAATGGTGATTGCAACTATACAGTATATCTCATAATTGTGTGACTATTTCTTGAAATACAACTTTATTTCTCACATTGTGACTTTATATCTTGCAGTGTGACTTTATATCTTACAACTGCAACATTATATCTGACAAATGCTACTTAGCTCACAACTGTAACTACAATATCTCACAATGTGATTTCATATCTCACAGACTTTATTTCTTGTAATTATTATTTCTTGTAATTGCTTGTAAATGTTATATCTCTTTATCTCTCACAATTGCGATTATTTCTTGAAATGATGACTATTTCACAATGTGACTTAATATCTTGCAGTGTGACTTTATATCTTACAACTGCCACATTATATCTAACAAATGCAACTTTCTCACAATTGGAACAATATATCTCACAAATGCAATGTTATTTCTTGTAATTGCATCTTTCAACTTGTGGTAACACTTTATAATAACTGCACGCTATTAATCGTTAGTTAAGCATCAGTTAACAGTTCATTCATAATTTATAAAGCATTAATAGACATTAATAAACAGTTTATAAATACAGCTATAAATGATTTATTCTTGATTTATAAACATCTATAATGTGTTTAATAGTTGTATTTTCATACTTTATTAATGATCAATTTATAATTTAGGAGTTGTCAGTAGTTCATAAGATCACTTAGAAGGTGTAAATAAATGATTAATAAACTATTTAAATGTACATTCATACTGTACATCTGAAATATTTCTGTTCTGTATCACTGTGTTGTGTTTGTTTCCTTTTTATGTTTAGAAGATAACTGAGCCTTTAATATATTTCAGTGTGAATTCATATCCTACAAATGCAACATTATATCTGACAAATGCGATGTTCATACAACTGTTCTTTATATCTCACAGTGTGACTTCATATCTCATAATTGTGACTTTTATTTCTTGTATATCTCACAAATGAGACTATTTCTCACAATTGCTACTTAATTTCTAGTAATTGTGATTTTATTTCTCATAACTGTGTCTTTATATCTCATAATGCGTCTTTATTTCTTTTTTTCTTTTTTAAAGGAGTCAAAAGGCTTCAATAGGCCGTACCTCAATTAAAAAAACATTTAAATCTGGCACATTATGAAAGAGATCTGTCAAAAGTCCTGCAAAATGTGGGCCACACAGTTGACTTTCCCACCATCTTGAATTATTAAACAAATTCCGTACATCATAAGCACCACTATTAACTAGTTATAGGCACCTGCAGTGCTGGGAGGACCTATCCGTAGCTCGTAATGTCCATCATAATCAAAAGGCTACGTAAAAATACGTCTCATGAATGACAATCCTGTTATTACTGTAGCTGTCATCGCAGAAGGGAATCTATGTTCAAATAAGAGCTTTCTAATAACCGCGCAGGTGACTGATATCTCTCCCTCTCAAGGGAGGAGGGGGATGGCAGCAGGGAGGCGGAAGGGTGAAAAATCGACACGCGACGGAATGCAGATATTGCTCTACCCTAGCATCGCCCCCCATTCGTCACTGTCTCGCAGCCCGGCCCTCATTAAGTGGCCGCAGCGTAAGCCATGACTTAATTTCCTTAAGAGGACCAGACACCTGATTCAATTGTACACCCATTATAGAAAGGCAGGGCGCCGAATTGGGCAAACAGCCACGGCTGCGAGAAGTTGTGATGAATGATCACGTGCCGTCTGTAACGCAAGTAGCAATTCGCTATATTAAATGTTGTGGACATAATTTCCCGACGAGTGATTCATGCCGAGTGCCATTCGTGAGCCCGACCCCCCTAGAGGCTGCGGGAAAGTTAGCGAGGTTAGTTCCAGTCACCCGCTGGTCCCCTCATCTCTGGCCTCCTTCTGCACATTTCAGTCTCAGTGGGGATGGATGAGAGATGTCTGTGGGAAACTGGGGTGATCCATTCACTCAGAGGCAGCACGGAGAGATCACGGACTATCTAATGTTGGATGATTCCAACTCACACTGACCTCGTCACCCTAAAGGTTCAGGCCTGCTCATTTAGGGATGGGTTAAAATGGTCGACTGAAAAACCTGCTAGTCAACTGCTGAAGTCTTTTGTTTGGATTTTTTTGTTATAAATTTTGTTAGTTTTCATATTTGTAGTCGTGGCGCTCTTGGAAAAGTCGTTTTTTTAATTTCATTCCATTTTAAAGCAGTTAAAGCATCATGGCAGTTACCATTCTGTTGAGTTGCGGTTTTTGAGTACAAGTACATGTATTATGTAAAGGCCCTCTACGAATAGTGTCCAGTTAGGATAAGGAGATCCTGATCCTCACCCTTGTGTCATGCCATAACCTATATGACCGACTGTATTCTCTGGAACACAAAATAAGATATAAGATGTTTTTCTCCACACAGCATATAAGTAAAGTCAATGTGGATCAAAACAACTTTGGACTTCTGTATGTCAAAGAATTTATACATGCATGCATACATATACATTTACATATAAAAATACACACACACACACACACACATATATATATATATATATATATATATATATATATATATATTCTTTCTGACATACAAAAGTCCAAAGTCAATGCCTTCAGGAAAACTCGATTTAAAGAAATATATAAATAAATTACATATACATACATACATATGAAATGTAATTTAAATATTTATTAATATAATATGTGAATATGATAATATTAACAAACATCAAATCAAAAATGAACAATTGAAGCCTTTTTAGGATAAATCAGATCTGGAAAGCATTAGAAAACCATCTAACCACCAACCTGACAGGGAATGTTGTTAATGAATCAGAAAAGAAAGAAAATGCCCAATACAGAACACTGTCTGTGTCGTGTTACTGAACTGCATATAATTGTTCTATTATGGCTTTCATCTGTATGGCTGGAGCCTATTTGATACCAGATGTGGATGAAAAACAATTCACAAAAGGGGTTATTTATCCATTTGTTTATTTATTTCTTTATTTTTACCAGGAGCATCATAGCAATTACCCAAAGTTATCCTTTGTGAAGTTTGGTTTTCATCTCCCCATAGTCTAATTTGATCGAAAAATAGACTGCCAACACTGTTGAGTATACCAGGCCTTGGCAACCTCAAAGGTGTTGGTATGATTTGCAAAAGTGAAATATTACATACCTCATCAACTAGCCTCAAGAGCATGCACACACACAATCTATGTATATTTCACTCATTCAGACCCACACTTTCTCCCCTTGGTTTCATTCATCCATCATAGCAGTTCTGTGTAACTCTGTGTTGAACATTATTTTTAGCATCAATTGTTTGCTCCAGCCACCCACCACCAGACAGATTCACACATAAACTGATCTATAGACCAATCCCCTGTGTCCTGACCCTCTGCAGAGGGATCAAACAGAGGAGGACACACACACACACACAGACATACACACACACACACTCACACACAAGCTTTTTGAAGATCTCGGTGAGGCCCCCCCTATGGGTGGGCTACTGGCACTCTCTCAAACAGTCTCACTACAGTAGGGGTGGAGTGTGTCTCATCTGCTTTAGCACAGAGCCATCAATCATCCTACAATCACCAGTTGGTTCAATCTTCTATCTCAAAAGCAATAGTGTCGCGTATGCATGCTGTTGACAGTGTGCAACACTTTTGGGATTGTGCAATGGGGCAGAATATGGGTCATTTTTGTTGTTGTGTTTCACACAGATACTTTGATTCAGAAACACTTGGCCTGAAAGGTTTAGAATTCTCAATTGCAACTTTTTTTCTCATAGTTGCCAAATTGTGTCCTTTTACAGTTACTACATTATATCTCACAATGTGATTAATTTACATCTTGCAATTGTGACTGTTTCTCATAATTGCAACTTTTTAACTTTTTGTGATTGTGACTCACACTAGCATTTTCATTTGTGACTGTTTCTCTTAATTATGACTTTTATCTCCCAAATCATTCCTCATAATGTGACTTTAGATCTAGCAATTGTGACTAGAGCTGACAAAAGTTTTTTTTTGTTTTAGCAATTGCATATTTTTTCTCACAGTAACAACTTTTCTCACTTTGTGACTATACTTTATTTAGAAATTCTGACTTTATTTCTTGTGATTGCAATGTTATATTGCACAGAGATTTTATTTCTCATTTAAACTATCTCTTACTCTTGAGTAGAAACGGTTTCTGTACACATGAACTATATCTCGCAAGTGTGATTGTTTCTCGTAATTTTGACTTTCTTACAATATATCACAGATATTGTATTTCTTATTTGTGACCCTGGATCACAAAACCAGTCACAAGTCGCACGGGTATATTTGTGGCAATAGCCAACAATACATTGCATGGGTCAAAATTGTCACTTTTTCTTTTATGCCAAAAATCATTAGGATATTAAGTAAAGTTCCATGAAGATATTTTGTACATTTCCAACCGTAAATATATAAAACATTTATTTTTGTGAGTGAATCGCGAACATAAATGGACAACTTTAAAGGCGATTTTCTCAATGTTTTGATTTTTTTTGTACCCTCAGATTCCAGATTTTCAAATAGTTGGATGTTGGATGTATACATCTCAATTAAAAAAAAAAAATGACCCATGTGACCCAAGGGTCAGATTTAAACTTTATCTCACAACTGTTTTTTGTCTTTTTGTTTTTACTCTGAGGCGTAAACAGGCATTCTAAACAAGTGAACAAGTTCTATATATTCATGATGGTCATTAATAGCAAATCTTCAGAAAGTGATTTTAATTTAGCCCATGCTTGTATTCAGTAGAGCTTGGTTTTGTGTGAGGTGAGGCAGGTGTTTTGGGTATATAAAATGCACTGTTTTTGGCAACCAGACCAAGCAGAATCACTTTTTGCGGTGCATCAATATGCACTCCAAACTCATTTCTTTACAAGCTGTGGTGAGAAGACCAACTCAAAGCAGAGTAATGATCTGGATATTGTGTACTTGCCAGGCTACTGTCACTTTCCATATGAACAGTTACTTTATCCACGTGTGTGTGTGTGTGTGTGTGGATACACATCCATGTGAAAGATCGAGAAGGAAAAGGTAAGTTGGTCAAACAATATCTATCTATTATGATCTGATGTCTGAAGTTTACACCCAATAACAAAGCCTCCAAACTATGAAAGTGTGTAGTGACACACAATAACATAGAAACTTCTCAGAAAACAACACTGGTCCCGTTTGATCCGCATGATTAAATGTAACACTTTATTTTTTGATGGTCCCTTTTGAACATTCTGCTGACTATAAGTTACTTTGCAACTACATGTCAACTAACTCTCATTATTGGTAGCCTCTCTGCTATCTCTTTATTGTGATGCTCCCCAACAGACATTCTACTGACTATAAGTAACTTTTCAAGTAGATATACATGTGAAATTATTCTAACCCTAACCCTATAGTCTTCTAATACTAGCACTCTAATGAGAGATAGAAGACATGTAGGTGCAATGTTATTTATAGTGAACAGCATGTTCAAAAGGGACCATCAAAATAAAGTGAAACCCAATTAAATATTGCTTTTGCCACAGTGTGAAAACAACAAAAAGAGTGCTGACACTTTAGAAAAACTGTTGTTCACCCAAAAATGAAAATTCTGTCATCATTACTCACACTCATGTTATGACTTTTTTATATATATATTTTTTGGGGGGTCCATACAGTGGAAGTCAATGGTTACCAACATTTATTTGAAAAAAAAAAAAAAAAAAAAATGATACAGGTTTGGAACAACATGAGGGTGAGTACATGATGACAAAATTGACATTTTTGGGTGGTCTCTTAAAGGGATACTCCACTTTTTTCGGAAATAAGCTCATTTTACAACTCCCCCAGAGTTAAACAGTTGAGTTTTACCGTTTTAGAATCCATTCAGCCGAACTCCGGGTCTGACGGTACCACTTTTAGCATAGCTTAGCACAGATCATTGATTCTGATGAGTCCAGTAGCATTTCTTTCAAAATGACCAAAGAGTTTCAATATTTTTCCTATTTAAAACTTGACTCTTCTGTAGTTAAACCGTGTACTAAGATCGACGGAAAATGAAAAGTTGCGATTTTCTAAGCCTATATGGCTAGGAACTACTCTCATCCCAGCGTAATAATCAAGGAACTATGTGGCTGTACCATGAGTGCAGCAGGCGTAATGATATGACGCAGCGCCTGAAAATAGTCCCCAGCTCGGTAACTTCTTCCAACGTGACCGGGACTAAGTTTGTCTAACCTATTAGACCTATTTTCAGGCGCTGCGTCATATCACTACGCCTGCTGCACTCATGGTACAGCCGCACAGTTCCTTGATTATTACGCCGGAATGAGAGTAGTTCCTAGTCATATAGGCTTAGAAAATCACAACTTTTCATTTTCCGTCGATCTTAGTACACGGTTTAACTACATAAGAGTCAAGTTTTAAATAGGAAAAATATTGAAACTCTTTGGTCATTTTGAAAGAAATGCTACTGGACTCGTCTGAATCAATGATCTGTGCTAAGCTATGCTAAAAGTGGTACCGTCAGACCCGGAGTTCGGCTGAATGGATTCTAAAACGGTAAAACTCAACTGTTTAACTCTGGGGGAGATGTAAAATGAGCATATTTCCGAAAAAAGTGGAGTATCCCTTTAAACAGTTTTTTTAGTGTTTACTTCGGGTTAGATACGGTACCATATTTGTATGTAGAGCTATGAATGTTTGCTACACAATCTGTGCATCAATGCCTGTGTGCAATGTGTGCGCTCCTCTCTCTTATTTAATCTCTTTATCAAGTAATCAAACGGGGGGAGGAGGGTTTGTGTTAAGGGGCAGGCTTGGCGAAATGGAGACGGTCTCTACACATGTAATCCCTGTCATTAAATTTAAGCAATCTTTTTTTTATTAATGAATATTTCAGGAGTTATTGCAAGGCAGCTTCTCATTTGATTTTTCTTTCTTTTTTTTAAATCCCCCCTCTCACAAGTGAATAATTATTTTAATGATTTAATTAATAGCATTGTATCTACAGATGAAAGGCTTTTATTTAATCAGCCAAAACGGTTTGAACTAAGAATAAGCCATGCCTGTCAATTATGTGCATTGTAAGTCCCAGTGTTCTCCCTAAACTAACATGAGCCGTAAGACTTTCATTCTTAATTGAGGGTTAATAAATAAATGTGATTAGAGTAATCCCACAGCTTGGCTGGTGAAAGCTTGAAGGGAGATCGGCTGGCTGCTCGTCTGGCTCTGTGTGTTTGTTTTACTGCCCTGGCGGTTTTCTCTGTGCTTTTGCCACAGCGCCAGATGATTACTCTCCAGTATTTGCCAGGTACTGTTTTATTTACCTGAAGCGCTGCTTCATTTTGACGACTGCCATATGTTTTATCCCCTGCGCTGCCTTTGCTGGGCTCGGCCATGTGTGTGTGTGTGTGTGCGGTGTGTGCGGTGTGTATGTGTGGAAAAGGTGTGCCCATATCACAGTTACCACACACATGCGTGAAAGCGTGCACAGGGACTGCCCCGGTCCAGGAGCTGTGTGCATCAATTATTGATAACTGAAAAAAAAAAAAAAAAAAAAATGGTGGCAATCTAATGAAATTATCAACGTTGCTGAATTAATGATGAACGAGAATAAGAAAAGCCGGGGTTCTCTGGAGCCGGCGAGCTCATTAGCTATGCAGTCTCATCCCATCCTCTTTTGGAGCAGGCAGGCACTGGGGCTCTTTCCTTCTCTTCCACAGGACCTCGCTTTGGACTCCACTCAAACTTTCTCCAAAACTTCCTGTTGCCCTCACCTAAGACTCCCCACTTTTTGCGTCCCACTTCTATGAGAAATCCTGTGGTTTTAGGTTCTCTTTTTTTCTTGTTCTTTTTTTACTATTGAGGAATACTAACCTGATTCTGGAATCTTCAGTGGTCCAGGACAACACCTTTGTCCTCTTTTCTCTCCATATCTTCATCCTTTCCTTTGGTCGGTGGCCTCCTCGGAGAGTGTTACAGATTCTGTGCATACAAATTTAGGGGTCTGCTTTGTTCATCAAGTTGGGATTGGAGTGAGAGAAGAGAATATGCAAGGCATCACGGGGTCTCATTAGATATATCCAGTCTGAGGCCGAGGATCATAGAGCCAGGTACTGTATGAGATTAATGTAATAGCAGCTTGTGGATCACAAGTGTGTTTTGAGTCTACAGGGTAAAAGTAACTGACCATCCCCTGTTCTTTATGTCATGTTGCGTTAAGTTGCGTGGTGTCGCATCATGATTTCATGAGATTTCATCCAAACTTCAAGCTCGCATAGACTTGTTACTGCCCGCTTGAATTCATTCGATGTCTTTGAAATCGTTCTCATTATGGCTTCATTTGAAGTTTTTAATAAAGGTAGACATGATTTGTCCCCTCATTTTAAAGTGATGCAACAGAGTCATTGTTCGTAGACCGAAACGTTAACTTTGACTTCTCTCTCTTTAAGACTTCTGCAGTATTGACACTTCCCTTTAGAGCTTGTCTGGTGGGTCTTTACTTCACAGGCCGAATTTATTTATTTATAGACCGTATTACATCAGTCGGTTACTGAGATGATGTTTTGCGTGGAAAGGGTCTTTTAAATGAATATATCAAGGTAAAATGGAAATAGAAAAATGATCATAATATTTCTTTCTTTTTTTTAATTCAGAGTATTGCTCTTTTCATACCATTTTTCTTTTCTTTTTTCAGAATGTTTATGAATTTAGAATTGGCGTCAATGTACTCAAGATGCAAATTTGTGTCAGCAAAAATACAGGCTGATAAAGCATTCCTAGGTTGCACAGACAAATTGTAGACAATGCAATTTAATCTGGAAGATGGTAATCGGATTTGTGAGGGATTCAATGATTTAATAAAAATGCAACACACTATCGTGAAAACAGACTGTCTCTGTCATCAAAATTCGAAGAGAAAGCTGTGAGGTCACAGGTGTAATGTCATCATTGAAGTCCGCTTTCCGCTTCCTTATGGTTCCCTTCTATGAATTGACTGGATTGATCCACATACAAATAAGGTTTGTCCTCAAAGGGCTCCCATCAATACATTGACTTCTTTTATGGGGGCCATCAAACAACCATTATGGGTGTCACGAGGGCGTCCCCTCGGGGAGATTGCCGCTAGTGACGGATGAGAGGGGTGGGGACGCTGTCTTGTGCCGGAGGCCCTGGTATGGGTGATTTGTTCAAATGTGTCACCGAACCTAATGGCAATAACTACCTTATTTACTTTTGTGTAAATAGGAGCATTTTAAGGGATTTAATGCATTTTGTGAGCAATAAAAGTTCTTTTTTTAAAAGGTTTTACATGTAAGACGATGTTATTTGCTATGTTACAAAAGAGTTACACACACGCACACACACACAAGATTAAAGAAAGAATCTATATTTTGCACTTCATGCGATGGAATTTAGCTTGAAGAACAAAAGAACACAAACAAACAAGCAAGGCAAGACGTGCAGAAGTAAATGAGAGGTTTAAATGTGAGCATCTTATGTGCAATTATCTTCCTTTGGCAGACAGAAGCTATAACCCATTATGAAAACTGTTGGGCTCGTATTTCTTTTCATGTACATGGAACGCCTTTGAGGTCTCAAGGCCCTCGGAATACAAACAAATACATGATTCCGTCACACCCACATCACTGTTCTAATGTCAAAAGTACAGGGCGCTCTATTACGCAATTTTAATATTCATGTCTGCAATCCCCTGGCTAATTAATATGCACTATTTTAAGTCTAATTGTTCAAGAAAACTCTGTTTTATGTTGCAGCAATGGTAATAACAAATGATCGACGCATAAAATTTGCATATATTTTCCAGGCTGAGAGAATATCTGATCATTGTGCCACAGAGAATTGCTTTAAGTTCGGAAGTTAATTTCATTATCTCCGCCTCCCTATTTAAGTGTGCACTCTACAATAATTGAAAAACAGAATAAAAGATTAGATTTTACTGGGTGACGGGCACTAATGGCAAGTGATGGAATGTTAGTGTTACAAGAGAGGGGAACAATTACGGAGAAGTGTTTAAGTGTTGCCATCGCTGGATCGGTTTCTTGGAACGCCAGACATTCTTGGATGGACTGATGTCAGGGTCATAATGACTAGGTTAATAATCTGATACTGAATGAACATGAATGAGACATTTTTAGGCAGTAAAGATGATGAAACTAATATGGCTTATACAGTATGTACAATGAGAATATATGAGTTCATAGAATTTAATAGATTATTCACTGTTAAGCATGCCATGGGTGTCATACCTTCAGCGCACACTTATTTGGGAAAATTGCAGAGGAGCATTCTGGGAGCCACTTATCCTGGCACACCTTGTTGTTAGGGCTCTATCGCTGCTGTGTTTCCTCATCAAAAAAAAAAAAAAAGAAGGGGAAAAAACAGTGTTGCTTTGTTGTCAGGCTCTTCACACGCATAACACATATTCATGTGGACGCGTTTAAGCGTTTTTCTGCTAGCATAAGCATGCAGTGTTGTCGCTCCAAACTGACTTTTTCAGTTTTTAACAGTTAGCATCTTGCCTACTCTGCTATCTTATGTCTCTGAGTGTCATGCACTGAAATGATGTTTTTTTTTTCCTCAAATAACCTTTTTATACTGGGTGAAAAAAACTCAGGTTAAGATTTTATGTGAGAAAAACAGCCTGCCTTTATTTGTGCTGCTGCTGATTCAGGTGATATCAGGTTTGTGGTAGCCAAGTGTAATTTAGTATATGTGACAAGAGTGTGATTCTGAGGCATCAACAAAGGAATGTGTATATATTTTGTTGTAAATCTAGCACTTAAAGTCTAAAACTAAGTATTTTTTTACCGTAATGATATGACAATGTTTACTGTATATACACTACCGTTCAAAAGTTTGGGGTCAGTAATATTTTTATTTTTTTTACGAAATTGTATTCAGCATAAATGCTGTTCTTTTAATCTTTCTATACATCAAAGAATCCTGAAAAACAGTTTTCACAATATTTTCGCAAAAATATTAAGCAGCACAACCGTTTTAATACTGATAATAAGAAATATTTCCTGAGCACCAAATCAGCATATTATAATGATTTCTGAAGCATCATGTGACACTGAAGACTGGAGTAATGACACTGGAAATTCAGCTTTGCCATCAGAGGAATAAATTACATATGCCGTTTGATTGATTAATTGATAAATAACTTTGTAATTTGAATATATTTAAAAAAGTAATTTAGTCCTGTGATTGCAAAGCTGCCATTAGTCCTCAGTGTCATGATACTTTAGAAATCATTTTAATATGCTGATATCGTGCTCAGAACGTTTTAAAGGAAATCTTTTTATGGTGGACAAGTTAAATGAAACCTTGCTGGAAGTGTTTATATCGTTTCAAAAAGGCAATTAGAGCCCACATGGTGTCTCTTTTACAGAATATTCATAACCAAAAAAAAACCACTGAAGACAGCTCACATGTGTCTACAGATCTGCCTCCACACAAGGGTCATTGATCTCACGGTGACCACAGATCCATGAAACTTCCCAAGCTAATTGTGTCTTTGTCAGAACTGCCAATAGAGCTTGAGAAGTGCTAAGAGTGATGTCACTGAACCCAAGGGAAGAAGACTCTATCACCAGCCAATATGACTTTCCTTCTGCTGTTCTATAGGGTGCGTTTCCCGAAAACATTGTTACTATGGTCGCAAGTTTTGTCGTTATAAGCATAGTTCAACGAGTCAGTGTTTCCCGAAACCACAGTTCCAACGAGCATTCACAAACAGCATCGCAAAGTTGTGTGGTTGGAACGACAGCTCTCGACCTGTGGTTAGAAGAACGGTTTATTGTTTGCATGACATGTGGACTCAATAAATCCTTATATTAAGCAAAATAAGCAAGCTGACATCCAATAAAATCTATATCTTTTATTTTGAATATATACAAATGTCATTTAGGCTACGTCTTTTAGTTTGTCAAGAAAAGCAGCGTTTCTGAAGCATGTGCGTATGTGCTCTAGTAGGCTACGTGTTTGAATCCTGAAATAAAGCAAAATAACTGAGCAAATTGAGAATAGTCCTCAGATGCCATGTCCATCATTTATAGTAAAAAATATATAGCATTATTTCGATCTCAAACTGTATTCATTAAAACAAGTTATTTCTCCACCAACTTTGACATAATTCACCAATGTGGTTGAACGACAAATTTGCGACAGTACAGTTTTGGGAAACAGCCGTGACTAGCTAGTTGATATCTTCAACGATACATCGCACTATGGTAGTTAAAGGAGACATATCATGCTTTTAAATTGTTCCTTTTTACATATAAATCATACATTTGTAGTCTATATAAAGCGGAACTGCAATGCTTGGGTCTGAATTCCTCATTATTATAGCTCCACAGGCCCCTTTTCTACCCCTTTTCTGATGTGCGTCTGAGAGCAACTCGTTTTGGTGCGGTCTCTTTAAATACAATTGAGACACTTCATACCCCGCCCCCTCTCCAGGTTGCAGAGGTGACACTCGGTTCAACTCCACCCCGTTCGGCCATTTTTGTAGTTTGATAGCAGAGATACGATTATCTAGCGGCACATAAACTTTTTATTCACAACTTATTAACAAAATGTCAACAACGGAAGACTTGTCCAGCCAGCCTTACATGTTCGAGCCAGAGTCGGAGCCGGAGCGAGATGAAAATGAAGACGACGAACCTGTAGAACAACGTCTTCATATGTATGTATCGCACTGGTGTGTACTGTATTTACACATGAAACTTTGGTCTTCCGACCTTTTACCACCGTGTCGATTTATTTTGATTAATATGTGCGAGGGAGAGAGAGCAAGACAGCGTCTAGTTTGGAGACGGTGATGTCTTGTTTACACTTTCGCCTGGCTCCGAAGAGAGAGAGAGAGAGCGCGCGCGCGACCGGGTCTCTTTCTCTGCTCGTTCTTTCAGTTAAACATGCGCCCTGTCACAAGCGCGGCAGTTTATCTAACGTTACATTAGACGGTGTAATGAAGCGTGTGGGTTACTACATCCAACAACCGAACATTTTAACTTACCCTTTCGTAACTTCTGCATCCTTTAGCTTGGACTACAAAATTGCAGCGAGAAATAAAAATGGCGGATTGCACGAAGTGTTGGGCCGGAAGTCGATGTCCTTATTTGGCAGTTCCGCTGCAAATACTGTGACGTAATAGTTCAAAAAACGTCATAGATAACAGAAAAATCGGAACAGGTTGAAAAATATGACCAAAAACAGAATATAAAGATGTCAACGAAGCACCTGAAGAGAATAATTTCATATTTTCTGTACTTCTAAACACTCCAAATATACAACAAAATGCATTTAAGGGCTAAAAAAGTGCATTTGGCATGATATGTCCCCTTTAAGCAGCGAGTTACATCGTTGTACGGGAAACGCACCCCTGACTGACGCTCATTAGGTTGTATGCTCTAAAGCTAAAATAGCCTACTCAATTTGACAAGTCGACGCGTAACAAAAAGGCACCACAGATGCATCAACGTCCTTGAATTTTTACTAAATCGTTCACTTTAAATGCATTACATTTCATTGACACTTATTTTCTACATACAGTATCTGAGGTGTTATGCCTGGAACTTCCATCTTCAGGAGGTTTTTCTGTATTCAAATACATGTTGAAGTCTAGTACACTGTAGCGCAGGCTGAGTATAAAGCTGTATGGAGGGCTATTTGTAATGCATCCCCATTGTAACAGCTTCATAAATTATCTTAATTAAGAATACCACCTGGAGCTCTATCCTATTGATCAGCCAGACAGCACTTCATCAAATCTAAGGTTGCCTAGTCAAAAAAGCTACATGCGCCTTCATTCAATGGTGTCTCTGAGAATTTGCGCATTTTATGAAGTTTCTTGTTTTTCAAACATCGCCGTGTTTTGTATTTTTAATTCTCTGGTCTTTTTGATGGCTTGTTGCTCTTCATGTGGTGCCAATAGGCTGTGGGTTTTAAAAGGAGATATCCTTTCAGGGAATGGCGTGTATAAATATTTTGCCATTGATGAATACGTTAGGCCCCAGACGTTCCCACTCTTCTTCTTTGATAGTTGACTACCAGGCCCCATGTGATGTCATAGTGGCAGGACTTGGGGCCCAAGGCGAAATGTCTACACACTTGAGCGGGATGAATTTTACTCCCAACGATGGCCTCTCTGTTCAATTTTGCATTACTGTTTACACTTTATACCACATTTCCAGTCCATGGAGTGCACACGCAGTTTGTTTGAGGTCATGCCACAATGCGAGTCAAGTTTTAGTTTAGTTTTACTATAACTATGTTTAACAAACTGCACTTTCAAGAAGAGTTTCAAGAAGCAGTTTCAGATTGTTTGACATCACACTTTAACTACAAAGCTAACTTAAAGGTGTTGGTGTTGGGTGTTGACCAATAGAAAAATGTTTGACAAAATAAAGTCCAAGTAAATTTGTCCACTAATAATGTCCATATGCATGCATAACATTTGGATACAATCTTATCAACTCTTTTGCTGAGACTAATTTCACAGCTAGCCTTTAATGCTTTCTAAATACAATTAAATGTAATTAAAAGTGATTTAATGAAATAAGAAATCTGCATAATTTTAATAATTAAAAATGATACAATTAATATTGAAATGGTTTATGTTGCTCTTTCTTTAGATTATCACCTTTTAAAACATTAAAAATAGTTGTTTTTTTTATGAAGGATTGTTATAGTTTAAGATTGAAAGTATGTCTAGGACAAGGGTAAAAAAAAATGTGAAACCGTTTAAAAACACTTTTTTTTTTTTTACAGACAACGCACCGACCACTTTGACACTTCAAGAGTTCATAAAGAGATCATAAAACTAATGCGGTTTAGTCCAAATTTTCTGAAGAGACTCGATTGCTTTAAATGATGAACAGATTGAATGTAGATTTGTATTCATATAAACATTGATCAGCAAACATAAACAGAAGCTCATCCATACTTGCTTGACACGAGAATGAACCTTATAGGTTTTCGCAAGTCAATCAACCATGGATGAGCTTCCTTATCTGATGTGAAGATTATTATTATTTTATTTTTTTCAAGAAATTAATACTTTTATTCAACAAGGATCCATTAAAATGGTCAAAAGTGACAGGAAAGACTTTTACTTTGGTTACAAAAAATGTATTTCAAATAAATGCTGATCTTTTAAACTTTCTATTCATCAAAGAATCTTGAAAAACAGTTATCACAAAAAAAAAAAAAAAAAATTAAGCAGCACAATGTGATTTCTGTCAGGAGTTATAAAACAATAAAAGCACACGAAACAGGACTTGTGAACCTTATCCATCTTGTTTACTCGTCACTTACGTTCTCTCACACATTACATTAGAATACAACACGCCAGATAAAACATCAACAGTTCGTCTTCCTTTGCAAAATGGTAGTCCCAACACAATTCACTCACGAACACAACAAACTGTTTTAACACTGATAATAAAACAATATTTCTTCAGCACCAAATCGTCATGTTAGAATGATTTCTGAAGCATCAAGTGACACTGAAGACTGGAGTAATGATGCTGAGAATTCAGCTTTTCCATCACAGAAATAAATGACATTTTAAAATATATTAATCTTAATCTTAAAAAATATTTCGCAATATAAAACACACGAAAAACCCTCATTGGTTCTCGCATGTCAAGCAAGGGAGCAATGAGCTTCCGTTTTCCACAATAAGGTGTGCATTGATGAATGTTTATACAGTATGTGAATAAAATCCTAAATTAAATCTGTTCATCATATAAAGCGATCGAGTCTCTTCAGAAAATTTGGACTAAACCGCTCAATACATATGGATTCGTTTTTACGATCTCTTTATGAACTTTTTGAAGCGTCAAAGTGGTAGTTGCGTAATGGTCAATGGAGGGACAGAAAGCCCTCTTCACCTGTGTTTTGAAGATGAAGGAAAGTCTTACAGGTGTGGAAAGTTTTTGGTAAACTATCCCTTTAAACGGGTGATATAAAGGACATTTCAGACTTCCATGTGAATATGCATTGATTTAATACAAAACATTCATGATACTTTCAACTCTGTACTCCCTTAATCTAATTTAGAAGAGCATAAAAAAACATTTCTTGCTCCATGATATTTTGCATATTTTGACATCACCGTAGGCCGTTACCCTCCCGCACAAATAAGAGACTGTTTATCCTGTTAAACAGGAAAGGAAGTTGGAGCAGTTCCTTAAAAAAAAAATCAAGACCCACAGTCTGCCTTTCACATAGCCTGAAACTTACACTTTTTAATTGCTAATGTTTAATGCATACGGACAAAGATGATTACTTATTTGAAATGTGCACAATACTGGAGTTACTTTTACTGATGTGTAAGAAATCTTTGGCTTTTCTTTTGTACATTGATTCACCTTTTTCGCAATAGCTGTCAAGAACCTTTTCTCTGTTTTTGAAAAATATTTTAGACGTTAGCACGATCAAACAAAGGTTAGTCCACATATATATTATACAGAGAGAGAGAGAGAGAGTGAGCTGGTGTGAGCTGAGCTATCAAACTTGTGTCCTGGTTTCCTTGATAGATAATGATCTCTTGAAACAGTGTGGTAGTATGATTTTTTTTTCTCGACGCATTCTTTTTTTGTGTTTCAGTAACAGTGCAGAGATGAAAGCGGGTTCCAGGCTTAGGCACCACTAGACATCTGACTGAGGCAGGTGTTAGATATGCTGATGACTGGCGGAGACTAAAGACAATACAAATTTGAAGTGAAAACGCTACTGGCACGCCTCCTCTGTTCTTAACACACGAAGCCCCCATGACAATCAATTATTCATCCTATTGTACATGCCTGTATGTGTGAGTGTGCTGAAACATACACATAGAGTACACTATCGCCTCGTGATTTGGGAATGCGCTTGTCTCGTGGAGGGCGCAAACGTGTTTGAGAGCGTGCATATCAAAGTGTGTATGTACCCGCACACACATTAAGGCTGTTACCCCTATTTCACAGAGAGAAGGTGGCTGTTTAGCACTGAGCCCCACGATTGTTCCATACAGGCTCGCCAACTTGTGTGCAAAGCCCCGCACTAGTGTTCTTTTAATGATAGGATCAGGGGGGAGATTTGGTGGCTAAAGTGCAGCTTCAGTTATTTGAGAGAAAGAGAAAGGAACACAGCGGGGTGGGTCGTGTGTGTGCTGGGGAGGGGGGGGGTTCGAGATTCTGTGCACTGGGGGTGCTTTTCAAAGAAACGCAGGCTCGAAGCCATTGGGAGACTCCTTTGACTTTAATCTTTTTGCGCGCCTTTGAAAATTATAGCCGAGGACTGCGCCTTGCTTCATTAAGAGACATGTTTCGCTCCTTCTTGTGTAGTTTCAGCCAGGATTTTTGCACTTGGTGCTTATTTTGCTCCCCTCACCCCAACACACCGTGCACTCTTGTTAGAGCGCACCTCGTGTTAAAGGCCACTCACTCTTGAAGTGTTGTATGCAAATATACACGTTCATTCTAATTGGCCTGCTTTAATCCCTTTCCTGTACGGCTGACCTCTGACCTCTGGTCATATGAAAGATACAGTTTTTGCTCACCTGTCATTTCATGACTGGGTCATTTGCATTCCTCTAGAATCTGCCATGACTGACATTTTCAAACTCATCATTGGATCAGAGCGTATAGTTTTCAAAGTACTAGTTCTGGGACTAAACAGCAAAAGGTCATGGGTCAAATTCACTAAAAATCTTAAGCCGGTGGATGGATGGATGTTCAAAGCAGGTTTGGGGAAGGGAGATCATCTCTAATAATACAAATAATACTCATTAATGAATTCTTCTGAAGCAATTGGAATCAGCAGATGAAAGAATAATATGGTTTGCTGCCATTTTGTAATACTAGTTAAATTTTACAACACTGTGTGTATTCAGTGTAAAACAACGAACAACCCACTGAAACCCACTTATCATGGAGAAGAAAGGCATAAAACAAAAGAAAACTGAATTTGCACGAATCACGTGAATGACCTATTTCACTGTCAGAACAGTGATTTTCGCCTAAAGCCAACGAGTTTGCAGATATGATGGAAGTTGCGTAAATCCACCCAATCAGATTAGAGCTTGCCAGATTGAGAAAGTATTTTCCAGTTTTCACTTTAATATTCATTTAGACGTTCAGCCTCCGTGGCATCAGATGCATCAGTCTCTCCCACAAGCCAAAAGGAATTGTATTACTCTCAGACTGTTACATCTTCCACGAGATGGTGTTTCCCATTTTTGTCTGTTAAAGGCCAGTATAGACAGTCACCACTAAGATGATGATTAGCATCTCCCAAAGAGACAGCAATGCTAACAGGGTGCTTTATTGAGCTGTGTTTTAAGAGGACACACTTCAATGACACAATGCTGTCTGCTGAGAAACAATATATGTATAGTGCAGAGAATTGTCTCACCTTGCTACAATTTGAGCCCAAGAGCTCCAAATGAGTGCTGACAGAAGCAAGGCGGGCAGGAGCAGGATCTTTCACGGTGGATTTTTCTCTTCACCGTCACTATCTGAGACACTTGTCGCAGGTTTGCCAGCCAGGCACCCCCTTAAAATGTGAAAGACAAAAGGAAGAAAATGCTCTGCTGACAGGCAGGAAGTGTGAGGAAGCAACATAGCAGTGCTCATAAAACAGACATTATTGTCCATATAATTTGAATTCTACAACATTTAACGTGTTCCTTTGAAATTAAACATGTATTTGATATCTAAATGAATGAAATTCAATGTCAAGTACTTGGCACAATACTACTATGGCGAATGCAAGGCCATGCTTCAGCTATGCCAGTCAAATTCAGATCTGCCTCCATTCCGGTAAACGCCGCTCACTTTTCACACTACAGTCAACAACTGATTTTTCTTTTCTTTTTCAATAGCTATTTCACTTTGAAATGCATCACAATAAGGTAGCAATCTGTCACAACATCCATTTCATGCTGACTTTAAATTCTTTCAGACACTAATGTACATCAACTCAGCATTTAAATGTAGTGCAGCTAATGCGACAGAGTTCAAGAAGCCAATCAAAATATTCAGCCTTATCTCTTAAGATTAAATTGATGTGGTAACTGTCAGGTTGATAACACCAGCAACGTAAAGGACACAATGAAATCAATTCTAAATCAAACCCTCATCTCAGAGTTTAAAGAGTGGACTCTCACCAGACATACAAATATAAAAAGATAGAAAGAAAAGGAGAGTCTCCAGTATGTTTACATTCAACAAACAAAGCAGTGGGACGTCTCTTTGATCCATCAATCCCTAAGCAAAGCTCGGCTTGGGAGTTTGAATACAGTGACAAATTCACACAGAAATAAGGCTTTATCAACGCTGGCAGAACTCTTCACAAGTACAGACTTTCGTTTGTGGTTGGAGTGATGCCACCAATTACAGCTGAGTGAAGGTATAGTACAAACATGGTTGTGTTGTGACTTAAGAGGCTTTCTTTCTTTGTTTTTCTTTGTATTTTATCTACGTTAGTGGTATAGAAAGAATCTCCATATTGTGAATGAGCTCTTGCACAAATACCCTGTACCTAAGGGGAATTAGTATAGTTTAACAAAAATATGAGGAAATTCAACACTATCTCACGACCAATTCGTACAAATTCGTACGAGTGATAAAAAGGTGGCTAATTCGTATGAATTCGTACGACCTCACTCGTACGAATTTGTACGATTTGTCTAAACCCACGTGATGGGTAGGTTTAGGGGTGGGGTCAGGGGTAGGTCATTCGTATGAATTCATAAGAATTGGGAAATTCGTAAAATATGTACGATTTAGCAAAAATCGTACTAATTCGTACGAGTGAGGTCGTATGAATTTGTACGAATTAGCAACCTTGTTGAATTGGTACGAATTGCCGTGAGATCAGGTTGGGAAATTTGATTTAATCTTATTTTCGTAAACCCTGGACTCGAAATACAATTTAAAGATTATTCTTGCAAGAGGTTCGCAATATCAATAAATTAACAATTCTAGAACTTACATTTGGTTATATGGCCTCTGTCAATGGAGCATTTTCATAAATTTAACAAATTTACTACTGTCCTTTAAGCATGTTTGATGCAATGTCCAGTTCAACAATATAATTAATTGCACACTATTTTTAATGATAACAGTTTGAAGAGAATCAAGTGCCTAATTGTGCTGTCAACTCCCCCGCTACTAGACTGTGCAGTCTACAATAGAATATCATTTTAGAGTCACAGTTGGTATCTTACTAAAATAGATCATATTAAACATTTCGCTAGTCTCTCTGACACTCCACTTTACACTTTACAAAGTTCCACTAAGGCCCTCAATAATTTATGTCAAGGATTTTCAGGAGATTTATTCTAGATTTTTGTCCTCCATTGAAGGTGATTTTTATTTTTTTATTTACACATTATAAAATAGTTTTGATTTCAGTTTTGTTCTGCAGGCCACTTAAAAAAAAAAAAAAGTCTGAAGGTTTTTGGGGGTTATTACATGGATGTTACATTCTCTATCTTTTTCGTTCTATTTCTGTTCATTTGAGTGCCTATACAGTTAAAAACATATGCCTACTCCCTATATGGTGTTAAATAGTTTAAGGTCAGTAAGATTTTATTAAATTTTTTTAAGAAATTAACATTTTTATTCAGCAATAATGTATTAAGTTGTTCATAAGTAACAGTAAAAACTTGCATTGTTACAAAAAAACAGTTTCAAATAAATGCTGTTCCTTTCAAAGTTATATTCATCACAAAAAAAAGTATTACAGTTTTTATCAAAATATTAAGCAGCAAATATTAAGCAACTGTTTTCAGCATTGATAATAATAATAAGAAATGTTAATTGAACACCAAATCAGCTCATTAGTATCATGGCAGTACGAAGGATTATAGAAATGCAGAGGTCCAAACATTGCGCTTGCTTGGGGGTCCTGACATTTTTTGATTACCCTGAAATACAAACAGTATGTGCATTTTAAGACATCTGAGGGGGAAACATTGGATAACAACTGCTTTAAAATCAAGTCTTTTTCACTTTTTTTTTGTCTGTCAGTAAAAAAAAAAAAAAAAAAAAAAGCATTTTGGTTTGAAATAGCAAAATTTTAATAGCTAAATGATAACATAATTTTGAGCACGGATTTATCAACATAAAAAAGATTGCAGACACTTTGGGTGTAATAAAGAAAGAGACGATGAAGTCACCATGAATTCAAAATGGACAATGTTGCAGTTTCTGTCAGGACCACTATCGTCAATATATATACGATTGACAGTTAGCATACAGTTTGGGTTGGCGGTATAGTTCTGTTCTGGGCAAGAACTCCCTGCGCATCCATGCAGCCTAGCATGGATAAGAGCAAGGAGAGCAGCAATAGCCCCCCTGGGGTAAACAGAACAGAACCAACATGAATGTATTGCAGATATCATTAATTCAATATTTTAATGTACGACATAATTTGAGAATTTAGTCTGATTCAAAGGGGGATCAGAATGCCAAATCCTGACTGAGGAGAGGAGGAGCTGGGGATGGAGGAGGGTAATTAGCTCCTGAGAAACGCGGTAGCTGCTGATAATACTGAAGGAGCTATAATAGGTAGACGTGGATCAGCTGAGAGTCAGCTGATGCGAGATTGACTAACGTGGCCTGCCAGAACTAACGCTACACTTGATGTTTATTATAAATGATGTATCCATGCACATCATCATTATTATTATTATTTTTTGAATTCATGTGCCCTTTTAATCTTTAATCAAAATAACTTCCCCTCCCACTTACAATGACATCGACAAACGACCCAATGATCCAATTCATTCCATTCCTAATGCACAAAATCAAGTCCCTGCCTACAATTCTTTCTCATTCGATAAGCCGTTTCACTCGGATATAAGCTATGTCTCACTAGAGAAGAAAAGATGATCACACCTCCCATTTCATGTTGACTTTAAAGAACCAGAATTTATTTTTTAAAGTAATACATTTTATCAATTTGGATTTTATTTTATTTTATTATTATTATTTTAAAAGGCCAAATGGCTGTCCTAACCAAAACCTATAAATACACTTGTCAAAGCCACATGTTTTACCATGTTCTAGTGTAGGTCATAGAATAAGAAAAGTGAAAGGCTATCAGGAAAATGTCATATTCATTCACAACATGCACTCAGTTGTCAAATAATAAATGTGTAGCATTTACATTGTGCATCTCTCTTTTTGACCATTAAATATAAAGTGTCATGCTAAAATTCACACTCGACTTCTATAAAGCATAACAGTCATTTCTGTCTTCTTTGATTTGATTGGTCGTTAAGATGAGCTCGTGAGAACGTCTCGGTTACGGATGTAACCCTCGTTCCCTGAGTGGGAACGGAGACGTTACGTCGGATGACGACGATTGGGGTTTCGCTTAGAAGCCTATCACCTTCGAGTATATAAAACGAGCCAATGGCAATGAAATGCCATGGGTCTGCGGAATTTGCATAGCGTAACTCCGCCCGCCGCAGGGGGTATATAAGGAAGTACGCTGCACAATGCAGACATGCCTTCGCTGAGGAGCCGAGACTGGCCCCAGGCGTTTTTCAGCGGTACAGCGGAAGTGGCAGGAAGACGTAACGTCTCCGTTCCCACTCAGGGAACGAGGGTTACATCCGTAACCGAGACGTTCCCTTTCGTGGTCACTCCGAGTTACGTCGGATGACGACGATTGGGGTTCCAGTCTAATCACGCCACCTCGGCTGTCTTCCAGTGCCCTGCGTAAGTCTGAGCTCCCTGTTGTGAGACTAGCACGAACGAAGGAGTCCTACTTAACACAGGGATACCAAGGTACACTGGGAAGCATATCTCCAGAGAGAAATATGCAATCATGCCCAGCCATTGATGGGGGGGGACTTAGAATACACATATGACCCAGAGGGATGCATATGGAGAATCACTGGGGTGTCCAGCCGCAGGTGGAATTTTAAACCCCAGGGTTGGCAAGGTGGCTTGCCAAGGGAAAGACACACGCTCACAAGGAGACTTACAGTGGAATACACATGTGGGGGTCGCCCAGAGGGGGGACCATGCACATGGAGGCACCTAGTCAAGCGCAAAAGCTGCGTTATGGCAGATTGGCATAACTCAGGCGTTGACGTCACCAGTGCTGGAGGAAACTCAGAGCTTATCAGACTCACCTGAGAAGAAAATCGCACGTATCCCGTCCGTGGAGAGGAATGGCGAGCAAGCGAAGACACCTGAGCAGAATCTAGCACCGGCTGGTTGAAGCGAGTACATGAGAAGAAACTGGCTCTACGCGGAGATTATAGAATCTCGCGAATGTGTTGGGTGTCGCCCAGCCTGCAGCTCTACAAATGTCTGTTAGCGAGGCGCCATGCGCTAGAGCCCAAGAGGAAGCGACACTACGTGTGGAGTGGGCTTTCACACCAAGGGGGCACGGACGACCTTGCTGCTGGTATGCCAAAGCAATGGTATCCACTATCCAGTGAGATAACCTTTGCTTTGAGAGAGCCTTTCCCTTCAGCTTCCCACCATGACAGACAAAGAGCTGGTCTGAGGTCCTGAAACACCGCGTTCTGTCTACGTAAGCACGGAGGGCGCGTACTGGACAGAGCAGTGCCAAGGCTGGGTCTGCCTCCTCCGAGGGCAGCGCTTGCAGGTTCACTACCTGGTCTCGAAAGGGTGTGGTAGGAACCTTGGGCACATATCCAAGCCGGGGTCTCAGGATCACGTGAGAGTCAGCCGGCCCGAATTCCAGGCACGCTTCGTCAACCGAAAATGCCTGCAGGTCCCCTACCCTCTTGATGGAGGCCAATGCAATCAGGAGCGCTGTCTTCATTGACAGGAACTTAAGCTCCACTGATTGCAAAGGCTCAAAGGGAGCACTCTGCAGGGCAGTTAGAACCACTGAGAGGTCCCAAGAGGGAACGAGGGGAGGACGAGGAGGATTTAGTCTCCTCGCTCCCCTCAGGAACCTGACGATCAGGTCGTGCTTTCCCAGAGACTTACCTTCAACTGCTTCGTGATGTGCGGCAATGGCGGCAACATACACTTTCAGGGTGGAGGGAGACAGCCTTCGCTCCAACCCTTCTTGCAGGAAGGAAAGCACGACACTGATCGGGCATTTCGTGGGTTCTTGATGTTTAGAAGAACACCAGTTGACGAAGAGGTTCCACTTCAACGCATAGGCATGTCTCGTGGACGATGCTCTAGCGGAAGTGATGGTAGCCACCACCGCAGGTGGTAGGGTACTCAAACCTGCCTCGTCCCGTCCAGGAGCCACACGTGGAGGTTCCAAAGATCGGGACGAGGGTGCCATAAGGTGCCCCGTCCCTGAGAAAGGAGGTCCTTCCTCAGAGGAATTGGCCAGGGAGGTGCTGTCGCGAGGAGTACTAGTTCGGAGAACCAGGTCCGGTTGGGCCAATACGGGGCAACCAAAATGACCTGCTCCTCGTCCTCCCTGATCTTGCGCAAGGTCTGCGCAAGAAGGCTCACTGGGGGAAACGCATACTTGCGTAGGCCCCGCGGCCAGCTGTGCGCCAGTGCATCCGTGCCGAGCGTGCCCTCGGTCAGGGAATAAAACAGGTCGCAATGGGACGAGTCGTGGGAGGCAAACAGGTCTACCTGTGCGTCGCCGAACTGATCCCAAATCAGCTGAACCGTCCGGGGATGGAGTCGCCATTCTCCAGCGAGAGGCCGAACTCGAGACAGCTCGTCGGCCGCCTGGTTCAGGTGTCCCGGGATATAAATGGCTCGAAGCGACCTCAGATGCTTCTGACTCCATATGAGGAGGTGGCGAGCGAGTTGCGACATACGGCGGGAGCGTAGACCACCTTGATGGTTGATGTACGCTACTGTTGCGGTATTGTCTGATCGGACTAGTACGTGCTGACCCCTGAGCAGCGCATGGAAGCGGTGCAGGGCGAGACGTACAGCCAGCAACTCGAGGCAATTGACATGCCAAAGACGCTGGGGTCCTGTCCAGGAGCCCGCGGCAGCATGACCATTGCACATGGCGCCCCAGCCCGTGTTGGAGGCATCTGTTGATACAACAACATGCCGGGAAACTCGTTCTAAGGGCACTCCGGCCCGTAGAAAACTGAGGTTCGCCCACGGGGTGAAGGTCTGACGGCAGGCTGGAGTCACTGGGACTTGGAGCGTGCCGTGTTGCCATGCCCACCTCGGGACTCGATCGCGAAGCCAAAGCTGAAGCGGTCTCATATGAAGCAATCCCAGCGGCGTTACTGCGGCTGCGGATGCCATATGCCCCAGGAGCCTCTGAAAAAGTTTCAGTGGAACCGCACTCTTGCCCTCGAACTGACGAAGACAAGTCAGCAGTGACTGCGCGCGCTCGCTCGTAAGCTGCGCGCACATGGCGACCGAGTCGATCTCCATACCGAGAAAAGAGATCCTCTGCACGGGGCAGAGTTTGCTCTTCTCCCAGTTGACCCGAAGGCCCAGACGGACTAGGTGCCGGAGCACTAGGTCCCTGTGTTCGCAAACCTGGTCTCGAGAGTGAGCTAGGATCAGCCAGTCGTCGAGATAGTTCAGGATGCGAACCCCGTGTTCCCGGAGGGGAACAAGGGCTGCCTCGACGACCTTCGTAAAGACGCGAGGGGACAGGGCTAGCCCGAAAGGGAGAACCGCGTACTGGTATGCCTGCCCCTCGAAAGCAAACCGTAGAAACGGTCTGTGTCGAGGTAAAATGGAGACATGGAAGTAGGCGTCCTTCAGGTCGATCGCTGCAAACCAATCCTGCGGCCGCACACACTGGAGGATGTGTTTGGCCGTGAGCATCTTGAATGGCAGCCTGTGAAGGGAGCGGTTCAAGATGCGCAGGTCGAGGATTGGCCGTAACCCACCGGACTTCTTGGGTACAATGAAGTAAGGGCTGTAGAAGCCGGACTTCATTTCGGCTGGAGGGACAATCTCGATCGCACCCTTCGCCAGCAGGGTGGCGACCTCCGCTCTCATGACAGGGGCATTGCCACCGACCATAGTGAAGCGGACTCCCCTGAAGCGGGGAGGAGATCTCGCGAACTGAATCGCGTAGCCGAGCCTGATGGTTCTCGCGACCCAGCGGGACAGTCTGGGAAGCTCTAGCCAGGCCTCCAGAAAGTGCACCAGCGGGGTCATACGAACCACAGACGTACCGTCGGTGGGGCAGCGAGGCGGAATGACCGGCACCGGCGAGGGTGGCATAGCGGCCCTGTGCGGGGGCACGGTCATTAACCGCGTCCTGCCAGAGGAGGCCAGGGGAGGGCGCGCGTCCCACGGGGGCGTGCTCTGGCAGGGGTCTGGCGACAGAGGGGGATGAGAGGAGCGTGGCCCGTGGGCGGCGCGTGCTGTCATCCCACACCTCTGGGACAGAGGAGGGCGGCAGTGGCGGGACCCGAGGGTGGCGCGCACTGCGGCCCTCGGACTCTGTCGGCTCAGGATTGGGGAATTCAATTCTGTCTTCAACCACATCAAAGTACTGCTCGTCGTTGGACGAGCAGCGGGGAGTGGAGAACAAAAGATTCTCCCCCGGCCCTCCACCGGGGGAAGGAGTGGCCCTGCTACCAGCTCCTGGGACAGAATTGAAGCCAACCCTGAGCAGCCCGTCTCAGGAGCGCCGCTCGGCCTGGCGTTTAGCGGGCGGCGGGGCTGGAGAGGGCTGTGGCGCCTGCCTGCGGCTCCCTCCACAACACGGCCCGGGTGAAGGTTGCTGCTGGGGCCGTGCGGGAGGGGCGGCCGCGGGAGGGCGCCCTCGGCGGCGAGCAGGCTGAGGATTCTGTGCCGACGGCTGAGCAGCAGAGCGTCGGGGCAGAATGTGCTTGATAGCCTCAGTCTGCTTCTGGGCGGTCGAGAACTGTTGGGCAAAATCCTCGACCGCACCGCCGAAAAGGCCGGCCTGGGATATGGGAGCATCCAGCAGACGAGTCCGCTCGGGCTCACACATATCAGCCAGGTTCAGCCAGAGATGTCTCTCCTGGACCACAGCTGTGGACATCACCAAACCCAGGGAGCGCGCGGTCACCTTCGTCGCTCGGAGAGCGAGGTCGGTGGCGGCGCGCAGCTCATCAACGAGCCCTGGGTCTGTCCTGCCCTCGTGCATGTCACGAAGCATCTGGGCCTGGTAGACCTGCAGAATGGCCATGGCATGCAAAGAGGCAGCTGCCTGTCCCGCCGCACTGTAAGACTTCGCCACGAGAGTGGACGAGAATCCACAGGCTTTGGACGGGTGCTTAGGATCACCACGTGATGAAGCGCCTGCCGGACACAGCTGCATCGCGACAGAACGTTCAACCGTGGGAATCCCAGTGTACCCACAAGCATCAGCTCTATCGAGGGGAGGAAAGGCGGAGAAAGCCGACGAACGATCGCGGGAAGACATGGGAGCCTTCCAGGACCGCGTGACTTCCTCATGCACTTCCGGGAAGAATGGTATTGGGGTTGGGCGGCAACGAATGTCAGCGGCCGCTCCCAAAAACCAATCATCCAGCCGCGAGCGCACTGGATCGGGCGGCGGGGACCACTCGAGCCCAATGGCCGCGGCTGCCCGGGAAAGCATGGCAGTCAGCTCGGGATCAGACTCGGGCAATGCTGGCACGCCCGAGGGCGGCAACACAGCCGAATCCTCACTTCCCGAGGACTCATGCCCACCTTGTGATGCAGTGATCGACATTGCATCCTCCTGTGGAACGCCAAACGAAACGCGCGGGGCCTCCGTAGAGGGACCGGCGGTTTCGATTTGCACGCTCGCGGGTACCAATGCTGAAGAGGGGTGTGTGGACCGTGGACGTATCGGCGGTTTGTCCCACACAGAAACCCTCAGGTCACCCTGGCCACCAGCCGAAGTACAGCCTCTCGGGGAGACCGTAGATCGGGGTGTGGATGAGGGGACTCTCGCTCTGATGAGCTCATTGAGTCTCGACCGCAGCATGGAGATGGTCATGTTCCCGCAATGAGAACATGAATCATCCACAAACGCTGCTTCAGCGTGATCAACGCCCAAACACGCTAAGCAGAGATTGTGCCCATCAGGAGAAAATACATCGCGACCACAACCAGAAGTGCACGGGCGAGACATCTTTAAAAAGACGTGCCACATGCAATGCTCTTTTTGTGAGAGGAAAACTCCGCGGATGTTGAAGCGAACAGGGAGAAATCACACTAACTGTCAGATCACTGACAAGATCAGCAGGGAAGTGTGCACTCGCTGAAATCGCCGTCACACCAACACCGGAGAGCTCGCTCGTCTCGAAGGTAAGAGAAGACTAACTCAGAATCTTTGGCTTGCAGGAGTGGAGAAGTTCTCGGCTCCGAAGCGAAAGCATGTCTGCATTGTGCAGCGTACTTCCTTATATACCCCCTGCGGCGGGCGGAGTTACGCTATGCAAATTCCGCAGACCCATGGCATTTCATTGCCATTGGCTCGTTTTATATACTCGAAGGTGATAGGCTTCTAAGCGAAACCCCAATCGTCGTCATCCGACGTAACTCGGAGTGACCACGAAAGGGAATGTCGGTTATTTTGCTGTTGATATCTTTGCGGCACCAAAGTACAGTTATTAGGCAATTATTTTGTGACTTTTATCAAGCACGTCGGAAAAAATACTGAGGTCCAGACCTCAATAACGGATGCGGCCATAGTATGATTTCTGAAGGATCATGTGACACTAAAGACTGGAATAATGGCTGCTGAAAAAAAGGAGTCAATTACATTTTAGAAAAACAGTTATTTCAAATTGTAATAATATTTCACAATATTACTGTTTTTACTTTAAATGTATCTTACTTTAAAAATCTTACCCCAAACTTTTAAACGGCGAGGATGATTAAGATGAAGGTTTGAGTTTAAACATAGCATAGCTTTAATAAAATGAAACAAATGAGAGAATCAAAGAAAAAGCATGTATTTAAACAGAGACAACACCAGCCTATGAACTGAAAGAACTGAGGGCATCTTACACAAGATAATGAGCTCAAATACAAACAGGTGAGCTCATATCATATAATGAATTGCCATGACAAACAAGGAAGAGGTAGGAACATAGAACAAAGGAAACAGGAAACAAAGAGAAACATACTAAAAGTCCTTGAAAATGAAACTAAACATAACTATGACAGGTAGTGTATATACAGAATGTGTGCCTATGCGCTATACCTCCAAAAACTCCCCAAAATATCCATGTGAACCAGTTCCCAACTCAGAAAAAACAAAACAGTTCTGGTATGTCTTATAATTTGCCACTGAACATCAATGGCATTTCAGACAGGAAACGAGTGAATATATTTTTTTTTGCTTATTAACAATGAACACAGGGATGTAAGTACTTGTTTATATCACCATCTCTATATCACTAAGCAAAATCTTCAGAGAGATTCTCCCTGGCATCAATATGTTTACATTGTCCAGTGGCTAATGGATTGGTCTGAAAGACAAACTTTGTCACTGATTAAAGCACCCAAATACCAAAGCATAAGCCGTTACTGGTTATTAAATAAATAAAAAAATAAATTGTGTGTGCCGAAAAATTGCAGAGCATCCACCATGATACTTGACTGATTAATTAGATATAGTTTTTCACATCAGAAGCCTTTAAATTTGATGCTTGAGATATTTCTCGAGGCATTGTGATGTGCATTTCCTTGTCTTACGTTTGCAACATCTGAACATGACGACACATGAGGCATTGGTGTAGTGTGTGTGTGTGTGTGTGTGTGTGTGTGAATGTGTTAGGTAGGGGGTTGCTGGGGACAGAAGAACTGTTCCAGTAATGAGGCCTTTTATAAGCTTTAATTTGTGGACCTCCCCTGGGGCAGTCTCTCTCTCTCTCTCTCTCTCTCTCTCTCTCTCTCTCTCTCTCTCTCTCTCTCTCTCTCTCTCTCAATGATACAGCTTTTTTTCATTTGTCGTTTAAATAGTATTTTACTATTCTGCATTTGCCATTAGGCATGAGTAGTAGCTGTAAGTTACTTTCTTATCAATAAAAAGATTATGTGCTCAGCCCTGCATCAGTGTAGAGGCCCCTTGGTATTGATCACAACATTTTGTGTGTGTTCATAAAATGATGGATTTGTGCTGTACGAATATTCTAAAGTAAATCGTTATTATAACACTGCATTTCGTATATACTGCTATAGGTAGTTTGGTTTGGTTTAGATTGTTTTTTGTTAGGGGGGGGGGGGGCTCTTTTTTTCTTCAGAGGACGTGGAATTTGAAAAGTTGAGAGGTTTTTACCGCCCCATTTGACAGTTTTGGCACCTGATCAAAATGATCCATGCTCGAGGATAACGATGACTGACAGCTCGTCACGGACAGAAGTGGCACCAGGTCACATTTTGTTACCTACACCATGCAGTTCAAAGAACATTTATTTCGCAACCGGATGTGTAACTGGTGTTTGATGCTTGGTAACCAGTCTGATCCTGTTGAAATTGTGGAAATGCGTTTAGCTGTTTGGCTTTTCTTCTGAAGTTGTCCAGAGATAAAACCCAAGCTCTCATTGTTGACTGTGAGATTAGAGAGCTCGGCCTTGGTTTCAAGTCTGAGACAGAAGGCCAGTTACTGGCTGACATTAAAGCGTGGCCCAAAGACTTATTTCTGTCTAAATAAGCAAAAAGAAAATTCTATTCAGAGTTTCACAGTATTGATTCTTTGTAGAACAGTACTGTCAGAGTGAAATATAAAGCAAGAAATGCAGCTCCTACAAGGCAAATCATTAAACCATTTTGGCCTCATTTTATGTTTAAGTTTATGAGATTGAGGACCTGCTGCTACTAAATTCCCACTATTGTCAATACTTAAAAAAATTCTGTAGGGCATGCAAACAAAATACCTTGATTAAAGAATCTCAACAAGCTTACACTCATTACTGTGTGTCTCTCTTCTCTCTCTGTCACTTCTTTGAGGTGTAGCGCTCCTGGGATGATGTGAAAAGATGCTTTATTCTGTTCATCACCTGTTTCCCACTACTCCTGTTTCTCTCCGATCTCCTCACGCTGTCTCTCTGCAATACGTTTACGGGGATAGATCCACAAGGGGGGGAAGAGAGCACAATTTGTAAGTAGAAAATATTGGTTTGCCTCATCGCCTGTGGGTATGTATTGCCCATTCTGGGTTCTTTTTTTGTTCGATTTTCTCTTTTTCCCCCCACATCTTTTCATGTTTGCACGTCACTTGTACATCACACGTTTGAGAAATTCCAGTGCGCTTAGCTCCAGGCACCCTGAGTGCAAAGACTTACATAACTTTCTGATGTGTTTTGCAGAGGCAGGCTGATGGGGCAACATTTTAGAAATGTGCCAAGACCCTCAGTAGGCAACCTTCACCTATTCAGAAAAAAACAGGGGTTAGGAGCTGATAGGTAAAAACTCACAATTTTGATTATATAGCCTATAATGGTCATGGGTTTATTTAAATAATGAATATTAGTTATCAAATCACACAATTAGCATAAATTACAATAAAAGTTTAGTGCAAGCTGTGTTTTAAAACATTACCTTCTGTCTTTGTCAAAATGTGGCCTGCTCCACTAAATGTCCCATTGGCGCTTTTGAAGCATCCTGCAGTGTGTTAGGATTTAGTTCAGGAGCCCATCTGCCCACTGTGATCTCTTGCTTAAGTGTCTAAATTATGGTCCAACACTCTTGTGTCATGCTTATAATTTAGCCTGTTTGGTTTCAGAGCATGCTAACTTTAGACAGTAAGTCTCTTGTAAACTACCTTTACAACGTTTGGTGTCTAAGATATTTTAATGTTTTGGGGGGGGGGGGGGGGGGGGGGGTCTTAATAAGCGTAATAAGTCTTGTATGCTTGCTGTAATGGTCTGGTCTGCAGCACACATGACAAGATGAAATAGTAACTAAGAATAGATTTTTATTGAATCTATATAATAACACACAGGGAAACAGAGGAGGAATTACAAACCAATAAACATACGAGAACCGACCAGGGACTGAACATAACAGGGAGTTTAAACAAGCAACGCATTCTCATCCTAGGCCGTCATATACTGACGCTTTTGACATTTCGTCTACATCGAACGCACATGGCACCCTTTAGCGTCAATATGACGCGCACAGAGCTTTGTTCGGTTATGGGTAGGTTTAGGTCTGGGGTAGGTTTAGGGTTAAACCGCTAGGAGGCGCCTTCTGGCCCATGTCTATCTGCGTCTCATATTGACGCTAAAGGGTGCCATGTGCGTTCGATGTAGACGAAATGTCAAAAGCGTCAGTATATGTCGCCTTGGGATGAGAACGAGCTGAAATAAGATGAACATAATGACTGACAGGTGAAAATTATACGTAACCGAAACAAACAAGGAGATAATCAGTGACCAAAACTAAACAGAGCAGAGAAACAGGAACTAAGGGAAACTAAGCAGAATATAAAAGTCCTTAATCGTGACACTTACCAAACATATTGTAAAAATTGAAATAGCATTACTATTTATTAAAAACTGCTTTCTGGTTTAATTAAAATATCATGTGATGGCAAAGCTGCATTATTATCAGTTATCAGTGTCACATGTTCCTGCAGAAATCATTCTAATATGCTGATTTGGTGGTCAAGAAACATTTCTCATTATTAATGTTGAAAACAGTAGAGCTGCTTAAGATTTTTGTGGAAAACATAATACTTTTTTTCGGGATTCTGAAAGGAACAGAGTTTATTTGAAATAGAAATCTTTTGTAACTTTGTACTTGTATTTATAATGTATTCTTGCCAAATAAAAGCATTAATTTCTTTTAAAAAATCTTACTGTCCCGAAACTTTTGAACAGTAGGTATACTGATCCATAGCCATATAGTCAGAGAACAAAGCCTTTGTTTTACCAGTCCCATAAATTTACAGTTTCACCTGTAAATAAACGCGTGCCCCAGCCATTTTGCTGTACCCTTTCTCCAAAATCCCACTTTTCCCCTCCATCAATCAAAACAGAGGCAGCCTGCAGACTGGGAACGAGGGCGAACAATATGTTTTGACCTTAAGTACAGCCCCCCAGTTTGTCTTTTGCCACTCGCCCCGCCCACCTGCCTCTCTCACTCTCTCTCTCTCTCTTTCTCTCTCTCTTGCCAGAGCCGCCTCAGAATCAATAGCAGAGTGACACAATACAAACGAGCAATGACCGCGCATGCATCACACACACACACATGTGGAGCAGGAAGGATTTTAGGTTAGGGATGCTATGCCTCCTTGAAACGGAGCGTGTCACACAATACAGCTATAAGACTGCCGGCATTAGCACCAATGAGGCAGCTAAGCTTTAATTATTTTCGCCCCGTGTGGCTCTCCATGCTCAGCGGTCAGCTCTGAGCCTCTGACTATTGTTTACTCAAAAGCGCTTATTAGCCCGGCCTTGGGGGAGCTTGCATACTTCCCCCACTCCCACCGCACTCCATCTACTGTGGCAAAATTGCGTTAATTTACCCAGCGAGAATATTAACTATATTATATCAAATAAATGCCACCGACAATTCGCTAGCCAGAGCTGTGACTTCGTTTTAATTGATTTCCTTTCATTCTTTCTGCCCACGTTGATTTGGTTTCCTCTGATAGAATGTTTATTAAAAGCATTACATAAAGAAATATATAACTGTATTATTGCTCGTCAGTGGCAAACACTCATTGTTATTAGATCTTGATTTATAGGTTTGAATGATCCCTCTAAAAACCCTGCACCATAATCATGAAATTGTTTTAGCAGGTCAGTTTGAATAATTTCCAAAATGTATTTCTTTATGTTAATATAAAAAATAAAAAATAAAAATATTGCAGAGAAGGAAACTAAAAAATAAAAATAAAAATGGTAGCCTAATATATGAAAGAGCACTGAACAGAAACTGACCAAAAGAGCAGGCTTAATTTTAAAGGGTTTAAAAAAAAGATATATATATATATATATAGATAGATAGATAGATAGATAGATAGATAGATAGATAGATAGATAGATAGATAGATAGATAGATAGATAGATAGATAGATAGATAGATAGATAGATAGATTTCGTACATTCGTACAGAATTCGTACAAATGACCTACCCCTGACCCCGCCCCTTATCACTGGGGTTTAGAGAAAGCGTACAGAAGAATTTGTACGAATTAGCCACCTCGTACTCACTCGCCTCTATCACAATCTATAGACCATATAGCACGTCATATACATTACATCCTCAGACTCACTCAAACACATGCTCCCAACCTCCACTCATGTGTCCCCTTATGGCCTTAGGGGAAAAAAAAGAAGAGGGGTGGGGTGGGGTGGGGGGGGACTTTAGTGTAATCACTCATTCGGGGGTCTAGTGCAGTAGAATACAGTGGATTGGCTGCACTGAGGCACTCTCCTCTCCCAGCCTCCCTCTCTCTTTCCCCACTGGTGGGACGCCTCCCAACATTCCCCATCAAAGTCATCCTTTACTCCAGCTGCCAGAGGATGACAGGGGGACAAGCTCTTTGTTTCTCTCTTCTGGGCCAGGCATAGTTGCCTGTAGAGAGGGCAAATGGGGATCATCATGAGCTGCACAAAACATTTTATTTGATTCAGGCAAAATGAATGTACTTTATGTGAAGGGTTTATGTGCACTCAGTAACATGTGATATTCCATTCATCTCCAAGTTATGGTTTAATATAGTCATTTTCAGTCCTGGACATTTTGTGTGGACATTCAGCTGATGATCTGTGCATTAAGAAGTGAAACATACAAAATGTGATATGCTGGAGAACCCCAGAACCAGGATTGAAAACCACTAGTTTAATATATTGTGGTTTAATAATAATTTCTTCCAGAAAAGTGCAGATGTAGAGAAAATTAGCACATTTGTATCTACTCAACATTGTGAAATAATATATTATTCTATCATCTATCATCGGCTGTAGAGATACACAGAGATATTTGGTAACTTTGATTTCAGTGGACTGCTGTAGACTTTATCCATTTCAACTTTAAGAAGTGCCATTAAAAGTTTGACCTAAATCAGCCATGAATCACAAAAAGAATATTGTTCAGTCGCATATGAGAGGCCAGGTATACAGATCCTGTCTTTAAGTGTAGAAGTCATATTTAAGTTAACTTTTTTTCATGATCAATACATAATTTGACCTAAATTTAAAAACATTTAAAAGAAATGTTCATACCTGGCAAACTTTTATTTTAATAAAATGTAATTAAAATCCTAGTACTAAATATGGATGGCATCATATTCACTAATTAAGTCACAGCTTAATGTCGCAAAAGAGGAAGCCAATGCAGGGAAGTGAGCAGTTGCGGGGCCCATCTCTTGCCATTAGGTTTAGCTGTTCTCTGAGAGCTGTCAACAGAAGGAGCATTGAGCTGCCAAGCCTCTCTCTGACTGCTCACTCGCCTGCAGCACGCCCCAAGCTCCTCTTTGACTCAAAGTGCTCATTTCTTTTCTGTTCCCTTCATTCTTGTGTTCCACTAACACAGAGTGGGGCTGCCTCTCATTCTGTGTCACCGAGCGTGTGACACTGCGGGTGTGTGTGTGTGTGTGTGTTGCATGTGTTTATGGGATTGGCATCAATAAGAAGACAAGTGTGTGATGCATTTGTGTATCATGTGATGTAAATCACTGAACACTTTTCACGTTTCCTGTGGGGGTTTCAAGAAATGTGAGCATTCTCTGCATGAACAGGACCATGTACTGCATGTTAAGTGCTCAGGGTTCAAAAAGTACAACAAAAGGACACCCACAATAAGAGTTCTCTGCATTAATCAGACTGTGGGGAGTACTTTATTGCAGATTATGAAGGTTAATGTGTGACTTTTTAAAAATAATTTAAACGTATTACACCTTTTGTATTAAAGGGATAGTTCGGCCAAAAATGACATTTAACCCATGATTTACTCACCCTCAAGCTGTTCGAGATGCATATGTCAATCTTTTTTCAGACGAACACATTTTCAGTTATTTTAGAAAATGTCTTAGATCTCCGGTAGCGGTCGACGCGCGTTCACGGAGATGGATGCTGGCGTATGACGTAGGACGTAGTGTAGGAAGCGTCGTGACGTAGAACGAACGTGGAGTTTTGTTTTGCTCTGCTCTCTGGCTGCGCTATCACGTTCGTTCTACGTCACGACGCTTCCAACGCTACGTCCTACGTCATACGCCAGCATCCATCTCCGTGAACGCGCGTCGACCGCTACCGGAAGCCAGTTATTTTCATTTATAAAGTTTTAAATATGTATATTTTTACGACAAAACCGCACGGATTACCCTCAGAAGGCCTTCGTTTATCCCCCTGGAGCCGGATGGATTACTTTTGTGAAGGATGCATGCACATTTTGGGACTTGGAGGAGGTGGACCCCATAGCTTCACACTATAACCACTGAAAGATCTAAGACATTTTCTAAAATTACTGAAAATGTGTTCGTCTGAAAAAAGATTGACATATGCATCTCGAACGGCTTGAGAGTGAGTAAATCATGGGTTAAATATCATTTTTGGCCGAACTATCCCTTTAAGATCCTTTTTCAATTATAATGTAAATTAATTTTGATATTTTTGTCCTGATTGAAGCGATAACTCTATGGACATTTAAAGTCTCATTAAATGATGAAAATCTCTATAAAAAAAAAAAGTTATTTTTGGACGCTTTACCTTTTTGACTCAAATGCCCCCTGTCCAAAACAATATTCAACGGCCCCTATATATAATATAATAGAAGCAGAACTTTACTGCAGAGTTTTTCATTGTGACTTTACATATTTAAACAATTCCTTACTTTTAGTGGAAAAGATTTTGTTTCAAACATGACAATTATTGAGATAATTATATTTTAAGAGTTTAATTGGTAACACTTTATAATAACTGCACACTATTAATCATTAATTAAGCATTAGTAAACAGTTAATTCATCATTTATAAAGCATTAATAAACATTAATAAGCAGTATATAAATACAGCTAGAAATGCTTTATTCTTGATTTAAAAGCGTATCTATAATGTGTTTAATAATTGTATTGTCATACTTTATTAATGATCAATTTATCATTTCTAAATGAAGTATAGCATTATTTACAAAGCAGTTATTTAGGAGTTGCCAGCTGATTCATAAGATCACTTAGAAATTGTAAGTAAATGTAGTAAATTCAGGTAGTTTTAAAGCATTTAGTAGTGGTCAGTTAACTATTTTTGTGAGCTCATCTAAAGTGAGGACTATTTATGCCTTGTAAAGCATGTATAAAGGATATTTAAAGATTCAGTTATCTTCTAAACAGAAAAAGGAAACAAACACAACACAGTGATACAGAACATATAAATATTAACAGCCTTTAAATCTCCCTTGTAAATGCTTTACAAGGCATAACTAGTCCTCACTTTAGATTAGCTCACAAAAATAGTTAACTAACAACTACTAAATGTTTTATAACTACCTGAATTAACCCTGAATTACAGTAGAAATACATGTTACTAAAGCATTTATTAACACACTAAGTAACTATTACTATATGTCTGAATAATAAGATATATGAATGTACATTTAAATAGTTTATTAATCATTTACTTACAATTTCTAAGTGATCTTATGAACCACTGACAACTCTTAAATAGCTGGTGTGTAAATAATGCAATACTTCATTTAGAAATGATAAATTGATCATTAATAAAGTATGAAAATACAATTATTAAACACATTATAGATATGCTTTTAAATCAAGTATAAAGCATTTATAGCTGTATTTATAAATTGCTTATTAATGTCTATTAATGCTTTATAAATGATGAATTAACTGTTTTCTAATGCTTAACTAATGATTAATAGTGTGTAGTTATTATAAAGTGTTACCATTTAATTTAGCAACAAAAAAAGGGGAAAAAAAGAAGCAGAACCATAAGTATATACCTATAATATACTGTAGTGTATATTTAAGCAATATCACACGAGTAGGAGTGCGATGTGGCTCTATAAGCACGGCTGTGAGAAGGCTGGATGTAATCGCTGATATATAGCCGAATCGCTGACTGTTGACTCTTACTTTTGACATTCTGTTTTGTTTCCGTTGGTTCCTGTTTCCCTACTCTGTTTAGTTTTGTTTACTTTGGCTGTGTCCAAAATCACCCCCTATACACTCATTCACTATTCCCTACATTACTCCACTAATATAGTCAACTTGAGGGAGTGAATGAAAATGAGTGAGCGAATTCAGACACTGAGCACGACTGAAGATAGTTTGTGCTTTCTGTTTAATAATCATTTGAAACTTAGCAAACTGGCAGCTCCAGTAGTAAGATGAAAAAATGTATCGTGAACTCTTTCATGGAAACTACGTATAAACCTTAATTAAATTTAATAATCAATTAAAAAGGAATTTGTACTTGTATGATACATAGTAGCCACATTGGACCAGCGGTTTGGAAAGTAGATGGATGGATGATTCAGCTGCAGGCGCCATGTTCTGGTCAGACGTGGGAATTCATTTAATTATGTTTCCATTTGTTTCTATGGTTACTTATAATTATCACATGTATCACTTATATATATACTTAATCCCTGTTTAGTTCAGTCCTCTGTCGGTTATCATCTTTATTTAATGTGGTTTCTTATCTCCTGTGTGCTCCTAGCGATCTCCTGCATTCTTGAGTTTTTTTATTAAAGACTATTTACAGAGTATTCCTTCTTCGTGCGTGTTGCTTACCACACTACATGCTACATAATAAAGAACTTCCTCAATGGGAATATTCCCTTCACTTTTGTGAGTTATCTAAAGTTGTCTAATAAAAGTCGTAAGACCATCTATCGGGTGGGCACGCAGAGTGGGCAGTTGGTGGATTTGCCAGAGATGGGGAGGTACACTTGGAGGGAGTACGTCCTTATTTGTGTGAATTCTGCTTATGTGTGTGTGATGGGTTTCTCTGACTCTAAACCAGCGCCTACGTCCGTAATGGACCCAGATATAGAGCCTGCACCCAGTGCTGGAGTCCACTACTGCCATGGAGCTAAAGCCTGCCACCAGGGCTCTCCCGGAGCTTGTGCCCTCTGCCCAGTCCATCCTAGAGCCGAGAGCGGATTACTGCCTGATATGTGGTTGGTGGATCCAGTTACTACCCTAGTCCCCACCCTTAAACCTTCTCCTCCGTTGGTCCCATCCGTATATCTAGACTATCCGGCTCTGTCCAGAGTCCTTCCTCCTCCCTTTTTCCCATCCTCTCCACTGGCCCTGTCCAGTCCCCTGGATCCGCTGTCTCCAAGCTCTGTCCAACTCTTTGACTCTGCCTCGGACCTCCTGATCCCCAGCTCGGCACAATGATGCGGATTCCCCAGCTTCACATCGAGCCTCCAAGCCCATGACTCCACCTCGGTCTGTCACCTCATCGGCTCCACCAGGCTTCTTCTTCCCTCCGGCTCGCCTTCCATCAGCCAGTCCCCAGGCTCTGCCCAGACCATAAGTGAAGGCTACACTTTGGCTCCTCCCTCTGTCGGCTCCACCATGGGGTTTTCCTCTTCCAGCTCCTCCCTGGGTCCTGTCCGTCACCAGCTCTGTGCCAACCTCAAGAACTCACACGTCCCTCCACATTTGGACTGTTTACTGTTCACGGTGTAATGCCAGGTTGATGTATATATGTATATTTATAACTTTTGTTTCTATGGTTACCTATAATACCTATAAATCGTTGCAAAAACACAGGAACGAGTTGTTTTCAACCAGATCTCTGCCTTTCTCACACAGAACAACCTCCTGGACAACAACCAATCTGGTTTCAAAAGCGATCACTCAACTGAGACTGCCCTGCTCTAGGTTATTGAAGCTCTGAAACTGGCAAGAGCAGCTTCCAAATCCTCAGTTCTCACCCTGCTGGATCTGTCTGCTGCATTTGACACAGTTAACAACCAGATCCTCCTGTCAATCCTAAAGGCGAAGGGCATCTTGGGAACCACACTCCAATGGTTCAAGTCTTACCTCTCAGGTAGGTGGAAGGGTGAGGTGTCTAAGTCACAACAGAGCTGCTTGTGGTCCCGGCCAACCCATCACTACACCACAACTTCACCATTCAGCTAGGTTTGTCATCTATAACTCCATCAAGGTCAGTCAGGAACTTTGGAGTTGTGATTGATGTTCAACTGAACTTCACAGACCACATTGAACTGCCCAGTCCTGCAGATTTGCCTTGTACTACATTAGGAGGATCAGACCCTTCCTATCAGAGCATGCTACACAACTCCTTGACCAAGCGCTTGTTCTATCCAGACTGGACTATTGTAATGCTCTCTTGACAGGTCTTCCAGCTTGCACTGTCAAACCTCTGCAACTGATCCAGAATGCTGCAGCTAGAGTGGTCTTTAACAAACCGAAGAGAGCGCACGTCACACCTCTCTTCACAAAATTGCACTGGTTGCCAATTGCTGCTCGCATCAAATTCAAGGCACTGATGTTTGCTTACAGAACAACCACTGGCTCTGCTCACTTTTACCTGAACTCATTACTCCAGACTTACGTGCCCTCCAGAAGCTTGCGTTCTGCAAGTGAACTTGTTCTTCACTGTTCCCTGCAGGTGGAATGATCTTTCTAATTCAACCAAGGCTGCTGAGTCGTAGCCATTATCAAGAAACGGCCGAAGACATATTTTTCGGCAACACATGATCTATTAATACTAACAATATCTTTTTTTGTATTTTCTACTCTATATCTTTTTTATATATATATACATATACTGCGTTAGACTAAACTGGGAAGGGTCACAGCACTTGCATATTGTTGTCCTATTGTTAGTTTAATTGCTTCTATTGCTCTCCTCATAAGTTGCTTTGGATGAATGCGTCTGCTAAATGATTAAATGTAACTGTATATGTAATTATCACCTCATTTAGAAAAAAAAAACGATGTTGTTAAAAAAACAATAGATATTGAGGGGAAACATGATTGAATCAACATCTTGATTACATGTTACATGATAGATAGATAGATAGATAGATAGATAGATAGATAGATAGATAGATAGATAGATAGATAGATAGATAGATAGATAGATAGATAGATAGATAGATAGATAGATAGATAGATAGATAGATTATGAATATACAAAATATATAACATTTGTTAACTTAAAAATGTAAAAAAATAAAAAAAATAATAAGATGATAATGCTTAAGTTAAAATGCAAGGAAAGCCTTTTTCAGTTTCACTTTGAAACCAACATGCAAAGATCACATTACTGTTCACACACCTGTTTTTACAACTCCCTTTTATCATTGTATCCTTAATACATAAAACATTATTATTTGTCACTGAACAAAGTATGTTATTTCAACAATGCTGAGAGGAATTTTGAATATTTTCTATATGATAATAGACCATGTTTAAGCTTGATAATCTGCAATGCCCATAATCTTTGTTTCTATTCTTCATGCTGGCCACTGTCCTCTGAGCCCTGGCATGTCTGGCTGCCTGCCACAGGGTCAGCCCACTCAAGTGGAATTTAAAGGGGACCCTTTGAACTTAATAGGTTTTGACTGGCATGTGTTACATGCTTCAGTGCACCATTGATTGATCGCTTGTTTGCTAAATCACTGCTGGTTTCCTCTGTTTGGCAGACTGGTGACACAAGTGTGGTCACTTCAGCTCTGAGAGAGCATAAGAAAGAAAAAAAATTAGTAGATTGGATATAATTACAAAACAGAGGAAGCACAACAGAGGAAGCACAAATGAGGAAAAAGTGCAAAATCATGACGGTTGGAATGCAAAGAGAGTGAAATCAGATCTAGAATAAAAGACAGAGAGATTAGAAAACATGAGGATGCTTCAGCCCTGTTTATGGACCTTCAATGGAAGAGCTAGCTAGCTATCTAATCAATGCTTTGGAGCATCTACACTTGCTATGCCCCTCCTTTATAGCCTCTCTCTCAGACGGCTTTTTACAGCTATGAGGACGGGAGGGAGGCGCTGAGAGGTCACCTCTAAGGATGAATGCCATACAGTTAACCACAGAGGCTTCACTGTATGACACATTCCTCCTTATCTTCCATTGAGTGTGATATACACCTCTTCAGCAGCAAGCCTTTTATCTGTGTGAGCTGACTGCGAAGCACAAATCAAATATCAGGGTAAAGTCTGTGCTTTTAAAATTATTGATACAGAATAGAAATTTCACATCTATATATATATATATATATAAAAAAAAAAAAATGATATGAAATTATGAAAAAATGAGTTTGTTATTGATTTCATTCACTGACAAATGTACTGAACATTTAGCAAAGCAATTGCTAAGTCTGGGGTGAGTACTTATTAAATTAAATTAAATTGATCTAAAGTGACTGTAAATATATCTATAATAATACAAACGATTTCAATTCCAAATAAAAGCTGTTCTTTTGAGATTTTTATTTATTAATGAATCCTGAATTTTTTTTCCAAAATACCTGTTTTCAAAATGAATAATAAGGATAAATGTTTCTTGAGCAGCAAATCATCATATTAGAATATTTTTTGAAGGATCATGTGAAGTAATGATGCTGACAATTCAGCTTTACCATCACAGGAATAAATTACATTTTAAAACATAAATAGAACACAGTCTTAAAATTGTAGTAATGTTTCACAATATTACTGTTAATATGATATTAATATAATATATTAATAATTATATAATTATAATAATTATAATAATTACTGTATCATAAAAAAAGCCTTCTTTCAAAAACATAAAAAAATCTCACCAACCCTAAACTTTTGAACAATAGTTAAGCATAATGCATACAGTAGTAGTGCATACATTATCATAATGCATAGTGCATAAGTTTCATGTAGTGCCTTTTCCACATCAGCAAACTCCAGTTAGCAAGTTCATTCAAACGTGAGAAAAATAACAGAATATAAATATAATAATAATTAATAAACTAACAAATATAAATCAATGTAAGAAAAATGATTAATTTATCGAATCAAAATTTTGACACTAAAGGTTAGCTTCAAAAGATTACACTCACACCTAAAATGAGGAGAAGAGAATGGTAACTTTGTTAGTTTATCATTCTTGTATACGAATTAAGTCACAGAGCACGTTTAATTTCCTGCATTGCCCCAAATCATTGCTTCTGCTCAAAGCTCTGGGTATTTATTTTTTTTGCCATGGGAAACTATCTAAAGTAAACAGTGTCTAAGTTGATTTGAGAGATTCACTACTCCCTATGAACATTAGTTGAAACATGTTGATCTTGTATTGATTTGTGTTCCCCTGGACAATTGCATAGCCAGTAGTCTAAAACAGAGAAGCTCGACACAGCGGTGAAAGCAACAGCATGGCTACTACTGCTGGGGTTAATTGTCTAATTAAATTGACTAAACAAGCATATGAATTGGGACTCAGCACCCCACCCACGCCTCATTGGCTAAAACACAGAACTGCATTAAACTGGAGATTGGCTACAAGCTTAGCATCAAGTGTGAATCACGTTGTGTCCCGAAGACAATCGACTGCCAAGAATTTGAGAAAATAAGAGAATTTGCACAGGTTTGCAATGTCTGATTTCTGATTCCTTTTATCTTATCCAACTATTTTCCCTCTTTTCTTGTCTTGAGTGCTAGGAAGCTGTAATGAACTCTTGAGCGCTGCTGGATGGTCGATCCATTAGAGACTTTGAGGTTGAGATGAATCACCTTATCCAACCTGCCTGCCCCTACAGAGCAGCCAGGGAGATCCATCATACTCAGCACAGGGGGAGAGTCACGGATCAGAACTGACACTAGAACACCATGATGCTGTACTTTGGAGAACAACACAACACTTCTAAGGATTCCAAACATTTGATGCATTCAAAGCATCTGGTAATACTACGATCTGAAGTTTTATGATAGCAATGCAATGCAAGCTCTAAAGCTCTCTAACCTCTCTCTCTCTCTCTCTCTCTCTCTCTCTCTCTCTCTCTCTCTCTCTCTCTCTCTCTCTCTATATATATATATATATATATATATATATATATATATACATATATACAGTATATGTGTAATGTGTGCTACCGCACTCTAAACATTAACAGTGGTTTAAGCAGTTAGAGTACTTTCATCAAGCAGCCTCTATGCCATTGATGTGTATATCTACAGTTTGTGCTCCAGGTTGCCAAGCAACAATAATGATAGTGACCTTTTGAAATATCACTGGGATATGCTCCCCCTGGTTTGAAGACCATGAGCACCCGGTTCTCAGGTAGATCAACTTATGTATCAGACTTTTTGATTATACAGTACTAAATACAAAATGTTTGGGCGTGTAGCAATAGCCAATCGAATGAACGTACACTAAGCTGTTATTAGAGCACATGTGAGGTGGTTTTAATTATCATTTTCATATATTTATAGTTTAAATGTACACTACACTACTCAAATGTTTGGGGTCAGTACTATTTCTTTTTTAATAGTGTCTCTAAACAATAGCTTTTATTCAAAAGGCATGCCTTAAATTGCGATAATAAATGTACATGTTTTATTTAAAATAAATGCTGATCTTTGAAATATATTTGATTCAATTTCTTTTGTATTCTGATACATTTCCCTTAAAAAAAAAAAAATGCATCATTGTTTCCACAAAAATATTAAGAATCTGTTGTCAACTTTGATAATAATAAGAAATGTTTCTTGAGACACTGAAGACACTGAAAATTCAGCTTTGACATCACAGGAATAAATCAAATATATTTTAAAAAAAACAAAGAATTGAATTTAAATTGTAATAAAAATGTCACAATATTACTGTTTTTACTGCATATTTGATCAAATAAATGCAGCTTCAGTGAGCTTCTTTCAAAAACATTAAAATATCTTACCATCTGCAAACTTTTGAACGGTAGTGTACACTTGCACCTATCTATTCTCTGATATATTAAAATAAAAAAGAATAGTGCATCAAAATCTACGTGAAATAATCCCATGATGTGTATATTCCCCTGGGTAAAGCATCAAGAGCAGGTTAACCTCCTTTATGTTCAACGACCCATACTGTAATACTGTATGTTTTATTGTTATTCTGCAGCATAGGTATATTTGATAGGGACAACTAAACATTTTCTTGACTGTTTGCATGTTTGTCTCTGGAGGCCAATACACTGGAGTTTTGAATACAAAATAATGTTATTACTGTGTTGTTCTGAGGATGTCTGCTTGCGAAAGAGACAAATATATGAGTAAACACAAGAATGAATTAGATCACACGCATATATTGTTTACTCCTCCCTTCAAATAGGATTGTTACTATGTGCTAAAAGCGGTGACGTCTATGAAGTTATTGATATCAGATAATGTGTCTTTACTATCAGCCGAAAGCAGTTTAGCTCAAAAGCAGTGCCGAGACGATTGTGTTTCTAACCATTTATGCGAATGGCAAACTTGTGTTTCTGTTTTCTGATTTCTTGGAGAAATCCAGTGACATGCAGCCTCTGTTGTATATCTCTATTCATAATTGATGGCCTGAGCCCAGACTAACACTTCAGCCCACTACACATGTAATACAGATTCAATCCATCTCTCGGATCCTACACCATGTCTAAACGGAAACACATCGAAAACAAGATCTGCCTGTCTGTGGACTATAATGTGCTGTAGCGGGTGATATAGGTTTATTACATCCCTATGTAGAATTCAACTCTTTTGTTCCAGTGAGACTAGTACAGTGTTCAGGCTGACAAAGCCCACCTCAAAACCTTTGCTGACATTCAAAATGTCCATCAGAGGCAGCTTGATTTTGAAAGGACAGGGGATGTGGTCCACATGTTTGTAGGTCCCCAGGCTCTGGGAACAGTTCAGCAAGGACAGACCTCTTACCCTCTGTTCCCATAGCAACAAAGGCCTTGTCATCCCTAGCCGAGTGGATGTCACTGTCCTTCTCTAACTCCATAATGGGTTTGACCTCTGATCTCTGTCTTTCACTGCTCAGAGGGGGCGTGACACACTCCTTAAGTGTGAAAACACAAACTTAGCCAGACGCACTGTCCACCAAATATGCCACAACACCTCCTACAGTAAGGGTTAAAGCAGACTCAGCACTGTCAGATAGTGAGCATTATATATCATTGCAGTGCAAGTGAACTTTGATGTATGAACTTATCTTACTTTATTCAAGAACTTCTATTCTGGCATCAGTTATTCATCCTTTTGTTGTTCCAATAAAGCTTTTGTTCATTTTCAAAACACAAATGAAGATATTTTTAATGAAACCCTCCATTGAAAGTTAATGCAACCAAAACTTTGACGCTTCAAAAAGTTCATAAACAAATGGAAGATATAATCCAAGTCTTTTAAAGAGATGCAAACACTTTAACCGATGAACAGTTTTTTATTTAGGCTTTTATTCACACGTATATTCAGGTTTCTGAACCGGAAGATCAAACATGCTTGCTTGACATTCAAGAAAAAATATTTCCAATACCATTAGTAGGATTTCAAAGATGAACAAAAGTCTTATGAGTTTGGAACAATTAACCCTTTAATACTCCAGACAGCTAACAAGGAATGTTTGCAGAACTGTTACGAACAAAACATTCTTGCAGGAACGGAAATAAAATGTTTACATATTCAAAACGTTCTAATTTGTCAGCTGGGTATAATGGTATTTTGTTTAGGAGTAGGCCTACGTACAGTACAATTCTGATCATAAAAGGACCAACTGTAAACCGGTAAGTCAATATGTTGTCATTGATGAAGAGGGTAGTTGGGAATGTCATGGTCACTGAGGAACCTGTTAAGGTCAAGAGTGCTATTAAGATATATTAATGTTTCTATTGGCAGGGAAAGAGCAGATTTCTGAACCGCACAATTGAGCACTAAGGAGCTCAGGGAGATTAGTGCCTGTTGAGGGCACTCGGTCTACTAAGTTATGTAACACAGCTGTCTGCGCTAGCTTTGGATATGCTCATGCCTCCTCAGGTGGGCAGTTTGCCTCTGCTTCTTGTTGTCTTTCAAAATCAGCTGTCCTTTGATTGAGGTCTGTCCATCCAGTGCATTTGTGATGGTGAAGAATGAGAAGTCAGTATGTGTGCTTGCATAGGCTATTGATGAAGATAAAGCGTGTCCCCCTTTGTATATATTGAGAAGGATGGCCTCAGTTGCAGCGGACAGCCTCTCACATCTGTTAGTCTCTGCCTCTCTTATTGTATTTGATATAAGCCTCTCTGATGCTCAGTATAATGAATGTGTGTGAGTCTCACCCAGACATTAGGATTTCACCTTTGAGGCATAGAACTGTGCGTGCATATCGATCTCTTATCGTTTCCTTCAACCCAACAGCTTCTACTTACTGAGAAGTGCTCTCTGAAAACATCCCCAAGTGATCTGTGGAGTGATTTTATGTTTGTATGATATGTGTAAGAAAGAAAGAGAGCAAAAAAAGCAAAGCAAACCCATATACTGTATGCTGCTAGATCAGAATTTCAGAGTGTTTGTTCTCTTTATGTGCACAGAAAAAAAAGAAAAAAAGAACTGAACTTGTGTCAATGGGGATGGATCAACCCTTAAATGGATTAATTATGTATTGCTTTTTTCCCACACATTAGGACTCAAATATTTATTTATTTTTTTTATTGCCAAAGAAAAAAATATAAAGATATTAGCTTTACCTCAACATCAGCTGTTTTGATGGCATACTGCTGCTTTACTTTTAGATAAAGATTGTGATCTAACCCATCGACCAATTTGCAATGACTTTTATTGTATTTTTTATTAGCCTATTTTTATTTTTTTCCCAGTCACTTTTTGTCCCTGCAGCCATCCTGTCCCTCCGTATTCAGAAACCACTTAAGAGTAAAAACCTTTAAAGTTGCTTGAAAAGTTGTAGTTTACAACCATAATGAACAAATATCGTACTAGGGGAAAAACTGGAGAATGTATATGACCAAGTCTTGAGGTATTGTGACGTTTATACTTCATTTGATGATTTCATTCAGCAACAAGTAAAGACTTATAGCCCCATCTAGCGAACTGTTACGGAACAGCACAGGCATTGACTCTGGGACAGAATGTCTGAGAGCGGAACATCGGTAAGTTGTAGAAAGCGCCACATGTGATCAATATAGATTTATTTATTAACGTTTAACTTAAAATAAATAGGCCTAACTCAGTAAACATTTAGGTAGTCCTATAAAAATGGTCTCGCACAGACAGAGATTGTTAGTTTTCATTTACCGTATATAAACTTGTAAATATGGTCATAACTTGATTACGAGGGAATTAAAAAAAAGTGCACTGACGTCACGGTCCCATGTGCGGCAACCTTTCGCGCGAGTCACCTCATCATGCCCTTCTGACCTTTGTTTTACAGTACTGTTGAGTGGCAAAAAAAATAAAATTAAAATAAAAAAAAAGAACAAGAAGAACGCAGGCTATATGCTTACTGGGAAAAGGTAAGAAAACCAAAGACCAACATAAAGTAGGCTATTGACCTGATAGATTTTTCTAATATGTATGACTTACCAAGGCAAACATAAAAGTGATGGCTGCTAATTACCCAAGTAGCCTGTGGTGGAACTGTATGTATGTATGTATGTATAGATATATACTGTAGATATATATAATAATAATAATAATAATAATAATAATAATATCAACAAATATAGATAGATAGATAGATAGATAGATAGATAGATAGATAGATAGATAGATAGATAGATAGATAGATAGATAGATAGATAGATAGATAGATAGATAGATAGATTCAGTGAGGTTAAATTAGGGGGAATGCCAGATTGTAGGGAGAAAAGCAGTGAAAGAAGGGAAAATGGCAACCATGTATAAATGAGAGAAAAGGTGGCGCACTTTTTAGAAATTAGCCGTCAGCAGGCACAAAGCATGCACCTTTCATATTTTAATCAGTGTCTTTCATTCTACCTGCTGGAAAACAATCTGTGATCAGGGGGAAAGTAACCAAAAGAGAAAAGAGGGACTCTAATACTATATGACAAAAGTGCTACTTTGATACGTGCGGCTTCTCCTCTCGTTAAGGCGTTAAATGTAACTGATAAGATAGAATAAGAAAATAGATGCGGAGAGGGCTGTCGTCTTTTAAGTGCTGAGAGAGGTGTCAGGTTGAAACACAAGCCACTTGCCTTATTCTGTCTTTTCCATTATTTCCTTTTCCATAATATATATATTGAAAACCATATGTGGTGATAGTCTCAATGTATTACAGTTCACGCACACATAACAAAATAATTGTCTCTTTTTCTTTTAAAAAGTGTTATACATTTGGGATCATCATAAGTGGCCAAAAAAACTATTTTGACTATTTTTGAATTGCTAATGGTAAATTACGAACAGAATGGCACTATGTTTTATTATGATGGAGATAAGACATTGTCAGTTTGAAAAGCTGAGATCAATTTAATTTAACTGAAATCATTCTTTAGAATGTGAATTGAATCATTTGGAATAAAAGATAGACAATAACATTTTAAAATAACTATTTTATACACTTATATACTACAGTATATAAATGTACATGCAATATATACAATATACATATAGACACACATAATTCCTATCGTTTTAATGAACTTCATTTGACTATTTAAAAAGTGCTCTGAACTTCACGATAAAACCCCATGCCACTTTTTTCCAACAGTGGCTATGTTCTTCAACTCTCACGTCTCTCTGTCTTCATTTTAAAATAAAATCAGTTGCAGCTTTCACTCAGCGCAAGTTTATTTTTATATCCATAGAAGCATTTTAAAACCATCCATCCATGTCAGAGCAGCATAATGTATATGTGTACTATTGAGTGAAGGAGAGAGAGAGACGGAAAGACACTGAGAGGGTGCGAGTATGTTCACTTTGGATTCTGAGGTGCAAATGTATCAAAAAAGGGAGACTAGAGGAATCAGCAGTCTGTAGCAAAGATTGTTGTGGCAGCCTCAGAAAATGAGATCACTTGAGTGCTTTCTCAAACATTTCTACCCGCCACCATCACTGTGTCATCTGCCTCCATCTGCGCCTCATGACCTACATAGAGACACTTCTGGTTGATGCTTACATTTGAGGCACTGTCCTGTGCGCTACACCTACTGTAATCATGAGCTAAGTGACAGCACATATGAGTCTAAGAGACTTATGGACTGAGATAAGGATTCTGCTAACTGCAGGTTTCTTTCATTTGAATTAAGCTTTTACAGAGGAGGAAACATCAGACAATATTTACATGTATAGAGTTGCCCAAAAAACACTCAAATCTGCATAATATAATATCATATCATATCGTATAGTTAACAAACATATTCTGACAACAACAATCTTTCATGGCCTTATTCATCTACAACACTCACACAAACCATATGATAACAAACCAATTAAGACTAAAGGTAAAATAAAACTTCAACAAGATTGTGTTACCACTTTGATGCAAGCTAATCAGGAAAATGAAATGCATATGATTTGATTAACACATCATATTTTTAAGTCTGATGCCTTGAGCTATGCAACAAAACCTGTGTATTATACTTGAACATCCATTTTCATACACCGTAATCATTTTCATCTTGATAATGCATGGCGAAATAAAAAGAGAGAAACACATTTTGCAACACAAAGGATTTGAATAAAATTAAGCCTTTTTTTTTCTTCTTTTTTTTTAAATGAACAAGCTACATTCAAAAGTTGTATCATTTTATTCTGCAAGGATGCATTGTTCAAAAAATAAATAAATGCGGTTCATTTGAACTTTCTATTCATCAAAAAAATCCTGAACTGTTTTTAACATTAGTAACAACATGTTCCTTGAACACCAAGTCAGCATATTAAAATGATTTCTGAAGGATCGTGTTACACTGAAGACTGGAGTAATGATGCTGAAAATTCAGCTTCTCCGCAACAGGAATAAATTACATTTTAAAATATATTAAAATAGAAAAAAGTTATTTCAAATTGTCACAATATTACTGATCAAATAAATGCAGCCTTGGTAAGCATAAGAGTATCTTTCGAAAACTGTTTTGAGACATATAAAACAATCCTACTTTTAAATCTTCATCAACATCTGAGTTATTCATTAGAGTGGTGAGCAAAGAGCTCTTGTTTTATACTCCGTTTACTTTTTCTATTTTGCCCACGACCTAATGAAGCAGCACAGAGTAAGCTGTGTATATTCAATACAAGAAATGGCGTATAAATGAATATTAAAGCAATATTCACCGCTGGAGGAACATTTTTTCCTCCTTTGATTTTATTATCCTTGTCTACCTTTAGCTGCTTCTCCCAAGGCCAAAAGTACTGCTTTTACATATATTACCTTTTGATTAATGGAGCTGTATTCATTATTCTGCCCTTGCGCTAATTAGGACAACTCACCCATAATGATATACAGTAGGAATAATACTTGCCCACTGGGTATGAGAGTGTATCAACTTCCTGGTGCACGCTTGATACCTGCTTCTATACACCTATTCTTCAGTTAAGGTCAGAGGATGGAGAATTAGATAGACATAGGGTCATACCAAAGACAAAAACTTAATATCAAAAGTGAAAAGAGATCCTTTCAATTTCTTGATATTTTAAAAGTTTAGGGTTTACACATTTATGTTGCTTCTAATTTTTCAGGGTCATCATCCCTAATTTGTTTCCAAACCTGTTTGACTTTCCTTCTTTTGTAGAACATAAAAGAAGATTTGGGGGAAATGTCTCACCCTTAACGACATAAGGGTGAGTAAATGCTAACAATTTTTATTTTTGCTTTAAATATCCCTTTAATATTCTAATTTGAAGTTCAGAATATGACCATGAAAACTTTAGGTCACTCTTACTTTATGGCCTTATAGTGGAACCCAGGATGTTAAAAAGAAATTCAGAAGAGAATGAGATGGGAAAATAGTGCAGAGGGTAAAGGAAAGCATGTACGTGACCATTTGGACTAGTTGTATTTTTTCCAACCTAATATATGTAGACTCACATTTTCTCCACTTTACACAGAAACCAGAAATTACCCACAAAGGGTCAACGTGGAGTTCATTATGTTCAAGAAGAAACGGCTGATCAAACCTACCTGCTGCCATTTCCTAATCATTCTGGTAAGGATGGATAAGATTGATCTTCGATCTAATTAACTTTTCATCATCAGGGTAATTAAGTAAACTCTCTCATTTGAAGTCCTGATATTTGATGGATTTCAATCTGTGATTCTGTCACATTTTTTTGTAAGTACCGAATTCCACTCAGGGGCAGCATCACATGCACATTTCCCCCTAAATTCCACCATATCTCTCCTTTACTTCTGTACTTGTGCTTTCAAGAGTTGAGTTCAAGGTGAAACTAAGAGAATTCAGGCGGGAGCTGGGGACTAAGCATACGATTACACAATTATGAGCCAAGTGGTTTTCTTGCCAAACACATCCCAAAAGATCTCAATGCGAGAGAAATCCTTGCTTTTGAACTATTCTCTTGCCTCTAAAGATAACATAACCTTAGCTGGAGACTTCTGTCATGGGAAAGGATGGCATGAACTTTTTTCTTTTCTTTCTTTTTGTCAGAATCTCAAGCTTCACTTTTCTTTTTGGCTGTGGTGTCTGCTTAACATTAGGCTTTGGCAACATGACAGAGAGAAGAAACAGCGAGTGCCACCGCTGACATATTCCCCATCCCTTTTTTCGCTTGTCAGACTCTCTTTTCTGGACACCTGATTGATTGTGACAGCCGTATATTGGGGATATTTCATATGAAAGAGAATTTGCCAATGAAATGTTAATGAGTTCGATTTTTTTTTTTTTTTTTTTTATGAGCTGCTTTTTTATTACAGGCCAGCAGTTTTGAACATTTTTCAAAGTAACACACCCAAATTCCACTGTTTGCTATGAATTAATAATAGCCGCCATGTCACTGAAGTCTCACACATTCTTTAATCAGTGTGCATGAAACAGAAGCTTCTTGAAAGGTATTCTTTTTTCTCTCAGCATCGGAACAATTAGAAACTCAGCAAATATCAAATGTGCCCTCATAAATCGATGTGTGGCCCCCTGGTCTGCTGGCTTCTCTGTGGTCCTGCATTTATGACTTAATATTAGTTTTATGAGTTTCAAAATGACACAAAGCTAAATACTTTTTTTTTTTAAATAAAGAATACAAATCTCATCATTTAATTTACAAGAAAAATTAAGATTGACAAAGCTTCAGATACTCTTTGCAATTGACAGCGAGTAGCATTTATTTCAGCAATTTATTAAAATTGATGTGAATCACACTGTGGGTCCTCTCTGAAATTAGGCTGGCGATGCGCTCTAAAGTCATCTTGTAAAGCTTTAGAAATCATTACAAAACTTTCAAACCAAGTCTGTGCAACTCATGTTTTACATAACACTTAATGAGTGTGACCGCAGAGCGCAAATCACATTTTAACTTTTGGTTTTAAAGGAAGAGTTCTCCCAAAATTCCACAAAAGAATGAAAGTGAACGAAAATGAAGGTTCGGTTTTGGGGAAACTATCCCTTTGAATCCATTTTTTAACACATGCTGTACTAGATAATAAAACATTTCAACCTAATCCATAATCAAAACCTATAATAATTTGTTCACTGAGCAAAAAGCACTGAACACCTAACTCACAAAAGACAGATGAATGAGATAATGTAAAAACAGTTACTAGAAAGGTAAAGGTATGGAGCTAAAGAGGCTCTTAAAGTTACTTTTTTAATTTATTGGTTTAAACCACATTTCGACATTTGAACGCTCTTTTGCACTGATTTGTGAGAAGAAGGGAAAAAAAAAACATCTCCTTTTCTATCCACTTCGAAGCACATAAAGTGTAGTAGTTAAAGTGTAAAGCCAGTTCTCCTTTAAAAAGTTGGTGCACATTAACCTTAGGGAAGTCAGGAGACAACAGCCTGGAGGACTCACAGGTGAGGGCTGATCTAATTAGTCCCCATCAAGTATGTAATTCTTTTTCTGTTGGAATAACGCCGCAAGGGTGGTTGAGTGGCCGAAAGCTAAGCTACCTGAAAAATAATGTATGAAAATAGACACCATAACCCGAAGCTACGGCACATTTATATGCCTGACAAGCGCCTGACATCGATGTTGAGTTGAATTCTAATTGAATTTTGCGAGACGTATGTGTAATGTTACCATTAATATGAATGCTGCCGCCCTAAATATTTTACCGACCCTCATAGATATTGTGGGCCCCTCATCTCTCTTTCTCAAAAAGAGCTAATTAATGTACTTTTTTGATAATTGAATACTTTTTTAAACATAAAAAGTCATTTTGAAAGGGCACAATGGCTTTGTGAGATTGTAGCTAGATCACATCCTTGGTGAATTTGTCTTGTGCGTGTGTCCCTTAGTTGAGGAAATCAATTAATTAACACAATTAAATTGTTTCTGGATGTACTTCAGTAAGCAAGTCACTTTAATTTGGGATCAGATGTAATCTTCTTGTTTCGAATCATGCCATTCGTCACAGCCTGCCTCCTTTCTTAAAAGCTTGCGAGTGCCACGTTTTTCTGTGGGTGAACAGAAATGCAGAGATATGGGGCGTCTGAATAATTTAGGCTCCCACAACACATGCACTTTTGCTTTTCAAGCATGAGTTATAATTTCATTAGAAACTTTGGGCTGCGTCGCTGACTAGTTAAATATTAAACTCTTCCGCTGATCACTTTCGATTAGCCATCCCTGTGAAATTCCCTGAAATGTCAGAGCTGGTGTTTTTTTCCCTTCCTCCTCCCTGTCCTACAACAAGTTCTCCTCCTCCCCTAACCCTCTTTCAAAAAATGTTTGTCGACGCAAAGGGGTACTCTGGTAATTGCATGAATTCATTTAGAATCAACAGAGGGGCTGAGACATCTGGGAGGTTTAATGGGGCCACCGCTGCAGTGTGACAGCGCAAGGATAAGGAGGCTTGACTGGGCTGATTGCGAGATGATTGAAGGAATGTTTTAGCTCATTAAGAGCCGCTCGGCACAGAGGTTAGATCCTCATGGATGGAAAGAGCATGGAATGGAGAGAATGTAAGTGGGACTGATGGAGCTCAGGGCCTGAGGGAGCTCCTGCAGTCAGTGTATCCTGTATCGCCCTCCGCAGACACTTTGCTTTGGTCAGGCTATGAGTGGTGAATGCAACCTGTTGTCATGCTGTGTGTCTCAGTCTTGGCTCTTAATTTGGATCTGTACTTAAGTAAAAATGCACATTTGTAGTCCATTAATATTTCTCTACAGCTCTAGCTGTGGTGGTGGTGGTGTGTGAATAATCTACTCTTCTTAAAGCTGATAGGTTGCTCAGTTCTTGCTAGCCAACCCTGCTGACATCCACATTCCATCAAGATGGCAAAGATGTACTAGAGATCTCTTGCTGAGGGCGACTGAGCTAATTATAAACCAGCATCTACTTTAATCTTGCCATGACGTATATTTATTCCTGTGGTAAAGCAGTCTTTTAACTTTAGTGCATCGCTAGGAGCCTACTTGGGAAAAGGAGGTACACTCACAACTAAAAAGTAAAAAGAAAGCAAACAAATTTCAAAAGGTTTCATGCAAAATTCATAATGACATTGAAGACACCATGAAATCACTTAATGAGTGCCTGTGGTGACATATTTCCTATTGAAACAGTACGATTGAGTGGAACATATCAAAGGGCTAGTCCCTTTGTTTTACAATAGCAGATAGGCTTCAGTTTACATCACTGCCATGAACCATACTTTTCTACTTGCTAGTTGCTAGTTGTCTCATTGTAGAACACTTGTTCTCAAAGTTTTGGACTCCAAGGATTTTCACTGTACAAGATAATATTTGAAGGACCCCAATGGAAGCTATGATATTTATGGTAATTATGGTATTTCAGATGAAATAATTACAAAGCGGTTCCCTTTCGAGGGAACATCGACACCGTGCCATGGTGTTGACGCTATGGGAACACCTTGAGCATGAGCCGGTGTCTGAGTCACGTGTAGAACACGCCAAGCCATTGGCCAAGGATAAAGTCTGGTGACGCAACATTGTGTGTGATGATGATCAAGTCTACAAATAACACCTGTGCAAGATCCTCATCAGCTTCTTGTCTTCAGAAGCTGCTTTGTCTGTCACTGTATGTGCAAAAATGTCTATCTCTGTATCTATTCCCGGGGATGATGAGCACAAGTTTTGTGTTCTTTGTTTGGGAGCGAACTCGATAAGCTCTTGAGGGAGCTGATTGTCCTCACTTCAAGCATTTCACAGTGAGGAAGCTCCGTTCCCACCTCGCTTTCTTTGATAATGAAAGAAACTTTGTCTCTGCACCACGTGGTTCTGGTCCCGCATCTGCTGAGGCAGTGAGATCATGGGGCTCATAATTTCTTCTCCTCTTGACGTGGAACACTTTCAGGGGGGTCTAGCTTTGAGAAGCCTAATGTTGAGGGAGGTTACGATTGGAGTGCAGCTGGCAGGCAGTCCTCATCGTGAGGAGCTGTTCGAAGTTATTACTCAAACAGTGGTGAAGAAACAGTCGAAGGCATTCCAGCAGTTAATCCCTTACCGGGTCCACCAAGATGGCCCTTCTAACTCCTATCCTGTGCCCAGCTCCAGGAGGGAGGAATATTGCTGCTCGTGCAGCTAAGACGAATGCCAGGTGCCCCCTAGGGGGAGAGAAGGGTGTTACTTGTCATCAGGCCTCCTCTCTCTCTCTCCCATTCTCTTCAAGGAATCGACCCGCTACCCATACCACCTCTGGTGCTTCGGGCAGCGGCAGTTCCTAGCGAGGTTTCCGCCCTGTCTCCACTCATTTATAATGTTGGTTCCCCCTCCCCTATAAATAAAAAAGTCTAAAACTAGTTCCTCTTTCGGAGAGTTTGGCAGCATGGCAACTTCTGCCTAACATGGTTCCCAGGGTTCTTCGACCAATAAAGAATGGTAACAGAATTCAATATAAAAGCAGACTTACGGATTCAAGATGTTGACACTAATGCTTCTCATGTCTCAAATTCAATGCGGTTTGCCACGATAGACTTGAGGGATGCATACTTTCACAGAGAGATTCTGCCTATAACACAGGAAGTTCCTGAGGTTCGTTTTGGGGGGTGCCATAATATTTCCATGAGATTTCCCTCTGGCAATGCCAGGTACTACTGGGTCTTCTGGCTGCAGCCACCAACATAATACAGTTAGGCTTGCTCCACATGTGGCCCATCCAGTGGTAGCTCAAAAACAAAGGGTTTCATCCCCTGCTAAATCCGATGTTTATGGTAAGGGTCACATGCCAAGTGCTTTGTGCCCTTTCTACATGGAGGAGTCCCCGGTTTCTAACATGGGATCCCTCTCTAGGGGTGTGTTACTGTTGCAAGATCATGACTGAAGCCTCACTCACAGGATGGGATGCTGTCATGGTTGGACTACATACAGACGGACTACACATCGGTGGTCACCTACATAAATCACCAGGGCGGGCTGCGTTCACGCCCTCTGTTCAGGCTGGCATAGCAAATCCTGCTCTGGGTGGATGGCAAAATGCTCTCCCTGATGCTCTCCACCTCAATATGGGAGCAGACAGCCTATCGATGCAGGGGCTGAGGCCCGGGGAGTCCATATGGCAGATGTTCGGCCAGGCGGAAATGGACTTGTTTGCCTCCATGGAGTCAACCCACTGTCTCCTCTGGTTCTCTCTCAATCCTCCTGCTCTTCTGGGGCTGGATGCCATGGTACAGACGTGGCCAAGGCTGCATCTGTACGCCTTTCCCCTGATCGCTCCACTCCTAGGAGCTCTGGCGAGGGTAATATTAGTAGCCCCGTTCTGGCCAGCCCGGGTATGGTTTGCAGATTTTGTATCTTTCCTGAAAGGCTCTCCTTGGGAGATTCCGACCAGGAGGGGCCGTCTATCACAGGTTCGAGGGACAGTCTTTGACCCCCGGCCAGAGATCTGGAAACTGTGGGTTTGGCCCCTTAGTGGTACCAGCTCATATATTCTGGTCTCTCAACTGAGGTTATAGATACAATTCTCAACGTTAGGGCTCTCTGAGCAAGAAGGCTATATGCTCTTAAATGGCATCTTTTCTCATCGTGGTGTGAGCAACGCTGTCTTAACCCAGTTGGCTGCCTGGTTGGTTCAGTACTGGAGTTTCTTCAAGTGCGTCTTTCAGCTGGACTGATCCCCACGACCCTCAAGGTGTATGTGGCCACTATTTTGGCTTGCCACAACCAGATTGGAGGGGCTTCGGTGGGGAAACATAGAACTCTATCTATGAGTCCCTTCATGGGATCTTTCAATCCATTTAAACCCATAGAGTCAGCCTCAGAGAACCTTCTGTCTCTCAATGTGGCTTTGCTTGTAGCTATTGCCTTTCTAAAAAGTGTAGGGGACTTCCAGGCCCTGTCAGTCACCGCTTGCCTGGATTTCACTCCTGGACTGGTCAAGGTGATATTGCCATCTAGGCCAGATTGCGTCCCGAAGGTGCCTTTATCCTGTTGTTCTTAAAACCTCCTCCCCTCCACCATTTGAAACTCAGGAGCAGGAGAGGCTTAAAAAGTTATGTCCAGTCCAGGCTCTCAGGATTTATGTCCACCGCTCAGGTCAGAGATGTAAATCTGATCAACTCTTTGTCAACCGAGGTTCCACTGCTTCCAAGCAGACTATATCTCAAAGAGTTTCGGATGCGGTTTCCTTTGCCTATGAGCTGCGCAGTGTCACTTTGCCTCTAGGTGTCAGGGGCTATTCTAGCCAATGTGTGGCTGCTTCAAAGGCTCTTTGCGAGACGTTTGTGCTGTGGCTGGCTGGTCCTTACCGCACACATTTACATTTAGTCATTTAGCAGACGCTTTTGTCCAAAGCGACTTACAAATTAGGACCAAATTAAGCGAGTCATCATGGAGGCAAGAGGCAAAAGCAACGCAAGAAGTGCTCAAAATGCAAAGTGCAGGCATTGCTCAGAGTAGCATAAGCCAGATAAGGGAGGATTAAGGGAAAAGGAAATATTTATTTATTTATTTATTTATAAGTGCTCACGGAAGAGATGAGTTTTCAGTTGTCTTTTGAATGTTGTCAGGGATTCTGCATTCTGGATGAGGGTGGGGAGATCATTCCACCAGCATGGAACCGTGAATGAGAATGTTCTGGAGAGTGATTTTTTGGCTCTCTGTGATGGTACCACGATGGTACCACCGATGGTACCACGGGTAGGGATGTAGACTCGTAGGAGCGAGTGAAAGTAGGAGGGAGCTGAGCCTGTGATAGATCTGTAAGCAAGCGTCAATGCCTTGAACTTGATGCGAGCAGCGAGTGGTAGCTGTCGGTACACGATCCGTTCCACCTGCACGATCCGTTCTACGCATGCGTATAATGGGATTTTAGCAATATTGCGATTATGCTTTACCTCATGTAAACACAATACAGTTAATAATGTGATAAGCTCATAATGGCATCAACTATAATCGTATTAAAACAGGTGGCGTACGCCGTTTTTAGCCATGTAAACACTTGAATCGCACTAACTGAAGTGCGCGTGTTTTTGTCACGCACCTTAAGCGCGTATTCATTTTAAACTTGACATTTGGAAGTTTTCCCTGAACTCTGTCAACATGACTCGCTGTCAGCAGTCTGCCTTCATCCAGAAACAGCTCAAATAACGTGACAGCAGTGTATAAAACTGTTACAGGCACCGACATAATATTTCTGTCTTCATCACGGCACAGAATAACAAAATACGTCCATAATAACCCGTTTGTTATTTAACGTATGTAATTACGCGCATGCGTAGAACGGATCGTGCAGGTGGAACGGATCGTGTACCGACAGTAGCCAGTGCAGAGAGATGAACAGAGGAGTGACGTGGGCCCTTTTGGGCTCATTGAAGACAAGACGAGCTGCAGCATTCTTAATCATTTGTAGAGGTTTAGTTGCACATGATGGAAGTCCAGCCAGAAGAGCATTGCAGTAATCAAGCCTAGATATGACCAGGGCCTGGATGAGAAGTTGTGTTGCATGCTCGGTTAGGAAAGGCCTGATCTTCCTGATGTTGTGCAGTGCAAACCGGGATGATCGAGTGGTCTTTGTAATTTGGTCTGTGAAGGTCAGCTGGTCATCAAATATTAGTCCAAGATTTCTGACCGACCTTGATGGGGTGACTGATGATGAATCTATAGCTGGATAGTGAAGTCGTGCTGAAGAGATGGATTGGCAAGGAGGCATAGAAACTCAGTCTTTGCCAGGTTGAGCTGCAGGTGATGTTCGTTTATCCATGCCGAGATGTCTGCCAGACAGCTTGAGATCCGTGCAGCTACTGTGGGATCATCTGGTTGAAATGAGAGGAAGAGCTGTGTGTCATCAGCATTGCAATGGTTTGCACACATTTATCAGGTTTTAAAGTGTGGATGTGGGCTCAACCCCAAGGTCTCAGGTCCTTTCGGGTTGAGTCCTTTGTGTATTTGCAGTTTTGTGCTTGTGCAAACTTTTCACAACCTGTGATGCAGACATCCTCTCAGTATGGTGGCGTGAGTTTTGTTATTAGTGCCAACACCATGACATGGCGTCAATGTTCCCTCGAAAGAGAAGGTCTCAGGGACACTGCATTGCAATGCCATACTTCAAGTATGCCTGCAGACAAGTGAATATGGTAATACTCTGAAAAGTTTTCGAGCTTTTTTAGTTTGAAAACAAGTTTCAAGAACTTCATGTTCTTTGATAAAAACTACAGTTGTTGAGAAAAAATCAAACATAATATCAGTTTATGTATTATGTCTTAATTGTATTTATTTATTTATTTGTAAAGCTATTTTAAAGCTATGTATCATATATAATTATTAATTTAATACACTGTAAAAAATTAAATCTTTAAAAAACGGTCAATGACTGTCAGCTACGGCTGCCAAACAAAAACCGTAAAAATAAAGTAAAATATCCTCATTTAAATTAAGTGCAAAAAAACTTTTACAGAAATTTTCCTTAAATGTTTTACAGAAAAACACTGTTATTCTACAGCTATTTCCTGAATTATTACGCTCAAACACATTCACTGTAAAAAAATCCCATAAAAAAACAGTCAAATGACTGTCAGCTGCCATACAAAAACCGTAAAATTAATGTAAAATATCCTAATTTAAATAAGTGCAAAATACTTTTACAGAAATCTTCATTAAACAGAAACACAGTTATTTCACATTTATTTTCTGATTTTTTTTACTGAAAAACATGCAGTTAATTACATGCTTAATTTGCTGTGACTATACGTCACTGCATCAGCAACTACACAGTTACTGTCTTTAAATAAAGCAACATGCAGCATATCATCAGTGTTTTTCTGCTCATCCTGTACTGAAGCACAGGCTACTCTTCAACACAATGGTGACACACAAAACACACCATACAGAAACACTTTAAACCCCAACAGAACATTAAACACTACCAGATCTCTCAGGATCTCAGCATCTTCACTTATTACAATCCAGACTTTATTTCTTTCATACTAACATTCTTATTGAGAATTAACAGAGGTTCAGGCGTTGATGTTTTATTGAAAAGAATAAAGTTTGATGTCACCATGATGGAGATCAGTGTTTGCTTTAGTTGGGCTCTTGACCTTTTAGTTTTTAACATGAGTTTTTCTCTGGCTGCTTTAACTGTGTGTCTCTGATGCATATTTGAATCCAAGAGAAACTCAGATCAGATGATGTTGGTCACTTTTGGGTGATAATAGTCGTCATGTAGTGTCCTGCTTCATTGTAATATCTGATTAAGTCGTTAAATATTAGTTGTTAATTTTGCATGACAAAACTGCTATAGAAGATACTGCAGTGCTGTGATACTCAGATTTTATGAAATAATTATACAGACAATGTTTTGACAGGATCATACAGACTCACTCAGACATCAATAATCAGCGTATAAATCACAACAATGGTGACAATGAAAAAAAAATCTGAACTACTATAAAGTCACAAAAATGCTTTGTTGGTTGTCACCATTGTTGAGATTCATATGTTGATTCTTGATGTCTCTATACTACTAAAAAAATGAACCAGCTCAAAACTTTTTCTGTATAATATATATATATTTTTTTTTTTCAGATTGTTATAATACTGATGCCACAATATTTCAAGGGTCATGTGAAAAATTATGACATTATAGACTTTGTATAAAGCTAAATCCCATCTACATATTATGTAATCTAAGCTAATTTAAGAAAACAGAAAAAATACTGTATGAAAAATACAATACATTTTCTGTATAAAAAATGTGAATTACTGGAATTTGTCATTAATGTCACAATACCTAAAATAACAGCTGAATTTTTATTTTACAGATATTATTTGTAATTTTACAGTTTTTTTACAATTTAAAATTAAAGAAAATGATCGTCAAAAAATCACAGTTATTTTCTGTAAAATTAGGATTTTTTTTTTACAGTGTACAACTTATTTTAAATCAATTTAAGTCATCTTACTGTCTTACTCTTGGACGTTTGGAAGGCCCTGGACCACTATTTTAGAGAACGTCTGATTGGACAACAATCAAAAGTGCAACATTAATTATCAATATTTTGCTGTTTTTACAGAAGAGAGAGTCTGTAAATCTTGAATATATGTATGTAACTGCTAAAACTGGACTTCAAATGTGTATGTGAAAGAAATAAAGGGGATGGCCAGTCCACTGACTTTTTATTTCAAAGAGTTTGTAGAGATCTTTATTGTTACCTGCACTCTTGCATTTCACTTTCATTATCTACAAGTTGCCCTGACATTAAACCTAAAATTTTAAGCTACCTTCTGCATGCATGTAAATGCCACAACCAACTACAAATTTAAAAAGATGAAATATTTCATGAAACATAAACATCTAAACTGTGTACCATGTCACTCAGTATAATCACTCAACAAAGCTACATCTTGTTTTCAGAGCTGTGGCGCTCCGGGGATCACATGTAATTGTGACATATAAGCTGTTGTCCCGATCATGTTCCCCTCACATACTCAACTTTTTTCCTCCCTCCACAGTCCTAGAAAGCACCTAGAACTAAAACTTGTTCCTGGAGGCAAACCAACACTACATATTTTCAAACTCTTCCTCATCAAACACACCTGATTCAACTCATCAGCTTATTAGTAGAGACCACAAGGTCAGATAATAGCTGTGTCCCAATTCAGGGGCTGCATCCTTTGAAGGCCGCGTCCTTCGAAGCGCGCAGCTGACACAACCTTCGAAGGACGCACCGAGACTTGTTTAAAGTGGAAAGTATAGCCGATCGCGTCACCAGGCGTGACGAAGGCTGTCCCAATTCGAAGGTCCTCCAAATGCATCCTTCTTTTCCCGTGAATGCAGGATACATCAGAAGGATCCTTCGCAGCCTTGCCTACCCCTGAATTCATTGCGTGCCGGAGACGAATTTGCCAGATTATACTTTTAAATGTAAGTATTGGGTTTCAATTTAATCGCATAATCTAATGTATCTAATGATAAAAATGGAAATAATAATAAATAAAAAATACAATAAAGGTTCAAACGTTGACTTGTCACCAGCAGTGTGTGATTTTACATAGGCTAGTTTATACTCTTTAGACTTTATTATGTACATAAATTGACCATGATGAACATTTTTAGATACAACAAAATTTTATATACTGTATAAAGTCCAGTACATATGTTACTGCCGCTCGTCACAACGGCTGTCACCAATTGCTAGGTGACAAAACCAGACCGTCCCATTGAACAACTCCTGGGACACAGCTTGCAACAATTTGTTAATGTGACAATACATTTTGTTAGTTTCATTTTCCAAATAACCAGTGGTGGAATGTAATGACATACATTTACTCTGGATTAAAGTATAATTTTGAAGTACTTTAGATTGTTATTCATCTCAGAGGCAAATATTGTAGGCTACTTTTTATGAAAAACTTGGATGGTTACACATGGATATTAGATTATGATATTAGATATTGTTTAAAAAAAATATGAACACTATATAATAGAAACACTAAAAATATGTCTTATAGATAGGGATGGGCAATGTCGTCCCAGAGTTTACCCTTATAGGACAGTTTTGCATGTTAAAATATTTTATGGTTTGATTTTTGAGTATGTGAGTTAATTTATTTTATTCTTCCCTCTTCTTCCCGTCGACTGAGTCAGCCCTGCAAACCTGTTGGTAGACAGTGGAAATATGCATTGATCTCAGATGATGTCCCTCCGGCAGAGGCCTAACCAGGGTCTCTATGGTGCAGCCCAATCCGGATCTCCTGCTCAGTTTATCATATCAATCTGTTTTATGTATGCTGTTAATTTAAACTTTTATTTAGTTTTTCTTATCTTAAAAAAGTAGGCTACTGTAAGTACAATTTTAGGCCTATAGAACAATTTATGTTGTATCAAATGTACAAATTAAATGACATGACAAAAATAAATGTACAGAATAATTTCTTTATTACATTTACAAGTTATAACTTGCATTACAAAAATAAACAATGCACAAAAAAATTTTTTTTGTTTCATTCACAAATTATAACTTACATAAAAATAATGTATACGATTGTTTAATTTACAAATTTAAAGTTTATTTCTCTACCAATCTGTCAAGAAGAGAAAACAATTTGTCCATTCTCTCCCTGTCTCTCTCTGAAACTTCATGTCCTCCCTAAATATCCCGATCGGCTCATCCTCTCAGGCTTGTTTCTCTTGGCTGCTGCTGGTTCGTCGTTCCATCCTTCGCGGCCTGGGGAAAGATGGGCGTTAGGAGGGTTGCTAGGTCTGTCCAACAAAAGTAGCCCAAAAAGCCCATCGGCTCTTCTCCATTGGGCGGCCGAATCCTCCACTGGATTTGTACGTCTGAGGGATATTTTGGGGGTGTTGAAGTGCCAAAATCGTACTTACAGGGGTGGAAATCAACCCGCGAAAAAAATTATTATCCGCGGCAACAACTTAAAAGTATCCCAATTCCGCGGGAAAACCTTGGACTTGGCAACACTGACGGTGGGCCGCATTAGAAGGATCCTTTGACTTGGGGCAGCCTTTGTCGCGCCGCTGTGACGCAATCGGCCTTCAAATGCGGCCTTCAGAGGATGCAGCTCCTGAATTGGGACACAGCTAATGTGTACATGCCATGTCATGCCTTTATTTTATGTTTGATCACGTTTTGTAAATAAACTGCACTTGGGTTCTCTTCAAACTTGCCTTCAGTAGAGTATCATTACAGAATACTTGACCCAACAACAATGAACCCAGTAGTTGCCCTCCTATGTTTACGCCAGGGGAATCGTCCCCAAGAGGACTATGTTGAAGATTTTTGTAGACTATGTTGCTTCGTTGATTTTAATGACATTGTGTTCAAGGACATTTTTAGAGTGGGTCTCAAGAAATCTATCCGGTCTTGTTTGCCAGGGGAGACAATATACATACTATGCCCTGTTATTGAGAGGTTCCTCGTTTACTGTGGGTTTTGCGGAGGAGGAGCCCCGCAAACCCGCAGTATTCGCCAAGCCTGAGTCTCTTCACATCATGCCTGCCGAGCCTGAGTCTCTTCACGTCATCCAGAGACTGTTCACGTCATGCCTGGCGATCCAGAGACTGTTCACGTCATGTCAGCCGAGCCAGAGACTGTTCACGTCATGTCAGTCGTGCCTGTGTCTTCGGACAAGATGGCCACCGTGCCTGTGTCAGGTCCGGAAGATACAGCACTCATCATAGTCGTCACGGCTATTTTGAGTGTGTGGGCAGCACACACATCGGCTCCAGCCCGTGAGCCCTATCCAAAGATGTCCGCCGCGTTCCAAGGTCTCGTCCCAAGATGGCCGCCACCGTTCCAGGGTCTCGTCCTAAGATGGCCTCCGCCGTTCCGTGCCGCCCTGGCTTCCTGCACTGCCAGGTCCGCCCACGCTCCACGGCCCAGGCCCGCCATGCCACGGTTCTAGCCCTGTTCCCCTGCACGGGCCCGGTCTTGGCTCCCCCAAGACCGCCCTCCTGGACTTTATGTTTTGTTTTGTTTCATGTTGGGCGTCGGGAGCCGCCCATAGAGGGGGGGATATGTCATGATTTGTCACGATTTGTCACGATGTTTCCGTTTTCATGTCTGTCATGTGATCCCCTGTTCTAGTCATGTGATCCAGCCATGTGTTATGTGTTGTCATGTTGTCATTGGTTCTTTGTTTCATTGTTCACAGGTGTCCCTTGTCTTGTCATTAGTCCTTGTGTATTTAAACCCTCATGTTTGCCTTGTCAAGTATTGTTTCGTGTAACTGCTGTTGGTGAGCTCCATGTCTATGTTCTTGTTTTGCGTTCAGGCCATGTCATGCCTTTATTTTATGTTTGATCACGTTTGGTAAATAAACTGCACTTGGGTTCTCTTCAGCCTTCAGTGGAGTATCATTACAATACTGTTGGTGGTGTGCCTCCAGGAACAGGGTTGGGAAACAATGGGAATCAATAGGCTATAAAGCCTATTGATAAAATAAAAAGGATATCTGCCCAATAAATACCTATATTTCTCAAAAGAAAAAGTTATATTTTACTCTATATTTCGATTCCATCCACCAAGGGAGAAGTTAGCTGGAAAGCTACTCTCTCTGGCCCAATCTCTTTCTCTCTCTCTTTCACCATCATCAGATGGCATTTGTTTATTCCTTTAATATTTCACAAGCTTTCTCAGTTATGGAGACAGGCATCACTGTATAGGCCTATTAGCACTATGCCCTCTTAAATGCTGGTCTGTTTATGTCCCTGTGTGATGAGCACAGCTAGTAATGGGCAATGAGCCAGAGGAGGAAAGCAGCTGCAGTGGGAAAGCACCCTGGAGAGTAGCCATCGCCTCATTCAGAGGCCTGTTAGAACTTCAAGCTAGAGTTAGTCTGGATGACATTTTTCACTGGAGTTTGGCCTCCAGGCGCTAATCAGATAGTACAGTGCCACAAACACAAGCTTGAGCACTGCCTTCTGAAAGATCAAGGTTGTAGCCCTGTTAGGATCTATTTCCTTATGAAATTAAGTTTTTGCAGACCTCAGTTTGTAACCTTAATGTAAACATCAATATGAAAACCACAATTTCATAATATAAAAACAACATGATGTTGTATTAAAGTTTGTACCTGTTCATCATCATGAAAAGAGTGGCAAAGTAAATTGAATATATTTATTTATGTATTTATTATTTAATTATTATTACATTTAAAAAAAAAAATTCTCTAGTACTTTTTTTTTTTTTCTCACATGAAGCCATTTTAAAGCTATAGTTATTCAGGCCATACTTCAGGGCATTCAGTGTCCAAATAAATGATTGTTCCTGACATTGACAGCTTCTTCAGTCAAAATTCAGTTATCGGTCCCTTCCATTTACAATCAGTTGCTTGACCTCTGCTTTGCTCATCTGACCTTTTTGAATTGGTAGCTAAGGAACAGCCGACTTCAACTGAGGTGAATGCTGCTTGCAGTAGCTAGTGTCTCAGCATTCAGAAAGGTTTCCACTCTAGCCTTGTCCTGCACATTTAAATAACAGTGTGAAATCTGTAGCCAGGCGCTGTAGTAGGGCGCTGTTTCAATTTCAACTTAAAAACAACATCAATGGTAGCCTTTCAGCTTTGTCAGGTCCATCTCTTCACTTGCAACATAAACAAAGAGTATCAGGGTTGAGTGCAAAGCTATAAGACCTGTTTTAAAGTGTCCCCGAAACTTCAGAAGACGACAGACGGCCTGACGATACATATCGGAGGCAGGGGGGTGACCTGTAAATTATTCATCATGCATTACGTTTGAAGAACACTTGTGAGGCGTGATATTCAAAAGAGGATAATGTTTCACCATCCAACCATTCCGTCATGTCTTCAGAGCCGAAGTAGAAAGCGGTTGAATTAGTTTGGGGCATTCATTCTGAAAATATGATCCAGTTTCACTATAAGTTAAAGTCAAAACTCGTGATGGAATCAAGGGAGGGGGTAAAGAGTCTTCCTCGTGGTCGTGCATTGGTTTTAAGTGGTTGGTGCATTTTTCATGGGCTCATGGTCTATGGGTATGTCATTTCCAAATTAGCCTTATCTAAGTGGCAAACGGGAGCGAAGTGGATTCTGAAATATTAATTAAACCATGTGATGCATCGTTTTGTGTTAATTAAAAGTGGCCAGACTGAATCTGGACTGTTGTTTTTAAGATCACTCTGGCAGGTCAGTCAGGGGGAAAATAATTAGAGCAACACTTTCGTTGTCACACAGTTCACGCAGATTCGTTGTTTCCAAAAAGTAACTACACTTTCTTTACCATTTAGATGCTCTAGTCATCAAGGGAAGTCAGAATCACCAACTATATTTTAGTCAATTAGGGTGAAAAAAAGAAGCAGCCATAAAAACAAAGGATAAAACATGCTTCCGACATAGTCTGTGAAGTTTTCATCTCTGTGTACAGTAAGTTTCTGTTAAAAATAGAAGGTCATTCTGCCGTTCAGGAGATTTAGATTCCTTCATTCACCCCTAGAAAACCATCTGATTATAATCCAGATTTATCAACCTTTTTATTAAAATATCTGGAGCATAAAGTCTTCATTAAATATTTACACATGCACTAACCATATGAAAAATTAAGAGATCCGCAGTTTCATTAACCTGTAGTAATATATGTACACATCTACTCAGCGAGCGGACCACAAAAATATATATTTTTGTCCTTTTTAGCATATTTCAGACATTCTTTTCTGCATGCTAATATATGGTAAGTGATTTCGAAAGCAGTTGCGGTGATTAAATCTGTTTTAATATAACATTAGGGTTCCTTAAACTGGCTTTAATCTTAGAATTAGGATTTAAGTCAAGGTGTAAAAAAGAAGACGCACAGAGAAATGTTTCGCCTGAAGATATTTAAATGTTATGACTGAGGACCATCTTAATGAACTTACCACAGCACTTTATAGCTGAGCAGATAACTAGTGTTATTCTTCAGTAATTCATTTGCATTTAATTCATCTTAATGGTTAAACTACATTGCTGTTTCCTTTTTTACTTCAGGAAGAGGCATTATAATTTCTTGAAACCGCATTTATTTTATTTCCTGTTAAAAATGATTGTTTTTGTCAAATGTCATGATGATAAGATGTTTAAATTGTATAAATATAACTATAATAACAAGTGACAATAAATACATGTATAATTTCTATTTCAAATAAAAGCCATTTCACATCAAAGAATCATGAAAAAAAATGTATCATGGTTTTCACAAAAATATAAAGCAGCAGAACTGTTTTCATTATTGATAACAATAACAATTGTTTCTTGATCTCCAAATCAGCATATTAGAATGATTTCTGAAGACTGAAGTGATGACTGCTGAAAATTCAGCTTTGCCAACACATTACACTTTTATACTACATTTAAACAGAACATAATAATATTTCAATTTTTTTCTCTTTTTTATTAAATGAACGCCGGCTTGATTAGCATAAAATACTCCTTTTTAAAAACTTTTGAATGCGATTGCACATTTTTGAATTATATAAGAAATAGAAGGAGAACTATATTTTCAACACAAACAAATCCAAATTTTCGCTTTTGTGTAACATGCAGAGCGGGGTTGATCTCAGCAGTACCTGTGACTGAAGGGTTTGATGCTTGTCGCCTGTCTGTTTCAGTGTCGTGGGAAATACTGACGCATATGACTGAAGCATGTGTTCTGCTTCCACTGATAGAGCCAACGGGCAAGAGATTCTGGGGTCTAAAATGTTAATGACACCATGCTGTAACACCCCTGTAATCTCATGAGCTCCCTTGTTCACACTCTTTCATGCTCTCATTCATTTCTTCTCTTTCTCAGGCCATATTTTTTCCCTTCAGTCCTGGCAAAAGAGATCACAGTAAAAAGAGTAAAGCAGAGCACAGATGTGTGTAATCGAAAGGAGATGATGGTGGCCCAGTGAGGGTGGCAAAGATCTCACACCAGAGCAGAGCGGAGGTCAGTAGATGGAAAGGTGGGGAGTTCGCAGGAAGAGACGTAGGCCTGTAAATCTTTGATGCTTCCTATGAGGTGAGCGCCTCCATAGTCTTCTGGGCCTGCAACTAGCACCGAGGCAGACGGGGGTCATGCATGATTCACAAGGCAGGCCCTCGGATTAACTTAGCGTAGCTTGTGCTGATGACATGCGTTACAACTCGTTTCATCATGATGCACTAATGAGAGCTGAGACGGTGCTCTCGTGCCAGGGGCCTCTCAGGACCCTCCTGGGGCAGGCAGAGCTGAGAAGAGAGAAAGAGAGGCCAATGTGACATTGTTTCCATCCATTCTTTCTTACTGGTTTGTCAGAGAGTCCCTGGAAAGGTCATTGACTAAAAAACACCTACTCAAAGGGGTAGCTATGAGGTTACATGGTGATGCAGACAGAAGGATGTGTTTATGTTGTGTCTAGTGCACTTGAATTGGGCAGAATCTCCCAGCTGAAAATAGAAATGATATCAAAAGCAAACACAATTATTCCCAGAAAGGGAATACTCTCACTTAGGTGTTTTTTTTTTTTTTTTTTTGTGGCAGACTCATCTCTCTGGTTCTTGGATACATAATTAAGCAATATATCTATTTTGGTAAGCTATTTTTATATGCACTGTTCCAACACAAAGAGGCACAAAATCACTCTCCAGAGATTTTGGTGAAGAATTGTGAGTTTTATTTTAATTATCTTTAATCAGATTCATTTACATTGAGTATGTTTACATGACCAGTTATAATTGAGGCTACAAGTAATCTTATTAACATGTATAAAGATTTAATACATTTATAAGATTTTTTCTAAATTAATCTTTTATTCAGCAACAATGTATTGAAATGATCAAGACTTTTTAGACAGTGAAGATTTTTTTGCAACTACATTGTTACACAAAAATATATATATTTCAAATAAATGTTGAACTCTCTATTTATCAAAGAATCCTGAAAAATATATATATCTAATTAAAAATATAAAGCAGCACAACTGTTTTCAACGTTGATAATAATAAGAAATTGTCTCTTGAGCACCAACTTTACATAGAATGATTTCCGAAGGATCATGTGACAGTTAATTATTAGTTAATGTAAAAATATAATATTGCTTTAGTTCGACTGAAATCTAGCTTTGAACGTGTATGTAAAAGCACTTAAAAGTGACATGCTCACCCAAAAATGAAAATTCCATTATCATTTACTCATACTCACATCATCCTATAAATGTATGTCTGTGGAACATAAAATAAGGTATTAAAAAAAAAAAAAAAAAAATTCAAAATATATTTTCTTGTGTTCCACAGAAGAAAGAAAGTCATACAGGTTTGTAACATCATGAGGTCAAGCAAATGATAGCAAAAGTATTGTATACATTAATAGTAATCTAATATACTGATGACCCACCCAATAACAAGAAGATTCATCAGAACAGCATCTACTAAAGGAATAAATGTAACTACCTCAAATAGTATAAAACTACAGCTGAAGAGTCACGTTCAAACGCACTGGTTTCTGGCTGATGATTAGGGACCTGTCTTCAGGCTGCCAACCTTCGCCCTGGCCTTTCTGCACTGTTAGTTAATGATGCCACAGATATGTCCTTAAGCCTAGCGTGATGCATGGCGTTCATTAGCCCCTGTGGAGCTCACGCTCACTTTCTTTTATTTTAATGACAAGGGTGGCACCACACTGGCCCTTAATCACAGGGGCACCTTGTTTCTACTGGAGGGTATGGTAACGGAGAGAAAAGGAGCAGGAAAGAGGAAAAGATCAGGTGGAATCTCTCCGATAGGAGCTTTTCATGATCTAAACCCTCATGATTGAGCGGAAAGACATGCATTTACAGTTCTGCTGTGAGCAAGGTCAGATCTAATTGGTTCCCTTATTGCTTAAAATGATTATGACTTGAGATTGTTTTACAGGTTTTTCTGCCTGGAATATAAATTTTCTTGCAAGACAAAATGTGGACAAGACAGAAATGTCTCAATAAATTAATTATATAAAATGATCACATCAATATAACAAAAGGGGAGTCGAGTTTTGGTTCCTCCCAATGTTTTTTCCTCAAACAACTACTTAAACAGCTCGGCCTCAGCAGGGGGTTTATGACATTATTCTGTGTAAAGCTACATTGGAGCAATATGTGTTGTGATAAGAGCTTTACAACAAACAAAAAAAGCACTGACCAGGACATATTCTGACATAGCTCAGTAACAGGACAACTTAAGAGAATTTATGCGATGCCGTAAATTCAAACAAATCCAAACATTGAAACAAAAGGCATACGTGATTCAGGCATGACTTAAACATCCTCAACTAGTTGTTTTGTGGTGTAGTTCAAAGCGTGGATATTATGACTGAAATAATGAAGCACCTCATGCAGAAAGGCTTATGTAAATGTTACCTCTCCAGATGCCAGGGCCTAAAGCTAGTGTTCTCCTCTCCCCGTGAGCCACATAATTTAAATAAGCATTTAGATAAACCTTTGTACCTCGCTTGCCCATAGGGTGCATTAGGGTTTGCGAGCAGATAAATCAATAAAATGTGGCGGTCCGAGTGTTAATGAATATCACTTGCACTTTTTAATGAGGCCCCATTTGCATTTGAAAGTGACAATGGGAATGGGTATGTTTTCTGCACGTCTTGCTAAGAATCTACATTTGAAGAAAAAATATGCAACTGTAGCATTTGTCTAAATCAAAATATGCAAGAATTACACGGGGTTTTAGCAGTAACACTTTGTTTTCAGCTTGAATTACAATTATGATGCAAAGTAATTCATCACTGGCTTCCGACAACGGCCCGTTGAGTCCCGGCGGAAGGGTGACCTTTGACATGTATGATGTAGGACGTAGCTCCTCTTCTTTTATATCGAAATCCTCCGCCGTTTTTCTTTAAAAGTTTTCCTTTTAGACTTCTAAATCATGACTGCTGTTTTATTTTGCTCTATCCTCTGCGCTTCCGAATTCATCAGTTCTCACCCACGTCATACGTCGGGTCAGAGGTCACCCTTCTGACGGAACCAACGCTATCTCACGACCAATTCGTACGAATTCGTACGACCTCACTCGTACGAATTTGTACGATTTGTCTAAACCCACGTGATGGGTAGGTTTAGGGGCGGGGTCAGGGGTAGGTCATTCGTATGAATTCATACGAATTGGCCAATTCGTACAATATGTACGATTTTGAAAAAATCGTACTAATTCGTACGAGTCAGGTCGTATGAATTCGTACGAATAAGCCACCTCGTAGAATTTGTACGTTTTCCCGTGAGATCGGGCTGGACGGAACTCGACCCTCTCGTGAACGTGCATACGGTCGTTGCTGGAAGCTAGTGATCATATTTTATCATGTTTTAGATTAAGTTTTTAATATGGATTTTTTTTTTTTTTACAAAAACCCATCGCTTCGCTTCAGAAGACATTTATTAACCCAGTGGAGCAGTGTGGATTACTTTTATGATGGATGGATGCACTTTTTGGAGCTTCAAAAACCCTATTCAATGCCATTACAAAGCTGGGAAGAGCCAGGATATTATTTAATAAACTCTGATTGTGTTTGGCTGAAAGAAGAAAGTCATATAGGATGGCTTGAGGGTGAGTAAATTTTAGAAAAATTTGTAGGTGAACTAACCCTTTAACCTTTAACAAGACATGGGCTACAGTTCTATAAACAAGATATTCTTGAAAGAACAGTGCTCGACCGATCAAATTTGAGAACAAAATGAATAATTCTAAATGTTAAAACTGGCACACTTGATACAACCATAATAACAACAACAACAAATAATAATAATGCACAAATAGTCAGGCTTCCTATAAGTCAAGAGTTCATCACTTGAATGAAAAGCATTATTACTAAAACAATACAAGTATTTATAATAATGCAGTCTTTCTCAGAGTGTGCTGTCTTTGAAGTGTTTTCTTGTGGGAGTTTCTCTTTCCCAACCAGGTAGAGAATAAAGACTTAAATTTTCAACAAAGAGATTTTTACCCAGGGCGGTTTTTCTTGTTCTCTCCCTGGTCTTCTCACAATTTGAGAGAGTGTGAGTTTGATTGTTTTCTGTGTTAAACAAAAACTTATTAGAAAATAATGCCACATGGGAAAAGGTGCACAGTACAGTGAGCTGTTATTTCAGAGGCAACCACCATCCTATTCAAATCAAAACAAGTCCTGCAACGCTGGGAAAGCCTATTCGGCACTGCGGGGTGTACAAACGGCCCGTCGCAGGAGTCCATTTGCAAAGCAACAAAATATAGAAAAATACATGTGAAAAGACACGGGCCCTGAGCTGCGTGCAGAAAAAGCGACAACATGCATTTTGCATTATGTGCCTGCATGACTGTGTCTACATCTTTATGATCACAGTATACTAGTAGAAATTACCAGTAGAAATTTCACAAATAATTGCACAGTGATGTCCATGGGACGGAAACATTGTGCCACACCAGCAAAAATCTCACGGTCCCCCCTCCTGGCTAAACGTGCCACAGCACCAGCTGCCAAAGGAAGGCAACTTTTCCCTGCAGCAACACTAATGTGAGCATCTGAGAAAAACAGTTGTTTACTTGTTTGAACTATGGTTGCTTGAGCCCTGGGGAGAGAAGTTTTCTTTGCACGTCTCTTGATTCTTGACTCTGTGACAAAGACACAGATGAATAACAATGTCATTTTCTCAAGCTTTTTTCTTCCCGCCCCTCCCTCTCAAATAATTTATCGAGTCTGTTTAAGTTGCAGTGAGTGCAGTAAATTAGATGTGACACACAAACTACATTATGCGTCAACTTTTTTTTGTTGGCGGATTCTTTTTTCCTTCCAACCAACAGCCTGCTCATTCCTGTTTAATTGCAGCACAGCAAGAGACCAAATCCACATGCACCAGCAGGAAAACAAGTACAGAGAAGAATATCTATTCTGTATTAGAATAATGAAGTGGGGAATATAAGCATGTAGTGTTTGGCGAGGATAGATTATGACTGGCGTTGTGGCAGTTAGGCCTTAAAGTAAAGCAATGATGAAGATGGTTTTGATGGAAGCTGAAGAAAAAAAAAACTTCACAGTGCTTACCCTGCTGAGAAGACAAGCTCAGATCATCATGATTTATTTATGCTGGTCCAGGCTGGTTTATGCTGGTTAGTTCTGGTTTCATACTGGTCCAGCTGAGCTCTTGTGCTATTCAATTCCAATATATACAGACATAATGGCTCTGGCATCTTAAAACTATTTAAAAAAATATATTTCCATAATGAGGGGTGCACATAACTGGTGCGCATGCATGGTAAAAATAAATGATACGCAGCAGAAAACATAGAGGGAAGCGCTTTTGAGTACCAACATTTTTGCCATTTTTGGGGACAGTGACACATTTACTAGGATTTTTCTCCATCTCTGGTAAGATAGCAATCATGATGATAAGTGTCTTCGTTAATTATTTGGCGTGCAACGTATCGCAGTTGAGCCGTGATCCATACGGACCAGGCCCCACGGTTCGGCACGCATGTGATTCGGGGAGTTTAACCATCATAGAGTGAAAGTTTATCATTTGGACGAGTTTTTTCTTGCCAATTCACACATTCAAACGATTTTAGAAGAGGTGGAAATCAGGACTCGCTCGCTCGCGTGTTTCAGACAGCGATTGATTCCTCTTTCGCGCTTACTTGAGCTTGAACGGACACATACACACAAAATTGTGTCGCAATACCCATCTCGGCTAGTATTCTCTCGGTTATGTCAAAAGTGAGCAGTTGAGAAAGAAACCGGATGCGTGTCAATATATTCGGTCCGTGCATTCGGTCTTAAAGTGACAGCTGCCTTATAGTCCTGCTGCTGTTGTCTGTGTCATTAATGTTAATAAAATGAAATAAAAACATCATCATCTACCATGTTCGAGTGAATAGAAGATAGTGAGGAGAGCAGAAAGTGATGACGACAGCTTGAAAGATATGTGTGCTCCCTTAAGAACCACACCAAAAATGTTATGTGCATCCCTGTCCATAATGCAGATTTATGATTTGACGAAAGACAAAATCATATTTTAAATCCACACCAATATAAAATTTCTGTTCAGTCAGACCATTAAAATGAGGGCTATGTTTTGGCTTTTTATTACGTTTGTGTCAAAAATGCAGTACACTTTCAGGGGTTGGGTCATCTGGCTGCATGTCTCTTCCTTTCCACATTTGAGACATTATAGATAGCACTCACTCAGTGCACAGCACAAACCACATCTTGTAGTTTCAGATGTGCCAGAGCTGAAAAGAGCACCCTATAATTTATGGATCAGCATGAATGTAACTGTCATTCCTTTTCAAGTTAACATTGGGCAATCTAATCCAGTCTCTTTATCCAACTGGTCTAGATTCAGTAATTAACCATCATCAAAGTCTCTAACTGAGCTGCCAATTAACCATTAAAGTGGTTTTATAATAATTACACTTAAATAAAGATTATCACCTTTACAAGCAACATTTTTTATTGTAGTTGTTATTTTTACAATGCATAATTTTAAATTTGTGAACACTGCAGTTTTAAAACAATCACCAAAGGCTTTCAAAATAAGAGGTTTGACGATAATCTCAGAAGTATTTATGAATCGCTTACAGTAAAAGCCTCTAAAAAAACTAATGCAAAATGGTAGATTTTACCATCCTACCACATTTTACAGTGTTTGCTATTTGAAATGGTAAGGTGAAATGCGATACAGCGGCTGCAATGGTGTGCACACACCCAAACCAGTCCACTCATTTACATATTTTCTGGCTTTAAAGGCACTTAGTGAGGAAACACTACTGCATGTCAGTATCACTCATTGAAGCGAAGATGACTTGTTTACATCCCCTGCGATACGAAAGTGATAAGGGAGAGAAAAGTGAGGGAAAGAGAAAAGAGAAAAAGATGAAACTGTAAATCCTTATCAGGAGGGGAAGGCAAAGGAGGAAGACGAGCAAAGGGGCCCTTAGATCAAAGCGTAACAAAATGTGCCGAGTGTTGACTCCAGGTACTGGGACGGGTCCGACTCACCTCGCTGTCACTTCCATCCCTTTCATCACCCAGGGCCTCGCAAAACAGGATATAAATAAGTCATGCTTAATATTGTCACCCCGATAATGGAGAGGGAAAGGCCCCAGAATCAGAAAGGTGTCACGTTAAAAGCAAAGTGTTTGAAAGGAGCGATTCTGACTTTTTCCTTTTCCCCTCGACAAGATTTTATTTTTCAAAGTGGCACTAAAAGCTTAAAAGACTAATGTTGCTGTAGTGTTGAGGGATTAGACTCTATATTGCTGAATACACTCGGAGGATATACTATGCTTCAAGAAACAAATATTTCTAAGCAGAGGCACAGAATCGAATTTCAGCGCTTGAAAACATTGCACATTTGATAGGTGTAGCTCTATAAATCAGAAAAAAAAAAAAGAAAAAAAAAAAACTTGCAGGAGAAGGCTGTTCCCCACCTAAATTGTGATTCTACAAACTCAATATAGATTCTTATAACCTTATCCTATTCTCATATTCTCGAATATTTCCACACTCCATTTGCATTCTCGTTTCTTTCCCATGCATATAGATTTACAGTGCGCTACCATTCAAAAGGCTGGGGTCAGTACATTTTTGAAAGAAGTCTCTTATGCTCACCAGGGATGCATTTATTTGTTTAAAAAAAATATGATTACAATTTAAGCTTTTCTATTTTAAATATATATTGTAAAATATTTATTTATTCCTATGATGGCAAAGCTGAATTGTCAGCATCATTACTTACATTTCATCATGTCGCATGATCCTTCAGAAATCATTATAATATGCTGATTTGGTGCTCAAGAAACATTTCTTATTATCAGTGTTGAAAAATGAAAATTCTGCCATCATTTACTCACACTCATGTCAATGCAAACCTGTTCGACTTTCTTTCTTCTATATGGAATAGAAAAGAAGATACAGTTTTGTCTATATTATGAAAATCAATTGAATAGAAAACTTTCAAGCTCCAAAAATGATGTGTGAGAACCAATGAGGTTTGGCGTTATTTGACATTTGAACTGAAGTTTATGTCAAAGTATTTTTACATACACTATGTTCATGAATGTTTTGATTAATTTTGAGAGTGAATAAAGGCTTAAATGTTGATCTGTTTATCTACAAAATGATCATATCACTTCAGAAGACTCAAACTATACCAGGTGAGGCGTATGAATTAATTTCAGGGAAACTTAAACCACAGACTTTCCAACGCTATCTCACGACCAATTCGTACGAATGATAAAAAGTTGGCTAATTCGTACTAATTCGTACGACCTCACTCGTACGAATTTGTACGATTTGTCTAAACCCACGTGATGGGTAGGTTTAGGGGCGGGGTCAGGGGTAGGTCATTCGTATGAATTCATACGAATTGGCCAATTCGTAAAATATGTAAGATTTTGCAAAAATCTAATACTAATTCGTACGAGTCAGGTCGTATGAATTCGTACGAATAAGCCACCTCGTATTTGTACGTTTTCCCGTGAGATCGGGCTCGACTTTCACAATGCAGACAAAAACAGCTGAAACATTCTTCAAAGTATACTATTTTATGCTCCGCAGAAGAAAGTAAAACGAGTATGGAATAACATGAGGGTAATTACTGTAAAGTAAATGATGACAGAATTTATATTCTTAGGTGCACCATCCCATTTCGGTCTAGGATAAATATATACAGTATATGAAAGAGGTTTGGGTTTTTTCCTTGCCGTCCACAAGGCATATTATGCATGAGGTAGACGGTGGCCGACTGTACATTAAAGATCCATCTCTCTACGGGCATGCGGTAATGCGGCCCACAAAGTGCTCCGCCTCATCCACTCACACAATGTACTTGTGCGTCTCCCTCTCTCTCTTCCGCAAACTACCCCAAACAATCTCCATCCCATCTACAACTCATAGCCAGAGATGACTTAAGTCAGAGGAAGAATCCATTTACAATGTGTGCTTTGGAGCAGCTCCCTGACAATGCATGGCAGATTAGAGTGACATCTGTGATGAATCTTTCATAAACACTTTCTCCAGCACCGAGGCTTCTCTGAGTTCCCTGCGCCGTAGTGAGTGCCTGTTCAGATGTCATCTCGACGGGTCCTCAGACTGAGGGGAGAGTGACACGGAACCCGCTGAGTGGGGCATTAAAATTAATCCAGAAGTCACACACACAGCTGCAGCACATCGTGAAGGCAAGACACCCCCCACCCCCCCGCCAGACCCACCCCAAAAGGCACCGCGACATGTGTCCACCGCCTTCAGATTCACAGTCAATTTCATGTCCTCATCAATTCTTCACTGTGATTCTCCGCATTTGTTTCATTTGCATAACTTTTGTCTGTCTGTTTTCCCCGCTTTGAGTCGGAACACAGTTTTCCTTTCTTTGACATCCTCTTTAAGAATGCGGCTTCAAATTTAATGCGAGCAAAAGAAATATATAAATATATCAAAGGTTGACATGACGTTCCTCCGCATTATTCTCTTTGAAACGCGCTTCTGTTCCTGCATTAAGGATACTGAGAGATAAGTGACAAGAGGGCACGGGCGCACGCGGAGACACAGGTTACCTCACGCATACATGCCACATCCAATTCCAATCTATCCCCTGCCAAAAGTCTGTCTGCGACAAAGCCGGCATGCAGCAGTGATACCAGCTAACAGAACAATGCAGCCAACACTAGCAACTTGCCTTTGATTCTATTTGACACTTGATTTCAACACCATTAATATCTACAATGGATCTTCTTCAATGAAAGAAAAAGTTTTAGTCGCAATGTTTCAATACTTTGATGCGGCAAAAAACACTTTCTCTCATGAAACATGTAACTAAAGCGTACAAACACACATAGTTCTGGTCCCAAAGACGGATTCGCTTTTACATCTTTTATTGTATTTGAATTCTTTATGGCAATATTGTTTTAATTCAAGTCATAAATCATTTTAATTTATCATTCTTTTGTCTACAATGTGCTCACTACATTCGCCCGTACATGGCTTTACATGTGCACTGTTGGTTTGGAACATTCTCTTTAATTTATAGATACATCACAGCTGCTCTCAAGTGCGCAAATGCCGCTGACAGCTTGATAAATGATACAATAATTGCTAAAATGGTTTTAATGACATGTCGGAATCAAACACTTCCAAATTTAACGTACAGTATGACAACAAACCAAAAATAAGGTGGAACATTTCTAAAACACCTGGTGAAAGCCCTCACTAAATGTTTAATTGCCTTATTTTATTGTAAAAAAAAAGTCTACTAGGGTTTCCACTCACTCGCATACAGCCCAGTTCCCTGAGTGCGGCTGATACTGATGGATTTTCTGCATTTACTTGCTGCTTTTCCCACTTCCAGTGCATTGTCCATTTATTTGGGGGGGGGGGGGGGGGGGGATTGATGTGGGGGGTTGGGGAACAGATTCTGAAGGGAGTTGATGCAAATGATGTCTAGTATTAAATATTGATCCCACTCCATTTCAACTGAAGGTAGACCTCATACTCGCAAACAGACGCTTGTCTCTTTAAATCAGCAGAACTGTCGCTTTTGTGGCTGTCTGTTTACAAAATAAGAGACTGAAAATGAGACCTGGTCCCAAAAGACGACCTCCTTGTTTAAATATGAATAATAAATACATATTAGATAAATAATTCTGCATTCTAAATTATTGAGAAGAGGAAGGATTTATGGATTTGTGAAACTCACAGCACTGAAACTAGGGATAATGTCAAGCAATAAGTGTCACTGGTAAGGTAGATACACTTTGCGAGGAAAAAAAAGTTAAACGTTTAAGAGAATCAAAGGTTGTCTGTAAACTTTGGCCATGACCTCAGGAACAAAATCAAGGTCTGGTTTCACAGACAGGGCTTAGATTAAGCCATGATTAGGCCTTCGTTTAATTAGGACATTTAAGTAGCTTTTTTTTTTTTTTTTTAAAAACAATACTGATGTGCATCTTGAGACAAAACAATGGCACTGATATATTTTAAGAAATGTCAGTGCAAGTTGCTTTCAGTTAAAACAGCTCAAATATGCATTTTAGTCTGGGACTAAACTTAAACCTTGTCTGTGAAACCGGGGACAAGTGACTTTGGATTTGTGACTAATATACAATATGAAGACACAATAGCATTTAGATCATTTGTGGCATAATGTTGATTACCACGAAATAATTTTGACTGGTCAAAATAAAATTCTTGGCTACAGTTAGGCACTTATCATTTCAATACACTGTTAAAAACAAAGGTTCCAAAAAGGTTTTAGTGATTTAGTGATTTAGTGTTTTTTTTAGTGATCCCATAGAGCAGTGGTTCTCAATTCCAGTCCACAAACAGTGATGTATTATTTTAATTTAATACTGTGAAGCTGCTTTAATACAATCTGTATTGTGAAAAGCGCTATATAAATAAACTTGACTTGACTTGACATTTTGTATGTCTCCCTTATTTAACACACCTGAACCAGATCATCAGCTCATTAGGAGAGACTCCATGAACTGAACTGAGTGTGTCAGATAAGAGAGACATACAAAATGTGCAGAGCAAGGGGTCCCGAGGACTGGAATTGAGAACCACTGCCATAGAGGAACAATCTTGGGTTCCCCAATGAACCTTTAGTAAACAGTTCTTAAAAAAAAAAACCCCACTAATGAACCTTTTTTCATACAGAACATTTTGTGCAATAAAAAGGTTAGAGGTGAAAGGTTCTTCATGAACCATAGATGCCAATAAAGAGTTATTTTTAAGATATGTAAACAGTATGCCTTGTAATGGGGAGGGTTGGAGAAAGACCTGGCAACCTAACCTGGAAAAGTCTTCGGCAAGAAAATGAATGGACAATAATGAATTACCAAAAGTCGGATACGACTGAAATGATTAATAAAGGAATGAAACAGTATGCAAACTTACTAACCTTATATTACTGTAAGTTATATTTTACAACTTCTATGACAATGATTGCCATAAACAGCTTTAAAGTTCAGATAATAGACAAGGTATAACAAAAGAATTCATGTAATTCACCTCCATTGTAAGTGCCTCATCATAACCACCTTTTCTTTTCCTTTTTTAAAGAAATGAGAGACAAGTAAAAAAAAAAAAAAAAAATTGTGGTTATCAACATTATGCCACAAATGCTGTTGGTTGAGCTTAACTTGTACTGAACCTAAATATTCCTTTGAATAGAGGTCAGGAGAAAGAAAGTTCTGTACATTTTAACACAGCAAAAATTGACTTTTAACTCAGGTTTCACTTTCACATCACCTATAATGTTATAGAAGGGTCAAAAGCCGGTCTAATGCACACCTTTCTGATTGCAATGTTGCTGCAACTTCGAGGCAAACCTTGTTAACTCAAACAACACAAAAAAGTGCTGATGGTCTATGTGCTAAATTGGCTTTGTTGCCATTATGTAGCCCTTTCCAAAGAAGAAATGCCTTACAACCCCATCTAATGAAAGGGGTGGTTCACTCCCCTGAGCAAGAGAGCAAAAGGTGACGAGACTCATCCCTAATAACATCATTTAGAATTCACCTTCTCAAAATAGACTAATGCCTTCTTGCCTTGAGGGCCCTTCATACCTTAACAGAAAACTCTCTTTCGTTCAGGTTCCATTAGGCTAGAACACCATGCTCTATTAGTGCAACGTGTGCAGCAGAGAGAGAAAAGAACGAAAGAGGGGTAGGGGGAAGGTGTGCGTGTTAGATATAAGAGAGAATGTGTGTGCTACCTGAGGTGATCCTACTTTTTGTTTTTAAACAGAGCAACGTCACTGTGCTTGACAGCTTGTTAATGTCACCACGTTGTTCCTGAAAATCCCATGGTGCTTTGCATTAGCACTCTGCTTGCCTCACACCCCCGGGCGCGGCGGGCGGCCTCACTAAAGAAGCACCATAAACACACTGCCCAGGAGCATTACTCATACACACACATGATGCGCACACATAAAAACTCAGCAGGATATGGCTGCCAATGCAGTGCTTGAGAGAGTAAGACTGCTTTAGAATGATTGGTAAATAACACAAGCATGCAGGAACACAGGAACATGCATCGAAAACATATTACACACATATCCTGTTACTTGAGAGAAACCCTCTCATCCATTTAATTGACAAGGAAGCTCCAAGAAAAACATTACACCGATTTACACTGATTTTGTGGATAGCAGTGGAAAAAAACATTTTGAAGAACTGTTATAACTACCATTCAAAAGTGTATGGTTGGTAAAAATGTAATGGTTTAGAAAGAGGTCTCTTACTGTATGCTCACCAAGGCTGCAAAAAAAAAAAAAAAAAAAATCTTATTACTTTTCTTGTAAACAGTTGTGTTGCTTAATATTTTTGTGGAAACCATGATACTTTTTTCAGGATCCTTTGATGAATGAATAAACAGTTAACAGAAAGACCAGCATCAAATTGAAATATAAATCAATGTCTTTATTGTCACTTTTAATACATTTAAATAATCCTTGCTGAACACATGTGTGTGTGTGTGTGTGTGTGTGTGTGTGTGTGTGTGTGTGTGTGTGTGTGTGTGTGTGTGTGTGTGTGTGTGTGTGTGTGTGTGTGTGTGTGTGTGTGTGTGTGTGTGTGTGTGTGTGTGTGTGTGTGTGTGTGTGTGTGTGTGAAAAAAAAACTAAATATGCTGTGCAAACCATCACACATATTTTATTTTATTTTCTGTTTCCATTCGTTTTTGTTGTGTTTTATGTTTATTTATTTTTTATGCTCTTTTTCATTTTAGTGTCATGCCTGTCTTTATGTCTGGCTAGACCAAGTTTGATGAAGATCAAGTCATCTTCATTCCTTCCATTGTACCAACTAAATATCAGGACATTTGACAGAAACAACCAGATTTAATAGCTATAATGTAGATATATTAACATTATATAATTTAATATAGGTAAGAATGAACCATTATTATGTATATATGAATATTTTCTGTCAAACCTGTTTGTGAAATCCTTTAAAAGCCCTTTCTTTCTTTTTTGAGAGCCTGTACTAATAACAAATAATTTTACATAATCCATAAGGTACTTTTGCTGTTAATATACATCTTTTCTCATCGCCTCAGGATGCTTTGCCCTGTCCAACCTATTTAATCCAGTGTCTCTAGAGAGTATCATATGATTCACTGCATGGCTTTAGGCAACAAAAGCTTTTTACTTACAGTTTATCAACAACTCATCTCAGAGAGCAGAACGTGGGAGACCAATTGACGAGCTCTGCTAAATATTAACTACATGAATACAACATTGCACTTGACTGAATATCATCATAACACACGTCTATCCATCCATAAAACACCAATTATTCACAGTCTCATTGACCGAATTAGCTGTCAGTCAGTACATAAATATTGGTCTATTCACACACATTCTGTTGTGCATTGTTATTTCTCTGATCTAAATTCAATATATGAATATTAGAGTGATTTAAGCTTTAATTTAAGTGTGTGTTCTCTATTTATGCATTTGACAGACACATTTTTACAAAGCAACTAAGATACACATTTTATCAGGTCTTGCATTACCTGGAAATCTTAATCATTACCTTGGTGTTATAGCACCCTACTTGACTGTTGGCTTCTGAGAATCAACACAAAACAGGTCGAATATAATAAGTGTGATAACTTTAAAAATAACATATACCACTATAAAAGTCAAAGCCAGGGCATCTGTGCAAAGTTTGGATGCCCTGGAGATGACTTCAAAAGCAATGAAATGTGTGATATGCTGTGCAGCCCTGCCCTCTAGTGTTCTACTGTGGACTCAAAGCTGGACATATCAAATTAAGGTTTGGTAAATTTAACCAACCTAAAGGATTCGAAAAGGAATTTTTAATAATTATCCATATATTATATTATAATTTCCCAAATAAAATAATCCCTACTTTACCCATAAAAAGTTAGCAGTCTGTAAGATTTTTTTAATGTTTTTGAAAAAAGTCTCTTGTGCTAATCAAGGCTGTCAAAATACATTAGAACAGTAATATTATAATATATTATTACAATTTTAAAAATGTATTCCTGTGATTCCTGTCATTTCTTCAGTGTCACATGATCCTTCAGAAATCATTATAATATGCTGATTTGGTGCTCAAGAAAAAATGTCTCATTGTTCATCAATGTTAAAAACAGTTGTGCTGCTTAATATTTTTTTGTGGAAACATAATACATAATACATAGTATTATTTTTTGTACCAATCTAAAAGTCTTTACTGTCAGATTTTGATCAATGTAATCCATCCTTTCTGAATAAAAGTATACATTTTCCGCTAACCCTAAACATTTAAACGTTCTTTCAACAGTATAATCCAAAACTAAGAAAATTCACAGTAAATAAACACTATACAGGCTCTTTTATGCCTCATACTTCAATTTTAAAAGTATCTAGCAATTAATGTATCATTTCACTGCTATGCAGATGATACCCAAATTTATTTGCCTCTGAAACGCAACAGACATGCTGCTCTGAAATCTCTTTTTGCATGCCTAAATGAAGTGAAAATGTGTTTTTCTCAAAAAAATTTTTATTTCTGAATGAATCTAAAACCGAGGTTATAGTCTTTGGCCCCCATGAAAACTTTAAGAGCAGTAACATTGACCTGGATTACCTTTCTCCTTCCTCATCCTGCATTAAAAACGTAGGTGTTTTCTGGGATCAGAACCTCAAATTTGAAAAACAAATAAATGCAGTGATTACTTCTTGTTTTTTTCCAGCCACGTCTTAAGATCAAATCCTCTCTCTCTGAGAAAACCTTAGAGATTGCAATCCATGCGCTCATTACATCGCGTTTGGATTATTGCTTTACTATGGCATGTCCAAATACTATTGCTCGTACAAAATGCTGCTGTTTCTCCTATCTTGAAATCGCTGCATTGGCTACCTGTGCATTTTAGAATTGAGTTTAAAATTCTTCTCTTTGTTTTTAAATCTTTAAATAATCTGGCACCGAGCTATTTGTCTGAGCTACTCTGTCCACACAATCCCACACGAATCCTGAGGTCTGGTGATATTGACTTTTGTCTGTACCCCTTTGCTATTGCCGGCCCTAGGCTGTGGAACAGCCTTCCGGTTTACATCAGATCGGCACAGTCTTTAACTATTTTTAAATCTTTTCTTAAAACCTACTTTTTTTTTTCTTTAGCTTTTAATTCATTGTCTCTTTATCTTGTGTTTTGTTCAGCACTTTGGTCAGCCATGTTTGCTGTTTTTAAATGTGCTATATAAATAAATACAAACTTGAAACTTGAATGTAAATTAGCCTAATGTTTATTACTGGATTAGTCCGTATTCATGCATTAGAGGTATTACAACATCATCAAAGTCAATTGGTAATACGTTTCCTCATTTCCAGTGCACAGATATAGAATTCAGATCATGATAAAGACAGAAATAAGATGAAACTGACTTTTCCTTACTAATATGGTGTCTGCTTGATCACTGGATGAATCTAGAATGAAATTAGATTATACTAAATAAGAGACAGAAAAGATAATGAAATAGATAAAAGATGTATAGGATCTCTTAAGTGTATGTAAAATTAATATCAGCCTGAAAGACTTGCCTTGCAGCCACTTTATCAGACCGAACTTAAAGTCCACTGTGATCAGGACAGCAGAGACTCTGAGAATTACACCAACTCGCAACCACTTCTTCTGCTTTCAGTGTATCACAGAATCATGCACATAAACACTGGCACATCCCCCTAATGGTCGTCAAATGAGGACTGGCCTTTCCCCAGTCCTAGAGCCATGCCTGGGGCAGCCTGACACAAGCCTTAGCTCTGGGCAGTCCAGGGCACTGAGGGCAGGCAGGGTGATCTGACCTTCTCCTCCAAACCCTTTGCCCCTTAGCATATTGCAGTCCTTCCTTGTTAAGTTCACCCCATTTTATCCTGAGGGCCGCTCTGTCGCTCAGCTGTGCGGTGAGGAGAGCAATCACGTCCAGGTCACAGGGTTCTGGGGATCATTCTTAGAAACCCCAAATCCTGGTGTCACTGATGGTGAACACAGTCCCATTTCGATAAGAAGCCTCATGTTTAGGCACATCATTTAGAGTGCTATTGGATGAAGGGCAGGTATTAACTTGAAGAAGCAGTGATGGATGTGTTGATCCTTCCTTAACCTGTTAACCTTTGCCAGTGCGCCGGCGCACTGAAGCGTTTTTTTTTTATTTTTTATATATATATATAGTTCAAAGTTACTATCAGATTTAATGTTATTACCTTGACAAACTATACATCATTAAAAAGATATACGACTCAAGTTTCAGTATTTGACCACTATTGTATTCTGAGAAACTTATAGTGACAGTTATGTCTTTTTTATTTGTGTCAGGAGTTATGAAATGAAACAATTCAAAAATCAAAAAGATTTCATACCTTTAAAAGCATAGTTCACCCAAAAATAAAAATTCTGTCCAAACAGTTTCTGGTCCCCATTGACTTCCATATATACTATGGAAGTCAATAGGAACCAGAAACTGTTTGGTTATCCACATTCTTCAAAACATTTTCTTTTGTGTTCAACAGAACAAATAAACTCACACAGGTTTGGAACAACTTGAGGGTGAGTAAAATCACCACATAATTTTCCTTTTTGGGTGAACTATCCCTTTAACCATGATTGTCAACACCAAAAGCATGTTCACTGCATCGTTAAACGGTTTAGAGAAGTGTCAGATTGCCAAAGAACTAACATTCATCATGTGAGTTGTGGGTACCTTTTGTCATCAGAGATGTCTGTAATGTCTTTTGAGTGTAAAGGCCAACCACAAGATGGCAGCAAAAGATGATTCAATACATATGCCTTTGATTTCAAAAGCCAGATTTGATGAGTAGAAAAAGTAGATTCTTATAAGTAGAAAAATTGTTAAATGGATCTAACAGAAAATATATTTTACATGATCATGCATAATATGCAATGCATTTAGATGTCTTTAGAAGGAAAATAAAATATGATGGAAAATATGAGGTGTTGAATTATATGGAGCACAAAATATTATCCTACCAGGTTCAATTCAAGTACCTTTTTATTCATTTCCTTGATTGCACCATAAACATCACTGACTTTATAGCAGATCAATTCTGCTATAGCAAAAAAAGGTTCTTAGAAAAAAGGTTTCAGAACCTTATATGGCCCATGACTCAATTTTAATGAAACGTTTATGCCAAAAAAGGTTCTATATAAAGAGAAATGTCTAACATGATTGCATAATACTTTAATGTTTAACAGGTTATTTCAAGATTTTCTAGTGTGTATATGTTGTGTTTAACTTATAAAAATTAATCAAAATTAAAAAAAAAAATGTATTAATTAAAACTAAATCTATAAAATGATCCCATGATGAGAAAGTTTTATATGCAGTATGACTTTAAGGTTCTATATAAAAACATACAGCCACTCGGGGAACTTCACAGTGAACTAGGGGGAAAAGCTGGACAAGGTTATAAAAAGGTTGGCAAAGTTTTAAACATATCTAAGAGCTGCACAATGTCCATTGTAACGAAATGAAAAACACACGGCACAATTCAGACATTGCTTAGATCAGGCTGTGCTACAAAACTGAGCAACAATGCAACAAGAGCAATTGTAAGTGATGTGACCAAAAGACCAGTTACAATACTGACAGAGTTATTTGATTGAAATGGACTGAACTGTTACTGTCCAAACATCAATGTCTTAAAGGGATACTCCACTTTTTTTGGAAATAGGCTAATTTTACAACTCCCCCAGAGTTAAACAGTTGAGTTTTACCGTTTTCGAATCCATGCAGCCGATCTCCGGAACTATACTCTCATCCCTGCGTAATAATCAAGAAACTTTGCTGCCGGCGTAGCAGGCGTAGTTCCTAGCCATATCAGCCTAGAAAATCGCAACTTTTCATTTTCCGTCGGTCTTAGTACACGATGTAACTACAGAAGAGTCAAGTTTTAAATAGGAAAAATATCTAAACTCTTTGGTCATTTTTTTGAGAGAGATGCTAATGGTCTTGTCCGATTCAATGATCTATGCTAAGATATGCTAAAAGTGGGACCCCCAGACCCGGAGATCGGCTGAATGGATTCGAAAACGGTAAAACTCAACTGTTTAACTCTGGGGGAGTTGTAAAATGAGCCTATTTCCAAAAAAAGTGGAGTATCCCTTTAAGCATTTCTTAGACATACCTCTTTGGGAGAGCTAAGAAATTGCTTTTTGAGAATGGAATTTGTGGAAGGCATGTGGCCAAACCCAAAACATTTTGTTTTGTTTTTAAAAATTGATAAAAATTGCACTCATCTGCCCGACAATAAAGTTCTGTGACTAGCACAAACTAATAACAGTCCAACACCTAGGTAACATCTGTTGTTTCCATTTAACATCTATTGTTTTTTTTTTTTGTGTGTGTGTGTGTTTTTTTTTTTTTTTTTTTTTTTGCATCAAGAGCAATGTGGATTGAGCTGAATACAGGCAACTCCTCAAGGAGAGCCTGTGTCAGTCAGCCAGAAATCTCTGTTTAGGATGAAGATTCATTTTACAGCAGCCCAAAGCACATAGCAAAACCTGGCCTGAATAAAACAGAGCAGAATCATTCAGCCAGAGCTCAGATTGAATACAGAAGAGTTGTTTAGATGATTACTTTAAACCCACTGCTTTGTTGTAGGTTTAGTAGTCCAGTGATTCTGTCAATAAAAAAGTTGATCATTGTCAACAATTATCAGTGAATCAACAGATTTAAGGGTCTTTCACACAGAGCACGATGTGATAAAGCGAAGCGAATTGTTGATGAACAGTGCTTTCACACCAAATGTGAAACGACTGAACACCTCCGGCTAATTCACGGCTGAACTAATTCAGCGCTGATGTGATAGGTGGCGCCAACAGAGAATGCATTTTTAGATATATATACTGATGCCTCATTAGCAGCTGTTTCAATGGGCCGCCATATTGGAATGGTCAAAGCCGATCCGTCAACACTCAGGAGCAAGTTTTAATGTATCTCTTTTTATCTAATTTAATGTAACTCATATTAATGTCTATATCTGCAATAGACTTCAGCTGATGCTTTTGCTAAACTAACATAATACAAAAAGACGATGGCACACAACATAAAAAAGTTACCATAGTTTAAAAGCCTGTAATATTGTGTTAATGCATATAAAACAAGCGTGCCGCACAAGCCCTGAAAAGTGAAGCCAAAACGTCTCGATCGCCCCCCAGTGACTGGTCCTAGTATAGGTCATAAGCCCCGCCTCCCCATGTTATTCAACGGGACGTGAGACCAACTAAACAATTAAATTACACTTCAAATATCTTTTTTCCAAAGGTGGTTTCTTTCATTTGCTGTCGTTTTTATCACGCTGATGTAAGTTCAAGTGTCTGTTTCAAAAATAAGTTGGTTTTTAGTTAGTTACGTGATGCGGTGGTGTAACGTCATGATTGACAGCTGTGATTGACAGGTTCTCGAGCGAAGTAGTCACTGAAGCACCAACGGACATTTTTTTCGGGATCTTCGGAGGACTGAGGAGATTGTATTTACTTTATTTTAACAAGCCTCTTGTCGTAGGCTACTGAATTCAATTTTTTAAAAAGTGTGCAGTATCCACTCTCCCTGAGTGCATTCTGCGAGAGTGAGGGCGGAGCGCTGATTTCGCGGCTTTACTTCCTGCTCACTACTGCGCAGGTCTGGTCCCGAGATCGCTACTGCGCAGACTCAAGTTCCAATATGTCAGCGCCATATCGGGACTCTGGCGGCTTCAGTTCTCATCAATGGAAGGGAGCGAAGGGGCGTCGTCCATCTTTTTTTACAGTCTATGATATAAAATCAGAAACCAACTCATTCTCACCTGTGAAAGGTTATCCCATTTCTTCAGGAATTTAAATCTCTGCAGTTATTAAAACCAGAGGCCGCTTAATGTTGTGGCATCTTGGAAAATGCATTGATTTTTGCCTGTGAGTGACGACAGCATCTGAAATGTTGACCATTCCAAGATGGCAGATCATTGATGTGTCTGGAGCAGTCGAATGTGGCACTATGTATACATATCTACGGCTGCGCAGACCGATCGGTGCATGACATGAAAGTACCACGAGAGCGATTAAAGAGCAGATGGCTTAGTATGCTTTCGAATCGCTCTCACTGTACTTTGATGTCATACACCATTCGGTCTATGCAGCGCCACTTCAAGTCGAACACACCTATGGTCACATAATATGATTGACAGATCTAGAGCGAATGAGCACTCTCTGACTCACATGTACACCAGAAGAAACCAGACACACAGCGCTCTTTATGCTGTTTCAATCTCATCATATCACATAATTCAGTGGAAAATGAATAGAACTGATATTCTGTATAAAGAAATATGATGTAAACGTGAGAATAAATCAATATTTCTCTAAATGTGCATACTTTTCAGGTAAAATTGATAATAGATGCTGATAATTGAAACCATGTGAATTTAAATAAATGGGAGCAGAAGCGATTGAATGTGTATGTGTCTGTTCTCAGACACTAATGATAACAAGAACTTCATGTGTTTGTAAATGGGCTGAGGCAGCGTACTGATTATACATCATAGCAGGTACGTAACTTAACTGTATTGAACACTTGCACAGTACAAACCCCCCTACAGTACAATTCTCTAATGTAAAATAAAATTATTGCTTTCATAACATCCTTTATTACAACATTTTGTCTGGCTTTCTTTCACATTACCATAATATTGTATAAATATATAGGCTTTTTTTTTTTCTTTTTTCTTTTTTACATTATATCCTCCTTTGTTTTTTTGTTTTTTTCTAAGGAAGTCAGGGTGGACTACCTGAGCACTCCTGGCACAGTGAGAGGATTATTCTGCCTCTGTAATCACCAGCCATGAACTAAAGGTTTATTCGCTTGGTGGAACAGACAAATGTCCCAAACTTGTGTAAGTTCCATGTCGGGTAGTAGGTATGGCAGGCTGTGAACTTGGAGCTGGTTGAGGCACTGTTGGCATCTGACTTTCAGGTATGTGATCATCCTCAAATTAGTCTGGCAAATCAACTGTTTGCTCATGTTCTTTTTCAGGGTGGTGGAGTCGCACCAACGACCATCAATTGCATCCAATATTTACATGTGAGGTTTTACAGACAAACGACCTTGGAACCTGCTGTCGGATCACTTTCCCAGTGATGGCTTGGTCCCTTATCCAAACAGTCTGCCCAGGCTTTAGTCGTGACAAAAATGTAGTTATATGTCTTGTTGTGCGAATTTCTAGTTTCAGTTTGTCTGCATCTGGAAGTTCTGGTGTGAGAAGTAACGGCAGCGTTGGTAAGCCTGTTCTCAGTCTTCTGCCCATTGACAATTGTGCTGGACTGTAGCTGTTTGCAAGTGGTCTAGAGCGGTATTCAAGCAAGGTTTTGAAAGGAATCCGATTTTTTCCCCAGGAGCTTTTTGACCGTTTGTACCACTCTTCCGGCTTCACTATTGCCTTGTGAACACCGTGGGCTGCTTGTTATGTACTTAAAGTCATACTCCCTTAAAAACTCCTGGAAGTCAGCGCTGCTATACTGCGGCCAATTGTCAGATATTAGTATCTCAGGCACCCCATTCCATGCAAACACTGCTTTCAGATGTTCAATTATGGTTGATGCCAATTTGGCCACATCAACATCTCTTGAATAGTTAACTGTTAAAAGGTACTTTTGTCCCTTTAGTTCAAACAATGGATGGATTACGCCATGGATACGGTGGAAAGTCTGTGGGTTGTAGTGGTTCTACAGCCGTCATGAAGCCTTTCTACATTCATCACATTGTTGCACCACAGTTCGCAATAGTGAACTCAGGCCGGGCCACCACACAGACTGTCTTGCCCTTTGGTGACATTTTTCAATTCCTTGGTGTGCCTGATGAATGTGAAGAAGAACTTAACTTTAGAGAGAGTTAGGGATTATCAATCTTGTCCCATGTAGCAGTCCGTCGAGGATGGAAATCATGTCTCTTTCCAACCAGTAAGGCCTGCACAGTTCTCGGCCAACAACAGAGCTTTACCCTATTTGGGCGAGCTAAAGATTTGTGTCTTCCATGAGAGTTGAGTCAGCAACCGTTACATCACTCATTCAGGGCATCCTTGACAGCGTCTCTGGAGTTGTGAACAGTTTCTCTGGAACATGGCTAATCACCTAGGAAAATCACATAAGTCTCAATCTGAACCGTTGCAACCTTGGTGGTAAGTCATCCAGATGTTTTGTGCCCAGTAAGCTCCGAAGTGGGATAGCACCTGAAACAATCACATGCCCAAACAAGAGATAGAGTCTCCTTCTCTATCTGAGCATATCTCTGCTCAGTTGGAGTTAATGTTCTAGATGTATAAGCAATTGGTCTCCATGCATCACTCGACTTTTGAAAAATCACTCCTCCCAGCCCAAAGGATGATGCATCTGCTGCGACTTTAGTTTCTACGACTTTTAGTTTATGCAAATAACTCCAGACTTCTCTGTGAGAGGAGGTCCCACAAGGGCTTTGTTTTCTCAGCCAGGTCTGGAATGAACTTCTCCAATTGGATCATCATTCCAAGAAAGCTGCACACCTCATACACATTGGTAGACTCTAGCATATTTTGAACCGTAGCCAGTTTGTCTGGGTCGGGCTTTAATCTAGCTGCGAACAGCTTGTGGCCTAGGAACTTGACTTCTGCCCCTCACAAATTCGCACTTCTTTTTGTTAAGTGTTGACTCCATCCAATCATTCCAAAATCTGAAACATTCTCATCTGGAACATCTCTGGAGCACTGGATATCCAAAATGGAAGCCTCTTAAAATAATAACTCCCAAATGGCGTAATGAAGGTATAGTCAACTGTTGGTAATCTTCAGCAAAATCCAGAATTGGTATCTAACTTGGTGAAGATTTGTCTTTTTTTCTCCACCTATAGCCTAGTTTGGGTCTACTGAGGGCAAAATAAACTGCTCTTGTCTAACAGCGCTGTTCAATTTCGTCAGGTCAGCACAAATTCTGACTGTGACATCAGGCTTAAGAACCGGAACCATACCAGAACACCAGTCACTAGGTCCTTCGACCTTCTTGATAATGTCAAGCTTCACCATCCTAGATAACTCCTCTTTGACTTTAAAGGTACTGGGATCCATCTCACTACATTTACAGAATAAGGTGTTGCATTGGGCTGTAACTTAATACAGTATTCCTCTTTCAGCTCACCTAAGCTTGTGAAAGGTTCTGGATATTAATCTCGCCACTGACATTCTGTGATGTTATCCAGTCTGGCTATGAGGTTAAGCTTTTCAATGGCATGTCTGCTTGGGAGAGGTGTGAAGAGATTTTTGACAACATACTGTAGATGTTTTCCTCTATGTGTGGTATGAATGGTTGAAAACAAGAGATGGTGGTAGAAAATACCCCTTTTACATCCGGGACATACTTTCCTGGTCCCATCAGTATTTTCCATGCTCCAAGATCTGAAAGGTTGTGCACCAACCTCAAATATTATGGCTCCGATGAATGCTTGCCCTTTGTCTTAATCACAGTCCCCTTTAACCTCATGAAGCACAGTTTCATGCAGCATGATTTATTTGATTTCTCTTTACGTTTTTTTTCTTGAAACTTTGCTAATTTCCACCGAAAAAAAGTTCCAAACGAAGCCAAAGCTCTCTGAGTCTCTGAACAACACTGATGTGTTGAATGAATCAGTGTTTTAAGTGAATTGTTGAGTCAATAATTAATAGCTGCCAATCTACCGGGAACTCGTAAACTGAGCAGTGATGGGAATAACGGCGTTATAAATAAACGGCATTACTAGCGGCGTTATTTTTTTCAGTAACTAGTAATCAAACTAATTACTATTTCCTCCGTTACAACGCCGTTACCGTTACTGTCAATAAAAATGCGGCTTTACTATAATTGAGATCACTGAAGCGGTTTTCATCCGAGTAGGCTCTCTCTCTTTTGTCATTTTAATTATATGCACTAGTGTATGTATATTTTTTATTACTATTTATTTATTTTTGGTACATTTCTTAAGAAGCATGATTTATTTTTAGACTTATTTGTTGGCCAGTTGTGGTCTGTGCAATAAATATTAAAAGTTCTAAACCATTGATTGTGTTTTGTTGTTCCACTATAGTAATGATAATATTTTAATATTTAAGTTAATAGGTGTCTCTCACATACCCCTTTTCCACCAAGGCAGAGCTGGTGCTGGTTCGGAGCCAGAGCCTAGTTTCAAATCGGTTCTTTGTTTTTCCACCGCCAAAGCACCAGCTCCGAACCAGTAAAACTGGTTCTTAAGTAGCACCAAATCATTGCAGGGTCTAGAACGGAGCCAAGAAAGAACCGCTTGCGTCAGGGGCTGGGGGCGGGGTTACCGTGGCCACTGGCCAACAAGACTGAAGAGAAACTTGTGACCGCCATTTTTAAATAGCAGCTAGTCGAGCTAATAGCAGCTCGATTATAATATCCGTCTATGTAAGTTACGGCGAGCTGCACGAACGCGTTGGATTCGCCGTGTTTGGATGCCGATTTATTTTCGCAAACCCATGAGCATCCATAGTAACGCAACGTCTATTATTGTTGATGCCTTGTTCGAGATGCATCGGAGCAGCGTGGACCGATCAGAGATTCGGGAGTGTTTGGAGATCATACGACTCATTGTGCTTTTTGATCGCTTTCGCAGTGCTTTGATTTCATGTGCTGATCGTTCTGCGAGAAGCCGATGCATCTCGAACAAGTCTGGTGTGTTTGTGTTTGGCGCTGCCGCACTAGCGTTGCTGGGCAACATGATACGTATGCAGTGACGTAAGATATAGCTCTGTTGTGGCTCTCTGGCCGGTGGAAACGCAAACGGGTTCTTAGTAAGCTCGTCAGTCGAACCAACTCCGAACTGGCAATAGCTCTAGCTCTGAACCAGCACCCGGTTCTTGTTGGTGGAAAAGGGGTAACATTGTCCCACAGCAACATTAAAATAGTGTAGATTAGTGTACAATGTTTTATAATAATAATAATAATAATAAGATGTTCTATTTAGTGTCCATTTCATTCATTTAACATTTCATATTGGGGGTATCCAAGAAATTTCTTATATTTAATTTTTTTTTTTTTTTTTAAGTAACGCAATAGTTACTTTCCCTGGTAATTAGTTACTTTTGTAATGATGTAATTCAGTTACTAACGCAGTTACGTTTTGTGAGAAGTAACTAGTAACTATAACTAATTACTTTTTCAAAGTAACTTACCCAACACTGAAACTGAGTAGGCTACAAACGATAAAAAAAAAAATGTTGGTGCTTTTTAAAGTCACGTCGGAATTGCTGTTATCACAAAATGACAAAACGGATCTCTCAGAATGTGAACGCCTAGGAGCTTACGTCCGAGTTACGTCTTGACCTCTTCGCCTCTGAACCAATCATATTCCAGGATCGATCGGGAATGACTGTTGTATAGAAACACACACAATTTAATTAAACAAAAAAAGAAAAGAAAAAAATGTGGGGAACCCTGAAAAATTGTGAACAGTCATTTCATACCTGGGCCAAAAAAAAAACATTTATCTCCCTTGCCAAAATAAATAACCTAGTCTATTAAACAAAATAGTCTTGTGGCATGAATTTACTGATAAAATCGTTTAATATTGAAACATTGTAAACGTTAAAACACAACATCTTTAAATACTGATCCATAATAATTCACTTTTAATACAACAAAACTATTGCCTGGAGTCTGAATTATGCCTTAAAGTGCATGGTGCAGTTTGACCACTTGGTGGCAGAGATCTTCAAGGTTGACCTCCTTATCTAATGATGAGCTACTGTATTTCAGCTTGCTATTCCTAGAACAATATGAGA